>NC_143024.1:26200000-26517500 GCF_057628025.1 Oncorhynchus mykiss
TGTGTGTGTGTGTGTGTGTGTGTGTGTGTGTGTGTGTGTGTGTGTGTGTGTGTGTGTGTGTGTGTGTGTGTGTGTGTGTGTGTGTGTGTGTGTGTGTGTGTGTGTGTGTGTGTGTGTGTGTGTGTGTGTGGAGACTCAGGCTAAGAGGTTCTGAGCTCAGTAAAGGAAGGAACAGTTTCTATTTCAGGATAATCTTGAGTGTCCTCTCTTCCCATCCACTGAAGTCCGGCTCTAGAGAGCACCGCCCCGATCTAGCAGGCTCTATAAACATGGGCACTCTCAACTTGACTGGGCAATCTCCCAGTGGCAGTACCAGTGTTCTATGTCTCAGGGGTGTTGGTGTAAATATTCCACAGTACAAGTGTTCTATGTCTCAGGGGTGTTGATGTGGATATTCCACAGTACCAGTGTTCTATGTCTCAGGGGTGTTGGTGTAGATATTCCACAGTAGCAGTGTTCTATGTCTCAGGGGTGTTGGTGTGGATATTCCACAGTACAAGTGTTCTATGTCTCAGGGGTGTTGGTGTGGATATTCCACAGTACCAGTGTTCTATGTCTCAGGGGTGTTGGTGTGGATATTCCACAGTAGCAGTGTTCTATGTGTCAGTGGTGTTGGTGTGGATATTCCACAGTAGCAGTGTTCTATGTCTCAGGGGTGTTGGTGTGGATATTCCACAGTAAAGGAGAGAATAAGAGGGGGAGGAAACACAAGCAGGAAAAAAAGAACACAAAACAACTTTCAAAAAAATGTCACGCTCAGAATAAACAAGCCCTCTCCCCAAATACCATCTATTGTGCTGTGTCTAGATAAGGCCTCTATATCGGGCTGCAAAATGCAAGCTCCATTTCTCTGTACTGAATGGTTATCCTTTTGTTTTGACTCAGGATCTTTTGTCTTCCTCTCATTGTCTCTCGCTGCATGTGTTTGTGTGTGTATACAGTGCCTTGCGAAAGTATTCGGCCCCCTTGAACTTTGCGACCTTTTGCCACATTTCAGGCTTCAAACATAAAGATATAAAACTGTCTTTTTGTGAAGAATCAACAACAAGTGGGACACAATCATGAAGTGGAACGACATTTATTGGATATTTCAAACTTTTTTAACAAATCAAAACTGAAAAATTGGGCGTGCAAAATTATTCAGCCCCCTTAAGTTAATACTTTGTAGCGCCACCTTTTGCTGCGATTACAGCTGTAAGTCGCTTGGGGTATGTCTCTATCAGTTTTGCACATCGAGAGACTGAATTTTTTTCCCATTCCTCCTTGCAAAACAGCTCGAGCTCAGTGAGGTTGGATGGAGAGCATTTGTGAACAGCAGTTTTCAGTTCTTTCCACAGATTCTCGATTGGATTCAGGTCTGGACTTTGACTTGGCCATTCTAACACCTGGATATGTGTATTTTTGAACCATTCCATTGTAGATTTTGCTTTATGTTTTGGATCATTGTCTTGTTGGAAGACAAATCTCCGTCCCAGTCTTTTGCAGACTCCAACAGGTTTTCTTCCAGAATGGTCCTGTATTTGGCTCCATCCATCTTCCCATCAATTTTAACCATCTTCCCTGTCCCTGCTGAAGAAAAGCAGGCCCAAACCATGATGCTGCCACCACCATGTTTGACAGTGGGGATGGTGTGTTCAGCTGTGTTGCTTTTACGCCAAACATAACGTTTTGCATTGTTGCCAAAAAAGTTCATGAAATTTTGGTTTCATCTGACCAGAGCACCTTCTTTCACATGTTTGGTGTGTCTCCCAGGTGGCTTGTGGCAAACTTTAAACGACATTTTTTATGGATATCTTTAAGAAATGGCTTTCTTCTTGCCACTCTTCCATAAAGGCCAGATTTGTGCAATATACTACTGATTGCTGTCCTATGGACAGAGTCTCCCACCTCAGCTGTAGATCTCTGCAGTTCATCCAGAGTGATCATGGGCCTCTTGGCTGCATCTCTGATCAGTCTTCTCCTTGTATGAGCTGAAATTTTAGAGGGACGGCCAGGTCTTGGTAGATTTGCAGTGGTCTGATACTCCTTCCATTTCAATATTATCGCTTGCACAGTGCTCCTTGGGATGTTTAAAGCTTGGGAAATCTTTTTGTATCCAAATCCGGCTTTAAACTTCTTCATAACAGTATCTCGGACCTGCCTGGTGTGTTCCTTGTTCTTCATGATGCTCTCTGCGCTTTTGACGGACCTCTGAGACTATCACAGTGCAGGTGCATTTATAAGGAGACTTGATTACACACAGGTGGATTGTATTTATCATCATTAGTCATTTAGGTCAACATTGGATCATTCAGAGATCCTCACTGAACTTCTGGAGGGAGTTTGCTGCACTGAAAGTAAAGGGGCTGAATAATTTTGCACGCCCAATTTTTCAGTTTTTGATTTGTTAAAAAAGTTTGAAATATCCAATAAATGTCGTTCCACTTCATGATTGTGTCCCACTTGTTGTTGATTCTTCACAAAAAAATACAGTTGTATATCTTTATGTTTGAAGCCTGAAATGTGGCAAAATGTTGCAAAGTTCAAGGGGGCCGAATACTTTCGCAAGGCACTGTATGTGTGTATATGCGTGTGTATGTGTGTGTGTGAAAGTGTAAATATCCCGCTATGTATGTGAGCATGTGTAGAACGACAGCACATAATTCTTAGGCAGCTGAGCTGAAGAATTTGTTACAACGGGCATCACTGCTCCCTACCGTCAACAGGTCTGATTGGGCCAGGCTGTAATCTCATTACCATGTCTCCTACGGGAGTTGTGTGGACTTGGAGGGAAGCGAGCAGAGGATACCACCCACCACCCAAACACCACCATAGTCTCTAGTCTCCAGACACAGACACAGGCTGAATCTGTGACCGCCTGCAACTGCTTCTCTGGTCTTCAGACATGGTCCTGGCTGAAGCATGCCTGTGTTTGTCTCTCTCCCTTTATCTGGCCTTGTCTCTAATGCCTTATCTCCTCCACCTCGCATTCCAGACACAATTTTCTTATCTCTCTACCCATAACCCCCCTTTTCTCCCCTTTGTGCATTTTTGTCGTCTAAATTGCAGTCTAACAGCTTTTTAAGAGCTGTTTTGCTGGAGTTGAATCCTCCTAGACTCCCCTTTCAGCCTTTCTTCCATTGTGAAGATTCTTGGCTCAGACCGGGACCTCTTTTATACGGAGAAGATCAGCCCATCCATCCACACGCCTGCCCCCCCTCCCCTTACCACCCAACACCCTCCATACCCACCATTCTCTTCTACCATCCGTCCATCCCTCCACAAGTCACCCTCTTCGCCAGCTTCCCCCATCTCCCCTTCCTCTGTGTATCTCTCACACTATACAGTCAGTCAGCCATGATCCCTGAAATAAATCCCCTTCAAGCCCCTTTTCAGAATTATATACGGTGTTAGTAATTATTGATTTGTCTTTTCTTTAGCTCTTTCTGACACAGCGCCTTCTCCTCTCCACACTCCCCCGTCAGCATCGTCACCCAGCATCCCTGTCCCTCTCTCTTTCTCTGTTCTCTTTCTCTCTCTCTCATTCACACACTCTCTAATTCTCTCTCTCCCTATCCCTTTCTCTCCCTCTTTTTCTCCATCCCAGGCGTGAAAATTGCAAGGGTTTGTGTCAGCTTGTCAACACACTGTGCTAGAAGAACCAGGACAGCGGGAGGCAACAACAAGAAAAGACACACTGGAGTGAAAAACCTGAGGTACTGTACGGTTGTAAAGAAAAATAACCATAAAAGTGGTCTCCTGTCAGGTCTCAATTGTAAAGGGTCAGGGCTGTAAGAGGCGATTGATGGAATGCTGTAATCAGTCCGTCACATGTGCTGTCACCCTGCATGACGTTGATTTCCACGCTGCTCCCATCAGGGCGAGGCGGACTGCAAGGGAGGCGGGCCAAGGAGGAGCTGATCGCATGGGCAAGCAGCGGCTGTGTCTCCCTGGGCACCTGCCACCACAGACACAGTGGATGAGGGATAGAGAGGTGGAGAGGAAAGGAGGAGAGGTCCGAGTAGTGCTGAAGGGATAAATACTGTGTGTGTGGAATGTCTGTGTCTGTGGATTGTGAAGAGTGTGTGTTTGTGTGTGTTTGTGTGTGTGTGTGGGGAGAGAGAGAGAGAGAGAGAGAGAGAGAGAGAGAGAGAGAGAGAGAGAGAGAGAGAGAGAGAAGACGGAGAGAGAGAGAGAGAGAGTGTGTGTGTGTGTGTGGAGTGTGTGTCAGAGACACTGGCACAGACTCTTCCTGTGCTCTCTCTGGTGTCTCTAGTGAGCAGGAGAAGTTCTCTGAGTGTCATTATACCACAGTTGCCATTCCATTCACTGCTCCACTCCAGTGCCTAAGAGCTGACACTATACAGGGGGTGGCTAGCTGACTGGCTGGCTCGACGACTGGAAATGAAAAGCCATGAAAAATAAAGAGGAGGGCAGAGGAGGGGGTTGGCGGTATAAAATTGTCTGTACACATCAGCCAACAGTCTGACAAGATGTTGATTGAGCCAGCCTTGTCATTTGGTTCCCTCTTGCCCCCTGGGGTTTTCAGTACAAGACAGCTGCTGGCTGAATCAGTGTGTCATACTCACTCCCAGTCCGCCCCCTCGATCTCTCTCTCTCTCCTCTGTCTCTCCCTCTCTCTTCTCCCTCCTTCTCTCTAGTACTGCTTGGAAGGGCTTTCAGTATAATTTACTGTGCTTTTAAATCCTTAACTTCTTGTGCCGTTTGCAAAAGCCTGGGTTTAGTGTGCACACAACAGCTGACATGCTGGATAAAATGGCACTAGTGCTCAACATGTGATGGGAAGCCTAGCTGCTCAAAAATGGCAAGCAAAAAAATAAATACAACTCTTACATCCACCTCACTTCGCTCCCCAGCTGCAGGAAACCGCAAGTAAACAAAAACAAATCATTAAACAATAGATTAAAAATCCATAAAACAATGAAAAGATCATGTTAGAGTGCCTCCTCCCCTTTCTTGCTCTCTTGCACTTTCGCTCAAAGGCAAAGGAAATGAAAACAAAGGAATTCTCCACTTAGACTCCACCACTGGGACTCTGGGTCCAATGCCCTGGGGTGTCAATTAATTTAGTCCAGGGATTTGTGGCCTACACTTCCTAATTGAGCCCAGTGGAGGCCCCCTTGGCTCTTCGCGATAGGAAGTAGTGCTTTTTTTTCTTCCTTTATTATGATTACATTTTAATTAGGGTGGTAACGTTGTAAATGTATGCATGTCAGTACTATTGTTGCCTGCTGATGCTGCTGTGCTGTGTGCTGGTGTTGTTGAACTATAAAGCAGAGGCAACCTCTGTCGGTAACAGTGGGGCGGCACATTGAAGTCAAAGCAATTTTTTTGTGTGCGTTTGAAAATAAAGAAAGACTGGTTCAATGAGAGTCTCATTAGTGCTGCTTAATGTGTGTGCTTTATAAAGCTTAGAGGTTAATGTCGAATTGGCATCCATTCCGTTGAAGCTTCCCTCTAATTTGAGATGGAATTTTTTTCTCTTCCCAGGACCTGACAGAGGGCTTCAGAGGGAGAAAATGACTTGTGTGTGAACTGTGTATCCAACAGGGATAAACATGAATGTAATTAAACCATTTCACAATGCTTTTTACTCATTCTCACTCTCACGGTTGTATCACACAGCTATATTATTTTATTTTGTCTAAGCTACTCTTCCCCACATCTCTGTGTGCATGAGACTGACAAATGACCCAGCGACGTCCCGGGAGAGCCATAGATCCCGGGGAAACAACGTAGACCTCTCCTCCACAACCCCAGCGCCTGTGTCCTCTTACAAACCGTTTTCAAACTGTCGTTTACTCATCAATGCCCGCTGTTTCACCGGCCACCACCGTTTCTATTCCCCTTTCTCTGGGAAAGGTGAGGAAAAAGCCAAGTTTTAATTAAGCGCCAAATTTGATTTCGTTCATCAGATTACTTCTGCCTTGAGACATTCTTTTAAAATTGGAGATGACTAAGGGCTTTCAGAGTACAATAAAGAGAAGAGAGGGGGAAGGAAACATTACCTGCCGACCTCAGTACATCCTGCTTTGTGTTGGGGAAGAAGAGGGGGAAAGGAGGGAAAAACGAATTTCCTGAAACTCAATTTCTTTAAGCGTTGATTAGTGCAGCCGCGCAATTAAAGTGAAATGTGATAACAGGCTTTTTTTTTCAGATTCCACCGCTTCCTCTAGAAAAAGCAGGCCGTGATTAATGAATAAATTATTAATGAGAGAACTAATTAATCAATTAATTATTAAGCAAGCACTCTGAACAAGAAGACGGGGAGGATGGCAGCCAGCAGGGAAGAAAAGGGATGGAGGGATGGGTTGAGGTGTGTGGTATTAGAAAGAGGGGGATTTGGAGGGAAGGGTCTGCCTGTTTGTTCACTCAGTTTGTTTAGTTTTTCCAAGGTGGGTGGGAGGGAGAGAGACGGAAGACAAGAGTGAAGCCAACCCTTTTAACATTTGTTCAGCTCGTGTCTTCTTCTCTGTAAACTCCTGACTCAGCTAGTACTGTCTTGTAAGTGCTGATCTTGTAACGTCAGGCATTGCAACTTCTCCAGTACATCAAGGCTGTGGTCATGTGGTTGTGTAATGGTGGAGCCTGGCAGAACCTCAAACTACTATGCAGGCACTGGGCGGCAAAGTTGTTGGGCGATTACTGCTGGCACGTGGCCACACAACCAACACCCAATGCCCCCCTTCTCTCTCCCGCAGATAACCCAAAGTCCCGTCCCCACACACACACACACCCCACCCCCTGGCTTTAAGTAGGACACCCCATCAATCTTTGATAATGTGCGGCGTGGGCCTCTCCAGTGTGACCAGGGGCTGATGAGACATCACAGCGGGGACTTGATGTATGAAATGTGGGCCTGGACTGTAATTGTGATCTACTGTAGTGTTTCCAGTCAAGTTTGACCTTTTTTCTTCCATATTCATCGCTGCAGTGAAAGAAAATATGTGTGATCTACTCCCCCCTCAGGATCCCCCCCTTCTCCTCCCCCTCTACACTTTACTCAGTGCTGGTGGGACTGGCAAATATTCCATAGTGCACACACAACAGGATATGACACACAAAATATTATTTTATGATGGGATGGGTTTACTGTGGGCCATTCAAATGCAACATAACTGTATAAAGCCTATCCTTCTCCACCCTTCTCTTAACCCAACCTCCTCTCTTCTTACTCCAGGAAAACATATCCTCAAAGCTTGTACAGGAGAGGAATAGCTTTCATCCCAGCTTGGTATCCTTCCTGGCATTTATTGCTGGCCTTATTGCTGGCCTTACAGAGTTGTGAGTGACGGAGGCAGAGAGAGAGGGAGAGGCAGAGAGAGAGAGAGAGAGAGAGAGAGGCAGAGCAACCAGTGAAGAACACACACCATTGTAAATACAACCCATATTTATGCTTATTTATTTAATCTTGTGTCCTTTAACTATTTGTACATTGTTAAAACACTGTATATATATATAATATGACATTTGTAATGTCTTTACTGTTTTGAAACCTCTGTATGTGTAATGTTTACTGTTAATTTTTGTTGTTTTTCACTTTATATATTCACTTTGTATGTTGTCTACCTCACTTGCTTTGGCAATGTTAACACATGTTTCCCATGCCAATAAAGCCCTTGAATTGAATTGAATTGAGAGAGGCAGAGAGAGAGAGAGACCTCCGGCAAATGTATGACCATATTAGAGACACATATCTCCCTCAGATTACACAGTGAGCCACAAAGAATTTGAAAACAAAGCCAATTTTGATAAACTCCAATATCTATTGAGTGAAATTCTACAGTGTGCCATCACAGCAGCAGGATTTCTGACCTGTTGCCACAAGAAAAGGGCAACCAGTGAAGAACAAACACCATTGTAAATAAAACCCATATTTATGTTGATTTATTTTCCCTTTTGTACTTTATCTATTTGCACATCATTACAACACTGTATATAGCCATAATTTGACATTTGGAGTGTCTCTATTCCTTTGGAATGTAATGTTGTGTCATGTTTACTGTTAATTTTTTATTGTCTATTTCACTTGCTTTGGCAATGTAAATATATGTTTCCCATGCCAATAAAGCCCTTTGAATTGAACTGAATTGAGAGAGAGAGAGAGAGAGAGAGAGAGAGAGAGAGAGAGAGAGAGAGAGAGAAAAAAAAAGAAAGAAGGACCTTTATTAGGCATTACAGGCAGGCTGAGGATGATGCCCTGTGCTGTGGACCCATCTCTCTGTTCTTCCACAGGGCTGCAGCAGACTTCTCTCCAGAGGGCCCTTAGAGACCCTCCCTGCAGCCCCCACGCTCTCTCTCTCTCTCTCTCTCTCTCTCTCTCGCTCTCTCACCCTTTGTCTCTCTTTCTCCCCCTCATTCCCTCTCTCCCCCTCCCTCTCATTCCCTCTCTCTCCCTCTTTCCCCTCTCTCCATATCTGTAACTCGGTGTATCCCTGGTGTTTACTCACTGGTGCTGTTTTCTGGCCTAATGGCAGCGTAGAATTGCAGATTTCCTCAGAGCTCAGTGGGTGTGAATGGGTCTTTGTCCTGCTGGCTGGGCTGGCCCATTGACTGGAGGACCTGGACATATGGTCCCTGACTGTGTGATGTGGGCTGGGCCCTTGACCTCTGCCTGGCCCTTAACACCTTGCCTGCCTGAGCAAAGCTGGTGGCTTGATAAACTTAACCACTTCATTGTGTCACTCCATTTTCTGGAGGGGGGGGGGGGGGGTTGTTAGTTGAGGGACAGATGTGTGACTATTTCACCACTCACACTCAAACACATACACAAAGGAAGAGACACAAACAAACACACAGAGATGCAAACAGAGAAAACACTCACACAAAGAGAGAGAACTAGAGAGAGAGACACACAAGCACACACACATTGCCCTGCAGCTCGCCTATCTGCCTGGCTGCAGTAATGAATAGAGTCTTGGTGCCAGTGCCAGTATCTTTGATGTCCAAACTTATATTGGGAGAATCTCACTGTGTCTCAGTGCGATAAGGCCTTTAAATTAAGTGTCTAACAAGGATGTCCAGAGTGTCCACAACGGTGACATTGCCAACCAAGTATAACCCCATCAATCAGGGAAATGGACCACTATCTACACACACCATGACTGTCCACTCCACACAGCAGCCAAAAAGTTTTAGCTAGTGCAATTATGCCAAACGGCTATCTCTCTTCTCTCTCTGCAAATACTGATTTATAATTTTTTTCATTTGCAGTTCACAGTTCATCTGTCTGTGGACCCTGGTTTGTGGCACTGATAAACAAGTGGAGCGTTGCAGGCTCTTAAAGCCATCCGGGGAGATTATCGATCATTAGACAGAGCGTGGAGATAACCCTCTCAGCTGGCCATATCGTCTCCACAGGATATGGTATGAATCACAGGAAGTTGAGATCAATCTACTGTATATAGATTGTGCCGCTTGATTACAGATAGGAGAAAAAATATCCCATTTGGCTTAAACCAGCCCAATGCCTGCGAGTGCGTATGTGTGTGTGTTTAAGCACAAGAGAGAGAGGAGATTGGAAAGAGAGATTGTGTGGCATTTATCTTTTTCTATTTCCGTGACTTTTGGGGTTTGCTGAAGCCACCTCTCTGCCTCCCATCCTATTCCACCACCGCCATGCAATCTGTCCCACCTCCACTCCTTCACTCTCCTCAGCCTGGCCTACTCTTACATCTCCTTTCTTGAGAAAGGCTTCTTTTAAATCAGAATTAAAACAGACTCCAGACCTCCAGCTCTCCCATGGGCCGGCTGAAAGCAGCTTAGAACAATCAAGCAGACAGATTAAAAGTGAAAAGAAAAGAGGAGGAAGGAGAGTGGGAGAACCGGAGAGTGGGAAACAACCCAAAGAATGGAATGGTGGAGAAAAATATTGAGAGAAGGAAAAATTAACCCTTTACTCCACCTCCCTCCCTCCCGTCTTCCCTCCCTCACCCCTCTCCTCCCTCCTTCGGCTCTGTCCCTACTCTTGTCCCTGACCTACTGCCATTCAGCTCTTGGGTAGATTAGGCAGCGAGTGGAGCCGGAGGACAGGGTAAACACTATGGGGGAACAAAGACCAACAGGAGGCCACCTTATTGGATTGTAATTCTGAATGGGGGAGACCTTGTAGAGGGGCGTGTTATACAGTGCTGTGGGACACAAGTTAGAGTAGAGTGGTAACACCAGGCCAACTTTACTTTCATCTCCTAGCCTACACTCATCCCCCACCCTTTCACTAATATTCCCTCCATCCTCTCTTTTTCCTCTCTGGTTCCCCCCCCCCCCCCCCCCCTTTCTCTATCTTTGCCGGCTCTTTCACATATTGCCTGTGAGAATGGCAAACAGAAGCTTCTCAAACCACTCCTCAGAGAGCTATTTGTCATCCCCCTTTCCCGGGTTCTCTCTCTTTCTCTCCCCTTCTCTTTTAACAAGGTGGAACGAGACTCACCCCCTAGAGGCGGCTGTTTGAGCGATAAGGTTAAAATGGGCTGAAAAATTGGGGAAGATTATTTGATATTGGACAGATTGAATTATCTGGAGTGAGAGGGAGGGATTGAGAGGGAGGAGAGCAAAATAATTGTTCTGCAGTGCCCCAGGAGGAAGGGCTAGTGTGGAGGAGGAGAGGAAAGAGAACGAGAGAGAGGGAGTCTGGTTTTATATTAATGGTCACCAAACTCAAAAACAAGTCAGGATAACGAAAAGGGTCTTATTTTTTCCTCTCAAGAGTCCAATCTTCCCAATCCACATCCCTGCTAATTTGAGTGTGAAAACGCAGTTTGTCCGAGTCGAGCCAGGAATTCTACATATGTGTGAACTTTCTCACTGACGTTGAATCAAACCCGTTGGCCCCTCTGATTGGGCTTGTGTTCAGGTCTCTCATGTTCCCACTCGTCCCCCTGCGCTAATTACAGAGAGGGCTAATTAATGTAAAGTGTCAGAGAGGACCCTGCCATCACAGGCACACTCGCGGTCTAACACGGGAGAGAGAACAGTCTAACACGGGAGAGAGAAAGGGGGAAGAAACACACCCACCCGCGCGCCGGCAAGAGACAAGCCGTCGTCACCTCAACAGCCTCGCAAAGCGATTCATTAATTGGTGTGAAAACACACACGCACACACTAATGTTATGGGTATTCGGAGAAGCTGTTGCTCGTTAACACATTACCCAGAAGGGAGGGAGAGAGAGAGAAGAAATTAAAGAGTGGTTGGTTGTATGGTGCAGAGAGGGGGAACATTTTGACCCCAGTGTTGTGTTTGTACCTTTGTGGTGTTGGCCAACACAGTTCATGTTTCACACAAGATGGCAGCTTCCTCTTCCGTACCCCCGGCGGTAAGTGTGAAAAGGCTTTTCTAGACCACCGTGCCTTTCTAATCAAAGCTACAGGAAATGAATCAGAAGCAACAGTTCCGAATTGACCCCAGAGGTAAAGGTGGAATTGACATGGCCACCGTTCATTTTCACACCATTAAAGCAACCGTCATGCTCCTACGGCACAGCTGAAGAACCATAGATTTTCCCTCCCCATTCATTCCTGTTCTCACCTAAGTGTAACTAGTGTGCTGAGAGTCGCGAAGCAAGTTCAGGGAGTGAGTGTTTTAATAAATTACACAAGAAACACGTAACACTACACTACGCACCAACATGAAAACATCAATAACACCTGAGGAAAGAACCAAGGGGAGGGACAGATATAGGGAGGATAATCAAGGAGGTGATGGAGTCCAGGTGAGTGTCATGAGGCGCTGTTGTGCTTGACGATGGTGACAGGTGTGCGGGATAATCAGCAGCCTGATGACCTAGAGGCCGGAGAGGGAGTTTTCGTGACACTAAGAAAACCATGCACCACTTAAAAAACATATCCGCTGTTAACTAAACCGAACAAAAATCAAAAGCACACACCAAACAAAACCTTCACACAACATAATCACTATTAGTAGTCACTAACTCCCGGAGGTGCAAGACAAAGGAGCACAAATCTAACTGGCTTTTAAAGACCTCCAAGAACAATCAGAGCTATTTTTTAAGAGAGCGATCACTCTCTCCAGCCCCTATGGTCTTTCTAAAGGACTGCTCAGTCAGTTAGGCAGTGTAAGGCAGTTAGGCCGTGGTCTATGGAGCAGTGAATGGCTAATCCAGAGTTTGAAGGACCCAGAACCGCCCTCCTCGAGCCCAGGCTGAACGCAGACTGAATGGGCCTCGGAGTAGGACTGATTGCCCCACAGTCTATGGTCAGCTTTTTTTAAGTAGCCTGTGATTGAGTGGTTCCATTAATGTCCCATTTATCTTCCTTCCCTGCGCCAGAGCTCTGAAAGAGCGGGTGACACTCCTGGACACACCCACGCAGAGTCAGGAGGACGGAGCATGCGCTCGGGCGCACGTGCACCCTCACTCACACACATACATGCAGAAACCATCTCTCATACACACATACACACACACACACACTGGAGTCGTGACTGGACCCAGGCTTTTCAGAACCCCAATATGACCACTTTATGTCTATCTAGTGCACTACGAGCAACTTCAAACTGCCAGCACTGTCACTGTGTTAAAAGATAAACAACTGTGACGGCTTGGTACAGTCATTCAATAGTTCTCAAATAACACCAGAAATACTGTCAGTCTCTCAATAACCCCCCCCCCCCCCACACACACACACACAAAATACCCAACAACACAGGAGACCACTCTCAATGTTCAAAAACACCAGAGAGCATCATTTACCCATAGTGGATCAATAGTTTATAAAACATATAACTGTGGATTACGTTTTATCACAAGCACATACAAGTAACTGCCAAAATATAGGAAACACCAACATAAAGTGTATTTGATTTTTAATTAACCTTTATTTAACAGTGTGTGTCTTATAAGGGTGTTGGGCCAGCATGAGCTGCCAGAACAGATTGAATGCTCCTTGGCATAGATTCTACATGTGGACTTAAACTTTGCCAGGAAAATGCATTTACTCAAGTGTTTGGAAGTTACCAGTGTGCCTACAGTCAGGAAGGCTGCAGTTTGGCAGTATGCACGTCAAATATACAGCTTGTTGCATTGTGGCCATAGACATATAATCCATAGAGGGATATTGTAACCTCTTACCCTGGCAATTTTACTATTAAACTCATGGGTACACTAGCAATGGATACCAGTCCTGACTTGAATGGGAACTAGCATCTATGGATTATATTTCTATGGATGGTTGCAGCTGTCGGTTTGCGTTTTGCAGATTTCAAAGTACAATTAAGGGAAAAATATGCTGTTTGTAAAAAAAAATGGCTACTGCTGAAAAGAGAAGACTAGTCTGTCTGTAGAACCAATAGAAACAGTTTTTCTCAACAACTCCCAATTAGATTTCTTAATCCGGCCCTGAAAGTATAACAGGAGCTGCAGGTTTTTCACAAACGATCTTCCCCAGACTGATTAGTCTTGGGCTGTAGTTTCAGACAGTAACCTGTAATCATCTCACTCCAGACATCTCTCCATTGAACAAGTTGAAGGACAGACTGAGGACTTGCTGCTCTTCTGTTGTCTGCCTGCAGCTTACTGCTCCACATGTTCCCCACCTCCTCAACCTCACACACTCACAAACCAGGGTGTGTGTAAAGTGGTGTCGGGGTTTGTGTAGTGGTGCTGGGGTGTGTGTATAGCAGTGCCAGAGAGTGTGTGCTGTGTCTTCTTAGTGATGGTTTGGCAGGTGGCTGTGTTTGAGGTGTATGAAACAGAGATAAAACAGTGTGTGTTTGTGTGTGTCAGGGTTGTGTGTGTGTGTGTCAGGGTTGTGTGTGTGTGTGTGTCAGATTTGTGTGTGTGTGTCAGGGCTGTGTCTGACGGAGACAGGAGCAGGGCCCTGTGGCCTCACACATGGAGGTTGGAGACCCTCCCAAACAACTGAAAACAAACAGGCACTTCCAGGGACCAGACACTGCCTTTGATCTGGAGGAGAGACGATCTCTTGCTCTCTGTTTCCCTCTCGTCCCCCCCCCCTCCCTCTCTCTCTCCCTCTCCTCTCTCTTCTCCTTCAGAGTGTTAATCTTTCTCTCTCCTACTCTTTCTCTCCCTCTCTCTCCTTCCTCATCTCCCCTTGCTCTCTCTCTCCCTCTCTATCCCCTCCCCTCCCCCTCTCCCCGCATCAAATGGGGTGACTTTTTAGGCAGCATTGGGCTGCGCCTCAAAGTGCAGGCTGTGAAGACATCTTCTCTCTCCTCCTCTCTCTCATCCATTATCATTCCGTCTCTCTCTGTCTCCTGTACTTTATACCACACCCCTACTCATCCTCCTCCTCCTTCTTGGCAGCCTTGAACGTTGAAATGGAGAGGGACATTTCCGTCGTCTACACATCTAATTTCATCTGCACCTCTGTATCTATCTCCCTGTGGCTATCTATCGCTCTTCTCTGCCTTTGTCTGTTTATCTTTACGTCTAATTATGCTGTCTCACTTACGCAATTAGCGCACAAACAAATGGCTAAACCCCCCCTCAGCAGAGCCCTGAGAAAACAAATGATGGAGAACAATGGGTAGAAATGGCTCCTGCACCAAACCACATGATGGATGCAGCCTGGAACTCTGCGTCTCATCGCCCTCTCCCTCCCTCCGTCCACTCCTCTCTCCTCCAATGTTATCTCCTGCTCTATCTGTCTCTGTTTGGAAACTCCCTGAAAACCTGCAGTATCTATACTCTCTCCTTCCCTCCCTCCAGCCCAACTATCCTATCAATAGCAGGCTATATCATCTGTCATAGACTGACACTGGATTCACACTCACATCATCTTAGGCAATGTCATCCCTATTGTGTATGTGTCTGAAACACTCTCCCTCTCTCACTCCCTTTCTCTCTTTCTCCCCTTTCTATCTCTGCTTCTCCCTTACCTCTATCCTTGCTGTTGTCTCTATTGACACCCCCCTTCCTCCTTCCTCCCCTATCCTCCAGAGCGTTCCATACACCATGGCTGGGACTTTCAAAAGCAAACAGACATCATCCTGTAGCAGAAGGGCGTAGTAGCCCAATCTGTGGAGGGAACAATCAGTTCTTCCCGCTCCTCCTCCTTTTAAGGAGTTACCAGATTGGTGCAACCCTAGGAGGGACTGCTGCTGTCTCCTGGCGGGGGTGCAGGGGTGTAGAGGTGTATAGGGTTCGCCCCTGTCACTTAGCTCTCCAGACCCTAACCCTGCTGGAATTCTACTGGAATGTAGTCAGGATCAGGAAAGGCCACGGCCCATTCATTATTTAGCACTACCTCATAAACTGAGATAGTTTTGGAAGTGGGTTCAGATTCACCTCTCCGACACCTCACCCACCCACACACACACGCACGCATGCGCACATACACGTGCACACACACACGCGCACGCACGCACACACACACACACACACACGCACACACACACACACACACACACACACACACACACACAAAACCCCTTCTTCAAAAAATATTCTGTGTCTTAAGTCCATCTTCATGGCAAAGGGATACCTCAGGATGTAATGTTTCGCCCTGAGGCGTTGAAACAACCCCTTTCAATTCTTCCACCCTGGATTCTTACTTCAGTTACATCTTTGTTATTCTTTTAGCTACCCTGTGCTGGGAGAAAAACACAGGTTCGCTTTCCACCAATACAAGCATATACATTACCTTTAATGCTAAGCTGCTGGCAGTAAATCCTTCTGACCCCCCTCTCTTTCTCTCTCTCCCTCTCTGTGTCTCTCTCTCTCCCCTCCCTCCTCCCCCGGCCGAGGCACAGCTCTCTTTCTCTGTCTCTCTGCTCAGACAAACATCTCCTCCCAACCCCCTGTCCAGAGGATCTCCAATGCCTCTCTGTGTGAAGCTCCTGCTTTTCATCACCACAGAAGTTGGAGACCCACCTTACCCACCTACTGACTCTCACCCCTATCCCCCAAACCCTCCGCCGCCCCCGGCTGTCGCCCCACTCCTCACCGTGCCTCTCCTCTCCAACACAGCTCGATAAAATTACCATGTTTGGACATTGAGGGAGCCGCAGTTAAAAGCCTGATCGATGAGCTTTGACTGACACCCCTCAGTTGATAGCAAATTTGCTGGCTTTCCTAGCGGCCTCCCACGGAGAGTTTCAAAGCCTTGCTCTAAATTCCCTGCTGGAGGAGAAGGGGGAGAAAAAAAAATTGCTACACTTTCCGCCAACCCTTCACCCAGCTGTCTGCCTCTCAAAACAACACCGTGAGGCAGAGACCTACGTTTCTCACTGAGAGAAGAAGGAGGAGAAGAGAGTTTAAGAAGCGGTCTCCTTTCCCGGCCGCCGAGCCCAGTATTTTTGTTAACGGTTGAGTCACTATCACAATATTTGCCCTCAGATTCCTGTCAGTTTAAACTGGCAGGAAGCAGGAAGATGGAGCTCTTTGTTTGAGGAGGAGAAAGAAAGAAAGACAGAGAAAGAAAGAAAGAAGGAGACAGAGAGAGGGGAAAGAGGGGACCTGAAGCCCAGGGGATTTATGGAAGTTTTCTTCCTTCACGCACTCAACCCTCTGGTCTCTGTAATGTCTGCGCAGCCCAGCCAGGCCATCGCTTGTTTCCTTGAGTGCATTCATTTCCCCCTGGTTGGGTTGAGTTGGGTGGAGACATGACATCCTGAGAGATAGAGCGTCATTAATTAGACAGTCGGGCTTTGACTAACCACTCCATAAAGGGCACATAGCCCCAAAGACGGGAAACACTCATCTCAGCTCATCATCCTCTGCCCCAATGCATGCCCTTGACCCCCTGTCTTAGTGTGTGTGTGTGTGTGTGTGTGTGTACTATGAGCAACACATAGTTTAGGGCGTTGCTTTGATAAGCTCTTCATGAGTCACTTATGGACGTGCACACACAACAACTCTCCAAAATAGCACACAATGGCCACATGATATTAACGTCGTTCTGCTCAAGCGGAGCCACTGAAAATCGGGCCGCATCTCAAGAACGGATCGAGCGGGGAATAAAAATAGATAAATAAGTAGAAAATATATAGATAGACAAATAAATAGCTTCTCACGGGATTCATAACCGAATGGGTTTTTCCCCCTCAGTCCCATCCCAGCTGCCAGAAACACCCCCCAACATGACAATCTTTATAAGAAGGTTGAGGAACACGGCTAGTGAAGATAACATAGGCCCAGATATTGCTGCAACATGGGAGATACATTTCAATTTGCTGTTGGTTTCTGTGCCTCGGCAGGAGATAGGAAATTCTTGTCTTGGAGGGCAGGAATTGATTGGAAAATAAAAACGAAAGCTTGGTCTAGTATGTTGGAGCTCTCTCTATGCGCTCTGGGTTTCTTAGGTTGGAGGTCTTGCCAAATTGTGATACATATCTCTAGAAAGATGTGATACCCCCCCCCCCCCCAAAAAAATGTACTACAATTTCTTTCACTAAAATAGCTGGCTGGCTTGCTACTGTTTGAACACAGGCTGTGCTACTGCTCTACTCTCTCCCTCTGGGCTCTGTTTTAATGATTTGTAAAGAATTAACCCAGGGTTCCCTCTCGCTGTACCATTGTTTGGAGGAGGAGAATGCAGAGAGTACACAGCCTCTGCTCTCTCCCTACTGTGTTCTAATCAGTGGGTGATAATAGAGCCCAGTAATCTGCTGGCAGTGGATGGGAGTGGGAATGTTGTAGGACTGGTAGGGGCCCTGGGCTGAGAGGCTGAGGGGCCGGACGGCATGTGTGTGTGGATGGACCAGTTATTTGGAGGAAGCTGACACAGCCCCTCCATTGTCCCTGTCTTTATGTGTCACTTCCTGCAAGGATCTTCCTCTGCCCCGGAGGGAAACAGAGGTGAGGACGTGCAAAGACAGAGACAAGGAGAGAAGTAAGGGAAGGAGAGAGCAGTGAGAGTTAGAGAAACAGAGTTAGAGAGAGAGAGAGCAGAGAGAGAGAGAGAGGGAATGAAAAGAGGGGGAGAAAATAGAGCGAAGAGAGAGGAAGCGAGAGAGAGAGAGACAAAGACAGGGATGGAAGTGGCCAAGTGCCCCAGCTGGTAGTACAGCTCCAGCATATCTTGCCTGGCTGCCCACACAACACAAGGCCTTCCCTGTTGTGTTGAGCCGTGCCATCAACCACATCCAGTGAAGTAGCTAACAGCTGATAACAAGGCCCCTGGACACAATGCCAAGTTCTTTATCTCTGTTTCTCCGCATGGCAAAGCTGATTAGAGAGACAGAGCTTGTTTTATGAAGCCCCATTGTTTATATTATCCCACCAATTTCTGCCTCTGTACACAGCAAAGTTGTTGAGGGGATGGGGGTTGGGGGGATTGTGGGCCAAAGATGAGTGAGGAAGACCCCAGGGGTCATTGTGCTGTTTGTCAAGGAGGCGAGGTCCGAGGAAGAAGACAATGCCAGTGTGCATGAACATGTCTTGGGGCTGGAAGACAGTAACCCATTGTTATAGCTTCTCCCCGCTGCACCCTTGTAAGACTGTATTTCTACGTATGTCTATATCACTGTCTGTCTGTCTGTCTGTCTGTATGTATGTCTGTTGGTTTGCCTGTTAGTACCTTCGGATGAGTCAGTTCTGAGTTACTGGGGGAAAGTGAAAGTGCAGATAAAGGAGGGCTCTCTATAAAAGGTTAAGATGTGGTCGGGAATGGATATGAATTGTTGGTTTTCTGAGTGTACTGGTCTGGGGGGAATAACTCTTGCAGAGTGACTCACGAGTAAGTGTCTACAATTTCACTCAAAACAAAACAAATCTTAAGAGCTCTCATGCCATAAACAAAAACCACTTTTAAAGTTTGATTTGTGCCCCCTCCCCTGAATCCTATTCCTTTCCATAGTCTATGAGGTCTGTCTGGAAATCAAATCTCCACCCGTTTGAGCCATGGGTCCATTGCAGAGAGCACTCCTAGTGTGGGAATGAAAGTAGGCCAAACTCATCCATATCTTTGCCATGGGTGTGTCTCCTAAATAATGCAACAGACTTCTACACAAGACGGATTCTGCTGCGTCAGCGCTATTGTGACTGTGCACCCCTGGTCTGACACTCATCCTCAACTTGGCTTCTCTTCTCCCACTCTGCCTTCCAACTTATTCTCTCTCATTTTACTCTCCCCCCCCCCCACACATGATGCTCCATGGTATTCCCTAGTGTTTTCCCGCCGCGTGTCAACTTGATCATCACACTGGTAGTTACACTTCTGAGTCATGTCTCTCTCCTCCTCCTCCTCCCCCCTCTCCCTACAACCCCTTACACCCCCACTCCTCTGTCCCCCCACTCACTCTGCCCAAGCCTGACTCCTCCTCCTCCCTCTCCCTACAACCCCTTACACTCCTCTGTCCCCCGCTGACTCCGCCCAAGCCTGACTCCTCCTCCTCCCTCTCCCTACAACCCCTTACACTCCTCTGTCCCCCGCTGACTCCGCCCAAGCCTGACTCCTCCACAAGAATTCAAAGCAGCGAAGGCTCATGAAATATGCACAGTCCCCCTAAAACAGACCTCCCTAGCCACCCTGCTACCGAATCGCCCAGAAATATTTCTGCCACACAGCTCAGATCCAGGACAAATCTCTGCTAATGGGAAAGGGGGAGGGGGGGGGGGGGGTCAAGGAGGCAAAGATATATGTTCCTCTTATGGTGCCTGTCTAGGCCTCATTCTGTATTTACAGTATATCCATGGTGGAAGGCTGTGTTTGTTTGTGTGTAGATGAGTTCTACTAGACTTACTAATGCCCCACAAAACATTCCCCTCACTGGGCAAGTTCAGAGGAGGATGGTGATGGTAATGCATTTTCAGGGTGCTTCACTGGGTTTAGACACAAGTGGCGACAGCCAGGACTTGAGGAAAAAGCAGCGAGGGAAACGTGTGATCTCAGCTCCCAGCCTTTGAACTTGGCCCTATGAGACTCAGCAAACCAAAGCTAAAGGTTCCAAAAAAGAGCTCATTGAAGATTACTCAGAATACTGATCCAGGGTGGAATCCAATTCCAGTGGGAAGCCAGGGGACATTCTGAGAAAGCAAATGACGGATAGATGCTGCCGTTGCTCCTGCTGCAGAGGAGGGCCACAGAGAGGACATACATATGGATGGGTGAACAAGCATTGAACAACCAAGTTTTCTGGGACTGTGTGTGTGTGTGTGTGTGTGTGTGTGTGTGTGTGTGTGTGTGTGTGTGTGTGTGTGTGTGTGTGTGTGTGTGTGTGTGTGTGTGTGTGTGTGTGTGTGTGTGTGTGTGTGTGTGTGTGTGTGTGTGCGTGTGTGTGTGTCTGTCTGTGTTGCAGCCTGTGAACCATGCTGGCTGCTGCCCCTCCCCATCCAGCTGCTGTCTGTCTGTCAAGGAATTGTTCTGCTGCTGGTGTCATCTTACACCCGGTCCCCTCTAACCCTCCCCTCTCTCTGATGATCTGATGAGAAAAACATGCGTGACAGACACAAGGTAAATCTATGACTACTCTACCATGACAAATGGAACATTACAGTTTGTTTGCCATTTGTGGTGTTTGTTAGTCAGGAATGGATCCACGAGGACCCTGGAACTCTGCTGTTGTTTGTTTGTGCTCCTCACAGTCAATAGTTAGGGGAATACTGTATTTCCCGATCCTCGTTGACAATTCTTTAGGAGGGAAAAGTCTGTTTGTGCTTGTGTTCCAGTTCCAGCAGGCGTTCCATCTCCATCTCCTCTCTCTTCTCCTCCCAGAGGAGAGTGGGTGTCAGTGTGACAACGTTGTGTATTCTGATTCAACATTTAAATTTAATTACTGCCTCCCCATGTGTCTGTACTCGGCTCTCGTTTATCAAAGACAGTGGGAAGAAAACACAGCTTAACTGCCAATAAACATTTTGTTTTTAATTCATTTACTGAAGCGTTGACCGAAAGCACTTTACTTTACTCCTGGATGCTCAATGTTAATTGGAAGAAGTAAGATCCTCTGAATCCGAGGGGTCGGGGGATTTGAAGCCTTTATCTAGAGCCGAATCAAAGCCGGCGTTAATAATACACCAAAACCAAGGAAATGTTTGTTTAAAGGCGTGGAAACTGGAAACAACAACACACATGCATAAAAATAGAGCAACGAGGGGTTGGGTATGAAAATATACAGTTGAAGTCAAAAGTTTACATACACCTTAGCCAAATACATTTAAACTCAGTTTTTCACAATTCCTGACATTTAATCCTAGTAAAAATTCCCTGTCTTAGGTCAATTAGGATCACCACTTTATTTTAAGATTGTGAAATGTCAGAATAATATTAGAGAGAATTATTTATTTCAGCTTTTATTTCTTTCATCACATACCAGTGGGTCAGAAGTTTACATACACTCAATTAGTATTTGGTAGCATTGCCTTTAAATTGTTTAACTTGGATCAAATGTTGTTTCGGGTAGCCTTCCACAAGCTTCCCACAATAAGTTGGGTGAATTTTGGCCCATTCCTCCTGACAGAGCTGGTGTAACTGTGTTAGGTTTGTATGCCTCCTTGCTCGCACACACTTTTTCAGTTCTGCCCACACATTTTCTATAGGATTGAGGTCAGGGCTTTGTGATGGCCACTCCAATACCTTGAATTTGTCGTCCTTAAGCCATTTTGCCACAACTTTGGGAATATTCTTGGGGTCATTGTCCATTTGTAAGACCCATTTGCGACCAATTTTTTACTTCCTGACTGATGTCTTGAGATGTTGCTTCCTCATAATGGGGTGGCAGGGTAGCCTAGTGGTTAGAGACTTCAAATCCCCGAGCTGACAAGGTACAAATCTGTCATTCTGCCCCTGAACAGGCAGTTCCTAGGCTGTCATTGAAAATAAGAATTTGTTCTTAACTGACTTGCCTAGTAAAATAATGCCATCTATTTTGTGAAGTGCACCAGTCACTCCTGCAGCAAAGCACCCCCACAACATGATGCTGCCACCCCCGTGCTTCATGGTTGGGATGTTGTTCTTCTGTTTGGAAGCCTCTCCCTTTTTCCTCCAAACATAATGATGGTCATTATGGCCAAACAGTTCTATTTTTGTTTCATCAGACCAGAGGACATTTCTCCAAAAAGTATGATCTTTGTCCCCGTGTGCAGTTGCAGACCGTAGTCTGGCTTTTTTATGGCAGTTTTGGAGCAGTGGCTTCTTCCTTGCTGAGCGGCCTTTCAGGTTATGTTGATATAGGACTTGTTTTACTGTGGATATAGATACTTTTGTACCTGTTTCCTCCAGCATCTTCACATGGTCCTTTCTGTTGACGGCTGTGTGGTCCCATGGTGTTTATACTTGCGTACTATTGTTTGTACAGATGAACGTGGTACCTTCAGGTGTTTGGGAATTGCTCCCAAGGATGAACCAGACTTGTGGAGGTCTACTATTATTTTCTGAGGTCTTGGCTGATTTCTTTTGATTTTCCCATGATGTCAAGGTAAGAGGCACTGAGTTTAAAGGTAGGCCTTGAAATAAATCCACAGGCACACCTCCAATTGACTCACATGATGTCAATAAGCCTATCAGAAGCTTCTAAAGCCATGACATAATTTTCTGGAATTTTCCAAGCTGTTTAAAATGCACAGTCAACTTAGCGTATGTAAACTTCTGACCCACTGGAATTGTGATACAGTGGAATTGTGATACAATTATAAGTGAAATAATCTGTCTGTAAACAATAGTTAGAAAAATTACTTGTGTCATGCACAAAGTAGATGTCCTAACCGACTTGCCAAAACTATAGTTTGTTAACAAGAAATTTGTGGAGTGGTTGAAAAACGAGTTTTAATGACTCCAACCTAAGTGTATGTAAACTTCCGACTTTAAATGTACATTTTCTATGACAGTGGTCTCACTCAATCAAAGGGGCCATTGTTGTTTACTATCCATACAGAATGATGTATGTTTTGGCTGGTGCAATCACATTTCCTCTCTGCGGGATTAATAAAGGATTATGTATTCTTACAGAATAACGCAATAGCCGATATTGCCTGCTGTGCTGTAACTATGGAAAAAGTACCCTAGAGGTTTTATTTGCTCTATATGGGTTTTACTTATATTATATTCAGGCATGTTGATATTGCATAACCATTCAAAGTCCACATAAACTGATTTTCTAGCACATAATAACACTAGTAACCGGAAGGTTGCAAGTTCAAACCCCCGAGCTGACAAGGTACAAATCTGTCATTATGCCCTTGAACAGGCAGTTAACCCACTGTTCCTAGGCCGTCATTGAAAATAAGAATTTGTTCTTAACTGACTTGTCTAGTTAAATAAAATAAAATAAATTTTTAAAAAACACATGCACACACAGCCAAAATGAGTAGCCTATCAAAAGACAGACCCATTGTTTAGAACAGTTGAATGTGAAACCTCCTTTCCTAAGAGGCACACTAATTGGACATTGAAGAGACGTATAAGTACAGCGACAGTTATAGTAAACTATCATTGGCAAAGGCCACTGCACAAACGATAGACACGACAATGTTGACTCCCATCAGACGATTGCCCCTAGTGGCTGAAGTCCTCACGAAAAAATAACACAAACGAGCGGTTGGACAGATAAAAGAAAAATCATTGCACCATGCCCGGGGTCTGTTGGCTGCCTTTAATAGACATTTTCTTTATTTCTAGATCGTTTCATTATTGACCTTTTTTGTGTAGCCCAGTGGTGGTGCAACCTTTTCCACCTAGCTGCGTTTGGCTATGGAATTATTAATTGGAGACTTGTGTTTAAAAACCGTCTCAAATCCAACCCCATGGCTGTTTATGCACTTACAACAAGACATAGCCTAGCTGTCCCCCCTCGTAAACCTATTTGGTCTGGACTTTCGGCTGAGTGAGGTCTGATTCAACTTTATAGGCTACATTGTTACTTGTTACTTTCGATATAGATTAATAATACAATAGTGTTGTCTGATAAACTACAAATACAGGTTGCATAATAAGCTAGTATACATTTTAATATAAATGACACACGCCTTTTGATAAACTTATGTAAAGGTCGGCTAAAAAAGAGATGGGGAGCTTGTTTCGGCGGTCTTACAACATAACGTGGTTTCCTCACACGCTTCAATCCCCATGAAATTCCACTTTGTGTTTCAAATATAAAGCCCATTCAAAAATAAATGAAATATGGGTGAGATAGGGGGTGTGTGGGGCGAGAAAGGGAGTGTGTCGGGGTGGAGAGGTCGAGTCCTAGCTGGTGCATTTTAAGGTCTGCTTGGCTGCATTAGGGGAATGTTCACAGGTTATCTCTACTAGGCTATACATGTTGCTCGTTTCAGCAGAAAAGAGCACTGTGTTTCCCCCCACATCTCATTAGAAATTTTGATCGGTGATACCTGCGGCCAACCTCATAGGCTACTATCCTTCGCCTGGTAGATTAGTGCGAATATCTAGAGGCGGCTAGAAAGACTTCCTCTCTGTCCTTCTCTCTTTTATCTCTCTGCTTTATCTCTTAATTTATATTTCTCTTGCTATCTGTCTCGTGCTCTCTCTCTTTCACTCACTCTCACACACAAAAACCATTTGCTTCAACAGCGACTTCTGATGTCACCGCATACCTCAATGGCAACAATCCCGTATTACACGAGTTTTGATCTGTTAGCATCGTCTATAGCCTTATGTCTGCATATCAAAGAAACCCGTGCACTAACATGATGGACTGTTTCCAAACGATCAGCAAAAAAAACACCCCGCCTAGCCTACACCAGATAAATAGCCCGATGCGTAAAGCAACAAAAACCGCATCACCTCGCCACTGTGCGCTTTGGTAAGGGTCGGCGTTAGTGCCATTCAACCAGTACCCCGGGTCAGCTCTTTCAGTAGCGGAACTTTGTCTCAACATCTCAAGACAAACTATAGTTCCTCGGAGCAAAAGCAGAGCCGCAATATGATATCCTCTCTCATCCCCGTCAGCACAGCGCATCGACTAGGCTACAGTTTGACGCAGCGCGCCCTGAACGGAACACGGAGCGAGCATCTCATGAGTTTATAGCAATAGCGCAGAAAAACAACCAGCAAAAAAAATGTGACAAGAACGGTTTTCTTACCTGTTCCCATAAGGCAAATGACGAGGTATAACGGCAACATTTTATATTGTCTTCTGTCTCCGGTTCGGCTGTTTCCCCCGAAAGTGTAGGACGGGAATCTATTGTTCCGTCAATGCGACTGGGGTGAGGGCTGCCGCTTGCTGGTTATTCTCCACCGCCGTGCAAAGCAATATCACTGCTTGGGTATATCAAACGTACCGGGCGATGTCCCTGTCTCTGAAATCGTATGCTTCTCAAAGCACTGGTATTGTCCGAAAACTTTGCAAACAGTCATTTAGGAATTATTTTTCCATAGTTAGGAACTTTTTCAGTATGACAGCATATATGTATCCTCGGTTCGATCAATGTATTCCTCTTCCCTCTCAAGTTGGTGCAACTGACTGTTTTTGAATGAAGTACATCTCACCGTCTGTTTGTCCACAGTAGTATCCAGAAGGCTATTCTCTCTTTTTCCGGTCGGTACTGATGCTGAGCTGCGCCCCGTCCTGCTTCTCGCGCAGTTCTGTCTAAACACAATGAAGTTGCTGCTCTCGCACCCCTCCGCTCGAGTCTCCCTCTCTCACTTGCTCAGCTCTTTCCCTGTATCTTCAGCAGCTCATACATACACACTCACACTCTATCTCGTTCTCCTCTATTTCTCGTAGCAGTCTGCAAGGGGATATAATCCACACTGACAATCATCTGTTTAGGATCCTCTGAATTTAGGCATATCAAAATCTCAGAAGGGGGGCTGCTGTGAGCTGGAGCTGAGAACTCCCCTTTCCCATTGACAAGAACACAAACTAGTGACGAGGGGTACACTGGCCGACGCCCCCGGGGACCCGCTATTGGTTGACAGGGGACAGAGCAACCGTGGGATTAACATCCATATGCAAAAAAGGGTTGATTCTCTAATATGGAGGAGCTATACAGATGTAGGGTCTTCATTTGAGCCAGTTTCCTACAGCAGGAAATAAAATCCTGCAGAAACAGGGAATGTGAATTATTATGTGGATTATAATTAATTCACATTTTTGTAGCGGTTGATATGGTAACACCCCATTGTTTTACATGTCAGCAATCAAGTGTTTAAGATGTATAACTTTCAAAATACAGAGATACCTGTACAGATAATTATGCATTATACCTGCTGTATTTTGAAAGTTATATATCTTGAAAACTTGATCGCTGACATGCAAAACATTAAGGGACTATTTCAACAATGGACTAATGAAACAAATACCAAAAGATAGTTTTGGGGTGGAGTTTTCCTTTAAGGGAAATGTCTATTTTCTGACAGAAAAAAAGCTACATTTGCTAAGATTTAGATATGTGCATACTGGGTGTCCTTCAGCAAACACATTTTGAAGGGAAAAAACTGGGCAGAATATTTTTGTTGTTGTTATTCAATAACAGCAGAAACTTTAGAAAGGGGGCGCTTTCCCCCACTATCGGGGAAGACATCCATTTTAGACATCCATTTTGGTCTGAACGACGTGGTCCTTCGCCACGCAGAGATGTTGTAGCACCACCATGTGTGTTCTCTGACACGCTCCTCGACTTCTATTACCTGCTCCTGCTGATTCCATGGTCGGGTGTGGAATTCTGTTAGGTATGCGTAACTGGCTGTAAGGGAGTCAGGCGCAGGAGAGCAGAAGTTGGGTAGCCAAAGGAGCATTTTATTTCGGCGAACAAAACACACGGCACTAAGAACACTAAACACAATATAGGTTGACATAACCCAGCGCAAACCAGTCTAGTGTGCACATACACGAAACAACAAACAATTCCACACACAGACATGGGGGGAACAGAGGGTTATATACATGTCTAATACTGAGGGAATTGAAACCAGGTGTGTAGGGAAACAAGACAAGACAAATGGAAAAATGAAAGGTGGATCGGCGATGGCTAGAAAGCCAGTGACGTCGACCGCCGAATGCCGCCCGAACAAGGAGAGGAATTGACTTTGACGGAAGTCGTGACAGTACCCCCCCCCCCCCACACACACACACACTTGACGCGCGGCTCCAGCAGCGCACTGGAACCGGCCTCGGAGATGACCCCGAGGGCGAGGTACAGGGCGGTCCGGACGGAAACGGTGGAACGGTCCAACGCGTCCTCCACCAGAACCCAGCATCTCTCCTCCGGACCATACCCCTCCCACTCCACGAGGTACTGAAGGCCCCTCGCCCGACGCCTCAAATCCAGTATGGAGCGAACGGCGTATGCTGGGGCCCCCTTGATGTCCAGAGGGGGCGGAGGAACCTCCCGCACCTCAGACTCCTGGAGCGGACCAGCCACCAACGGCCTGAAGAGAGACACATGGAACGAGGGGTTAATACGGTAATCGGGGGGGAGCTGTAACCTGTAACACACCTCGATCAGTCTCCTCAGGACTTTGAATGGCCCCACAAACCGCAGACCCAGCTTCCGGCAGAGCAGGCGGAGGTGCAGGTTTCGGGTCGAGAACCAGACCCGGTCCCCCTGTGACGGTCTGCGCTGGCTTTCTGGCGCAGCACGGCACGCTGAAGGTGAACATGGGCGGCGTCCCATGTCTCCTCCACGCGCCGGAACCAGTCATCCACTGCAAGAGCCTCGGTCTGACTCTGATGCCAAGGAGCCAGAACCGGCTGGTACCCCGGTACGCACTGGAAGGGGGAGAGGTTAGTGGAGGAGTGGTGAAGCGAGTTCTGGGCCATCTCTGCCCAGGGCACGAACGCTGCCCACTCCCCTGGCAGGTCCTGGCAATAAGACCACAGAAACCTACACACATCCTGGTTAACTCGATCGACAGGTGCGACCATGGCTGAGGTGGAACGGGTAAGGGGTGTAACTTACCTCAGAGCAGGTGCCTAGGAGCCTTACACGGCGCGCACACCGAGCAAGAGGAAACATAAACCCTCACGTCCTTAGCCAAAGTGGGCAACCAGTACTTCCCACTCAGAGAGCGCACCAGTCCGACAGATGCCTGGATGACCAGAGGAAGGTGACGTGTGGGCCCAATAGATCACGGTCAGCAGACGGAACGTACAGACGCCCAGCGGGACACTGGAGGGGAGCGGGCTCTGCACGTAACGCCTGCTTAATGTCCGCGTCCAGCTCCCATACTACCGGTGCCACCAGTTAGGAGGCCGGGAGTATTGGGGTGGGGATCCATGGGCCGCTCCTCTGTGTCATACAGCCGGGACAGTGCGTCTGCCTTCACATTCTGGGAACCTGGTTTGTACGAAAGGGTGAAAACAAAACAAGTGAAAAACATGGCCCACCTTGCCTGGCGAGGGTTCAGTCTCCTCGCTGCCCGGATGTACTCCAGATTGCAGTGGTCAGTCCAGATGAGAAAATAATGTTTAGCCCCCTCAAACCAATGTCTCCATGCCTTCAGAGCCTTGACGACAGCCAACAGCTCCCGGTCCTCCATGTCATAGTTTCGCTCTGCCGGGCTGAGCTTCCTCGAGAAGAAGGCACAGGGGCGGAGCTTCGGTGACGTACCCGAGCGCTGAGAGAGCACGGCGTCCACCTCCACTACGAACGCCAAAGAGGGATCCGGATGGGCCAGCACGGGAGACGAGGTAAACAGAGCCCTCAGGTGACCAAAAGCCTTGTCCACTGCAAACGTACCGGTCCCACCTTCAGCAGTGAGGTAATGGGAGCAGCTACCTGACCTAAACCCCGGATAAACCTCCAGAGTAATTGGCAAACCCTAGAACCCGCTGCACGTCCTTTACCGTGGTGGGAGTCGGCCAATTATGCAAGGCTGAAATGCGGTCACTCTCCATCTCCACCCCCGAGGTGGAATTACAGTACCCTAGGAAGGAGACGGACTGTTGGAATAAGTACAGGTCATGCTCCAACAGTTGGCCAACCACCCTGCGCACCAGGGACACATGCTCGGCGCGTGTTGTTACGGTGCGTGAATGAGGACCCAAAAGCGAATCAACTTAAACAGAGCTTCTTTAATTACCAAACATAGGTAGGCTCAGATGGACCGGCAGATTCCGACAGGACAGGACAAGGTTACAGCAAACATGACGACAGTCTGGTTCAGGCATGAATGACACAAACAAACAAGAATCCGACAAGGACAGGAGCAGAAACAGAGAGAGATATAGGGACCTAATCAGAGGGAAAAAAGGGAACAGGTGGGGAACGGGGTGAATGGGTAGTTAGAGGAGACAAGGGACAGCTGGGGGAAAGCGGGGGAGAAAAGGTAACCTAACACGACCAGCAGAGGGAGACAGGGTGAAGGGAAAGGACAGAGACAAGACAACATGACAGTACATGACAGTACCCCCCCACTCACCGAGCGCCTCCTGGCGCACTCGAGGAGGAAACCTGGCGGCAACGGAGGAAATCATCAATCAGCGCACGGTCCAGCACGTCCCGAGAGGGAACCCAACTCCTCTCCTCAGGACCGTACCCCTCCCAGTCAACTAGGTACTGATGACCACGGCCCCGAGGACGCATGTCCAAGATCTTACGGACCCTGTAGATAGGTGCGCCCTCGACAAGGATGGGGGGGGGGGGGGGAAGACGAGCGGGGGCGCGAAGAACGGGCTTAACACAGGAGACATGGAAGACCGGGTGGACGCGACGAAGATATCGCGGAAGAAGAAGTCGCACTGCGACAGGATTAATGACCTGAGAGATACGGAATGGACCAATGAACCGCGGGGTCAACTTGCGAGAAGCCGTCTTAAGGGGAAGGTTCTGAGTGGAGAGCCAAACTCTCTGACCGCGACAATACCTAGGGCTCTTAGTTCTACGCTTATTAGCAGCTCTCACAGTCTGCGCCCTATAACGGCAAAGTGCAGACCTGACCCTCTTCCAGGTGCGCTCGCAACGTTGGACAAAAGCCTGAGCGGAGGGGACGCTGGACTCGGCGAACTGAGATGAGAACAACGGAGGCTGGTACCCGAGGCTACTCTGAAAAGGAGATAGCCCGGTCGCAGACGAAGGAAGCGAGTTGTGGGCGTATTCTGCCCAGGGGAGCTGTTCTGACCAAGACGCAGGGTTGCGAAAAGAAAGACTGCGTAAGATGCGACCAATAGTCTGATTGGCCCGTTCTGCTTGACCGTTAGACTGGGGGTGAAAGCCGGAAGAGAGACTGACGGAAGCCCCAATCAAACGGCAAAACTCCCTCCAAAATTGAGACGTGAATTGCAGACCTCTGTCCGAAACGACGTCTGACGGAAGGCCATGAATTCTGAAAACATTCTCGATGATGATTTGTGCCGTCTCTTTAGCAGAAGGAAGCTTAGCAAGGGGAATGAAATGAGCCGCCTTAGAGAACCTATCGACAACCGTAAGAATAACAGTCTTCCCCGCTGACGAAGGCTGTCCGGTGACAAAATCTAAGGCGATGTGAGACCACGGTCGAGAGGGAATAGGAAGCGGCCTGAGACGGCCGGCAGGAGGAGAGTTACCGGACTTAGTCTGCGCGCAGACCGAACAAGCAGCCACGAAACGACGCGTGTCATGCTCCCGGGTGGGCCACCAGAAACGCTGGCGAATGGAAGCAAGCGTACCCCGAACGCCAGGGTGGCCGGCTAACTTGGCAGAGTGAGCCCACTGAAGAACGGCCAGACGAGTAGGAACGGGAACGAAAAGAAGGTTCCTAGGACAAGCGCGCGGCGACGGAGTTTGAGTGAGTGCTTGCTTTACCTGCCTCTCAATTCCCCAGACAGTCAACCCGACAACACGCCCCTCAGGGAGAATCCCCTCGGGGTCAGTGGAGGCTACTGAAGAACTGAAGAGACGAGACAAAGCATCAGGCTTGGTGTTCTTAGAGCCCGGACGATAAGAAATCACGAACTCGAAACGAGCGAAAAACAGCGCCCAACGCGCCTGACGCGCATTAAGTCGTTTGGCAGAACGGATGTACTCAAGGTTCCTATGGTCAGTCCAAACGACAAAAGGAACGGTCGCCCCCTCCAACCACTGTCGCCATTCGCCTAGGGCTAACCGGATGGCGAGCAGTTCGCGGTTACCCACATCATAGTTACGTTCCGACGGCGACAGGCGATGAGAAAAATACGCGCATGGGTGGACCTTGTCGTCAGAGAGGGAGCGCTGAGAAAGGATGGCTCCCACTCCCACCTCTGACGCGTCAACCTCGACAACGAACTGTCTAGAGACGTCAGGTGTAACAAGGATAGGAGCGGATGTAAAACGATTCTTGAGGAGATCAAAAGCTCCCTGGGCGGAAACGGACCACTTAAAGCACGTCTTGACAGAAGTAAGGGCTGTGAGAGGAGCTGCCACCTGACCGAAATTACGGATGAAACGACGATAGAAGTTCGCGAAGCCGAGAAAGCGCTGCAGCTCGACGCGTGACTTAGGGACGGGCCAATCAATGACAGCTTGGACCTTAGCGGGATCCATCTTAATGCCTTCAGCGGAAATAACAGAACCGAGAAATGTGACGGAGGAGGCATGAAAAGTGCACTTCTCAGCCTTCACAAAAAGACAATTCTCTAAAAGGCGCTGGAGGACACGTCGAACGTGCTGAACATGAATCTGGAGTGACGGTGAAAAAATCAGGATATCATCAAGGTAAACGAAAACAAAGATGTTCAGCATGTCTCTCAGGACATCATTGACTAATGCCTGAAAGACAGCTGGAGCGTTAGCGAGGCCGAAAGGAAGAACCCGGTATTCAAAGTGCCCTAACGGAGTGTTAAACGCCGTCTTCCACTCGTCCCCCTCCCTGATGCGCACGAGATGGTAAGCGTTACGAAGGTCCAACTTAGTGAAAAACCTGGCTCCCTGCAGGATCTCGAAGGCTGAAGACATAAGAGGAAGCGGATAACGATTCTTCACTGTTATGTCATTCAGCCCTCGATAATCTATGCAGGGGCGCAGAGACCCGTCCTTCTTCTTGACAAAAAAAACCCCCGCTCCGGCGGGAGAGGAGGAGGGGACTATGGTACCGGCGTCAAGAGCTACAGACAAATAATCTTCGAGAGCCTTACGTTCGGGAGCCGACAGAGAGTATAGTCTACCCCGGGGGGGAGTGGTTCCCGGAAGGAGATCAATACTACAATCATACGACCGGTGTGGAGGAAGAGAGGTGGCCCTGGACCGACTGAACACCGTGCGCAGATCGTGATATTCCTCCGGCACCCCTGTCAAATCACCAGGCTCCTCCTGTGAAGAAGAGACAGAGGAAACAGGAGGGATAGCAGACATTAAACATTTCACATGACAAGAGACGTTCCAGGAGAGGATAGAATTACTAGACCAATTAATGGAAGGATTATGACAAACTAGCCAGGGATGGCCCAAAACAACAGGTGTAAAAGGTGAACGAAAAATTAAAAAAGAAATGGTTTCACTATGATTACCAGAAACAGTGAGGGTTAAAGGTAGCGTCTCACGCTGAATCCTGGGGAGAGGACTACCATCCAGGGCGAACAAGGCCGTGGGCTCCTTTAACTGTCTGAGAGGAATGTCATGTTCCCGAGCCCAGGTCTCGTCCATAAAACAGCCCTCCGCCCCAGAGTCTATTAAGGCACTGCAGGAAGCTGACGAACCGGTCCAGCGTAGATGGACCGACAAGGTAGTGCAGGATCTTGAAGGAGAGACAGGAGTAGTAGCGCTCACCAGTAGCCCTCCGCTTACTGACGAGCTCTGGCCTTTTACTGGACATGAAGTGACAAAATGACCAGCGGAACCGCAATAGAGACAGAGGCGGTTGGTGATTCTCCGTTCCCTCTCCTCAGTCGAGATGCGGATACCTCCCAGCTGCATGGGCTCAGCACCCGAGCCGGCAGAGGAAGATGGTAGTGATGCGGAGAGGGAGGCGACGGAGAGCGCGAGCTCCTTTCCACGAGCTCGGTGACGAAGATCAACCCGTCGCTCAATGCGAATAGCGAGTTCAATCAAGGAATCCACGCTGGAAGGAACCTCCCGGGAGAGAATCTCATCCTTTACCTCTGCGCGGAAACCCTCCAGAAGACGAGCGAGCAAGGCCGGCTCGTTCCAGCCACTGGAGACAGCAAGAGTGCGAAACTCAATAGAGTAGTCTGTTATGGATCGATTGCCTTGACATAGGGAAGACAGGGCCCTGGAAGCCTCCTCCCCAAAAACAGATCGATCAAAAACCCGTATCATCTCCTCCTTAAAGTCTTGATACTGGTTAGTACACTCAGCCCTTGCCTCCCAGATTGCCGTGCCCCACTCACGAGCCCGTCCAATAAGGAGAGATATGACGTAGGCGACACGAGCAGTGCTCCTGGAGTAAGTGTTGGGCTGGAGAGAAAACACAATATCACACTGGGTGAGGAACGAGCGGCATTCAGTGGGCTCCCCAGAGTAACACGGCGGGTTATTGATTCTGGGCTCCGGAGATTCGAAAGCCCTGGAAGTGGCCGGTGGATCGAGGCGGAGATGGTGAACCTGTTCTGTGAGGTTGGAGACTTGGGTGGCCAGGGTCTCAACGGCATGTCGAGCAGCAGACAATTCCTGCTTGTGTCTGCCTAGCATCGCTCCCTGGATCTCGACGGCTGAGTGGAGAGGATCCGAAGTCGCTGGGTCCATTCTTGGTCGGATTCTTCTGTTACGGTGCGTGAATGAGGACCCAAAAGCGAATCAACTTAAACAGAGCTTCTTTAATTACCAAACATAGGTAGGCTCAGATGGACCGGCAGATTCCGACAGGACAGGACAAGGTTACAGCAAACATGACGACAGTCTGGTTCAGGCATGAATGACACAAACAAACAAGAATCCGACAAGGACAGGAGCAGAAACAGAGAGAGATATAGGGACCTAATCAGAGGGAAAAAAGGGAACAGGTGGGGAACGGGGTGAATGGGTAGTTAGAGGAGACAAGGGACAGCTGGGGGAAAGCGGGGGAGAAAAGGTAACCTAACACGACCAGCAGAGGGAGACAGGGTGAAGGGAAAGGACAGAGACAAGACAACATGACAGTACATGACACGTGTAGCGGAGTATATCAGAATGCATCAATATACACCATTACACCCTGCCCGTGCAGGTCCCTGATAATCTCGTCTACAACGGCTTGGAAGACTGATGGAGCATTCATCAACCCGCACGGCATGATGAGGTACTCATAATGCCCTGAGGTCGTACTGAATGCCGTCTTCCACTCGTCTCTCTCCCGGATACGCACCAGGTTGTAAGCTCTCCTGAGATCTAGTTTGGTGAAGAAGCGAGCCCCATGTATTGACTCAATCGCAGTGGCGATAAGAGGGAGCGGGTAACTGTACCTCACAGTGATCTGATTTAGGCCTCGGTAGTCAATACAAAGGCGCAGACCTCCCTCCCTCTTCTTCACAAAAAATAAACTTGAGGATGCGGTTGAAGTGGAGGACCGAATGTATCCCTGACGCAGGTATTCGGAGACATATGTTTCCATAGCCGCTGTCTCCGCCTGTGGCAGGGGATACACGTGACTCCTCGGAAGTGCGGCGTCTGCCAGGAGATTTATCGCACAATCCCCCCGGTGATGGGGTGGTAATTGAGTCAAATCAGCCTATTCAGGGGGAATGCGCACGGTGGAGACCTTTTCTGGACTTTCCACCATAGTAGCACCAACGGAAACCCCTAAACACCTCCCTGAGCACTCTCGTGACCACCCCGTGAGAGCCCTCTGTTGCCATGAAATGATGGGGTCATGACGAGCTAACCAGGGGAGGCCTAGCACCATGGGAAACGCAGGAGAGTCCACGAGGAAGAGACTGATTCTCTCCTCGTGACCTCCATGCGTCACCATGCCCAGGGGAATGGTAGCCTCCCTAATCAACCCGGACCCTAATGGTCGACTGTCCAGAGTGTGAACTGGGAAAGGCCTAACCACCGGATCAATTGGGATCCCTAACCTATGGGAGAATGCTCTGTCGATAAAATTCCCAGCTGTGCTTGAATCGACGAGCGCCTTATGCTGGGAATTGCGGGGAAAACTGAGGAAAGTAAACATGCACAGACAGGTGTACAACAGAGGGCTCTGGATGAGAGTGGTGCAGGCTCACCTGGGGCAACGCCAGAGTGCCCTGCCTGCTGCCTCAACCCCTAGAGAAACCAACCTGGCACCGACCAGCAGTGTGACCTCTGCGGCCACAGATGGTACACGTGAAAGCCCCTCCTCCGGCTTCCCTGAGCGCAGCACCTCCCAGCTCCATAGGCACCGGAGCTGTGGTGCTGGGAGTGGGAATTGACGGAGCCCTCTCTGGACATTCGCGGGTGACCAGCAAGTTATCCAACCGAATGAACAGGTCCACCAGCTGGTCGAAGGTGAGGGTGGTATCCCTGCAGGCTAACTCCCAACAGACATCCTCACGCAGGCTGCAGCAGTAGTGGTCGATAAGTGCCCTGTCGTTCCATCCTGCTCCTGCGGCCAGGGTCCAAAATTCCAGGGCGAACTCCTGGGCGCTCCTCATCCCCTGCCTCAGGTGGAAGAGACGTTCACGCGCCTCTCTACCCTCAAGCGGGTGGTCGAAGACTGCCCGGAAGCGGCGGTTGAACTCCTCGAAGTCATCCAACGCTGCATCCCATTCTCCCCACACAACGTTAGCCCACTCCAGAGCTCTCCCTGAGAGGCACGAGACGAGGGCGGACACCCTCTCCCTTCCCGAGGGAGCCGGGTAAACGGTGCCCAGGTATAAGTCCAGCTGTAGCAGGAAACCCTGGCACCATGCCGCCATCCCATCACCATGCCGCCGTCCCTGGGAAGGGCAAGACGCATCCCACTGGGACCGGGTACAGGAGAGACGAGTAATTGTAACCCCTGTTGTGCTGGTGGAGGCGCTGGAGGGACGCTGTCTCTCACAGCGGTCCATGGTCTGAATGACGCGGTCCATCGCGACGTCGAGATGTTGTAGCATCGCCGCGTGTTCTCTGACACGCTCCTCGACTCCTATTACCGGGGTACCTGCTCCTGCTGACTCCATGGTCGGGTGAGGAATTCTGTTAGGTATGCGTAACTGGCTGTAAGGGAGTCAGGCGCAGGAGAGCAGAAGTTGGGTAGCCAAAGGAGCATTTTATTTCGGCGAACAAAACACAAGGCACTAAGAACACTAAACACAATATGGGTTGACATAACCCAGCGCAAACCAGTCTAGTGTGCACATACACGAAACAACAAACAATTCCACACACAGACATGGGGGGAACAGAGGGTTATATACACGTCTAATACTGAGGGAATTGAAACCAGGCGTGTAGGAAAACAAGACAAGACAAATGGAAAAATGAAAGGTGGATCGGCGATGGCTAGATAGCCGGTGACGTCGACCGCCGCCCGAACAAGGAAAGGAACCGACTTCGACGGAAGTCGTGACACTATGTTTTATTTTAGAATTTTTGAGTAATTGACTCTTAAAAGCTAGGTGTCTTATTTGAATTAAATAAATCAAATATATTAACAAAATGACATTATACATCTCACTATTATTATCCTCACTATTTATCAGGACTCAGGCTAAGACCCAAATGCAGACACAGGAGGCGGATAGTACGAGACTCAGAGTTTATTATTGTACAAGAGTCATGCAAAATGTAAGTCAAGGCAGGCAATGAGTCATAATCCAAATCAGAGTCAGGCAGGTACAGGACGGAAGGCAGGATCAGGGTCAGGACGGGCAGAAAGGTCAAAACTGGGAAGATTAAGAAATACAAAACTAGAGCACAGGAAACACGGGAACACACTGGTAGGACTTGACGGGACAAGACAAACTGGCAACAGACAAACAGAAAACGCAAGTATAAATAACAGGAGATAATGGGGACAAATGGGAGATACCTGGTGGGGGGTGGAGACAAGCACAAGACAGGTGAAACAGATCACACTATGAAGAGGTTTTGATATATGGCCTTCTTTTTATTTTCACCCTTCCTGTCCAAATCATCCTAAAGTATCTCAAAATTGATTGTGGAACTCAAATAAGTTATTTATAGATGATTTGGACATGATTTGGAAAATGCTAATATAGGTACCATTGAATTGCATTAATTGCCCTGGGGGCATTTAGCATACTCACTTAAATGTTACTTAAAATTCTACTTTATTTCAAACTAATGACATTTTTACTCTCTTTCAAGTGGCTTATTTATGTTTAGGTTCCCATACGGGTATATATTGAAACAAGTTTAGAGATCTAACTTCACTAGATTATAAATGACAACATATTCATATTATACCCAACACATCCAGTTGTAGTCTAAATATTGATTTGAAACATAAGGATGAAAAAGACTAATCCCATCATAGTTGGAATTGGAGAAGAAAACGTTGATGGTATTGAGTTATGTCTGTCAGACCCCAGAAAAGAAGAGTTATACTTTCTCTGCATAGCCTATGTGGAACTCTGCAATTCTACCAATAATGCTTTAACCTCAAATTCAATGCCTGGGCACCGCACAAAAACTGGGCAGCATGCTTCTCCAAACATAGTCCTAATGGTTGATTTGTATCCAAAAATCCATCAATGTTTTACATTTAGCAGACACTCTTATCCTGACAGTATTGAGTTCATACAGGTCCCCTGTGGGAATCAAACCCACAACCATGGCTTTGCATGTGCCATGCTTGACCAACTGAGCCACACAGGACCACATTCCATTCTCTTTTATAGACTAGCCTACTACTTTGCTGTTTTTCATTAATTATTCCTTAACCATTGATTCATCCAATAAAGGGGCAATCAATTAACTGATTGATTGCCCATGCCCAGGCATTGGCTCAAACAATCCCTGTTGACGTTCCCACACAACTCTGATCTAGCCTATCACATTCTCACTACTCAGGTTACTGATAATTACTGTGTAAAGAGATCACTAGGAAATATGAGATTTTGAGTCTGGCACTAAACAATGTGAGAGAATGATGGACCCAACATGAGTCAGAATAGAGGGTGGTAATTTGCAGATGTGTCCTTTCCTGCTAATTTAAAATCATTTCCGTAAACATACTGTATGTCAGAGTTGGACGGTAATGTTGTTCTACTACTCAATAATTACATTCAAAGCTCAAAGGGTTTTCCCCAAACAATAGTTTTCTAATAACCCCTGGGGCCTCAGTCACTGTTTATTGCCGTGCTGTAATGCAAACGTCAGGGTCCCCTGCCAGCAAACACATGTTGATGTAAGAAACAGCTTGCCTTAAGGCCGCAGCAGCTGTGTAGATCAAACCTATGTTGTGTGGGTGTATTAAATGTGTGTCTGTGTGTGTGTGTGTGTGTGTGTGTGTGTGTGTGTGTGAGAGAGAGAGAATTTGTGTGTGTTTGAGAGAGAGTTTATGTGTGTGTGAGAGAGAGTTTGTGTGTGTGTGTGTGTGTGTGTGTGTGGGGGGGGGGTTAATGGAAGACCTAATACCGAGGGGGGTTCACACCAGCTGTAGTAAACATCAACATCCATTGTGTAAAGACTGTCACCTGGTGGCAAGTTGCGATTGTGACTTGTGAATCAACAACAACTCTTCTCTCCAGCAGAAGACAGTTCTGATGCAGCCAGCATGTGTTAGTGTCACTCATAGCAATGCTCTTAATTAAGCTGGTCTCTGTAGTATCAAATGGAGGGCACCCATAGTCCCCAAGCTTTTCAGCGTGTGAATTATTTATATATATATATATATATATATATATATATATATATATATATATATATATATATATATATATATAAAAAGAGGGTTTTTCGGCTGTGGGTTTATTAATAATGAATATAGTTTGATATTTACTAAACTGTTCAGTGAGAGAAAGGGTGGCAGTTAAGATGTCGTTTCCATGGTAATTGCAAGAAGGGTTATAAATAAAGCATGAAATGAAGTTATATGGAAATGCGATTCCCGGGGAAATAAGAATCATTTAACAAAATATTATCTCAGTCCCTATTTGACCTGGGGTCAATTAAAAAAGAAACGTCAACGTCGGCGAATGCCGAAGCGGAGCCTTGCAATTACAAATGGTGCTTTCGCTTCTGACTGGTTGGAAAGCTGATCCAACGTTCAAGTGGAATAAAAAATGTCTTCTTACCAACGCCACACACCGTGTGTTTAGTTTGAATGAATATTAAACAGTATGACGTAGACTTCATTATCAACAAAAGGAAGAAAAGCATGACTTCTATAATAACATAAAGAAATCTCTAACCAAGAAAACACTTAAAGAATGTGACTCATTGAGTTTCTTCTCAAAATATAAAAATCTGATTGAAATCTAATGTAATTGTATTCGTCACGTACACAGTTTACAGCAGGTATAAAAGGGGCAGCGAAATGCTTGTGTGCTAGTTCCCTCAACATTGTAGTACATCAGTCAATAACAACAATAACAATAATAAGAGTCAAGTCAAAAATAACAAGTAATAGAAGAGGTTGTATGCATAATAATAGACTATATTTACAAGTGTGTGTGTGTGAGTCTGAGTATGTGTGTGTACTTGTGTGTGAGTGTTTATGAGTGTTTGTGCGTGTGTTTGTATGTAAGGGTTGAATGTGTGGAGAGTCAGAGAAGATAATCTCTAAGGAGAAGATAGTCTTTGAGGTGCATATAGTCTCTAAAGTGCAGGTCTGTGTAGGGATATACAAGTAGGGTTAGCTGTTTAGCAGTTGGGTGGCCTGGTGGTAGAAGCTGTTTCGGCACATGTTGCTCTGAGACCTGATGCTCCGATACCGCTTACCCAAGGGTAATACAGTGAACAGTCCATGGCCCGGGTGACTGGAGTTCTTGACGATCTTCTGGGCTTTCCTCAAATTCCGCCTGGTATAGATGTCCTGGAGGGCAGGGAGCTTGGCCCCGGTGATGTATTGGGACGTCAGCACCACCCTCGTTAGAGCCTTGTGGTTGAGGGTGGTGCAGTTGCCATACCAGGCGGTGATGCATCCGGTCAAGCTGCTCTCAATTGTGCAGCTGTAGAACTTATTGAGGTTCTGATGGCCCATGCCAAATGTCTTGAGTCGCCTGAGATTGAAGAGACGATCATGTCCTCTGGGACATGCTCAAGCTTTTGACCCTCTCCTTTGCAGCCACACTGATGTCAATAGGGGGGTTCACACTGCCCTCTGTTCCCTGTATTCCACGACCAGCTCCTTGGTTTTGCTAACATTGAGGGAGAGGCTGTTTTTTTGGCACCACTCTGCCAGGGCTCTAACCTCCTGTTGGCTGTCTCGTCGCCATCGGCGATCAGGCCCACCACCTTCACGCCATCAACAAACTTAATGATGATGTTGGAGTTGTGCGTGGCCACCCACTTGTGGGTGTAAAGGGAGTACAGGAGGGGACTAAGCACACACCCCTGGGGCACACCCGTGTTGAGGGTTAGCATGGAGGAGGTGTTGTTACCTACCATCACCACCTGGGGTCTGCCTGTCAGGAAGTCCAGGATCCAGTTGCAGAGGGAGGTGCCTTGAGCTTAGTGACAAGCTTGGAGGGGAGTATGATGTTCAAGGCTGAGCTGTAGTCGAGGAACAGCATTCTCACATAGGCATTCCTCTTCTCCAGGTGGATAGGGCAGTGTGTAGAGCAATGGCAATTGCATGATCTGTGGATCTGTTGGGTCGGTTTGCAAATTGTAGTGGGTCCAGAGTGTCAGGTAAGGTGGAGCTGATGTGGTCCTTGACCACAACCTTTCAAAGCACCAGAATCATGATGACAGAAGTGAGTGCTACAGGGCGATAGTCATTTAGGTAGGTTACCTTTGCTTGCCTAGGTACAGGGACATCTTAAAGCATTAAAAGCTGTCAGGTCAAAGTAAAAATATTTTCAAACAAAAAGTCACATTTTCAGACAAAATCACCTACATACGTTTTGTCATGTCATGATCACAGTAGTGTTCTAAATACTCAAATGAGTCCAAGAGGAATTCATGTAAATAGCAAGTTCACACATTTTCAGACTCAACCATGTACAAATGTTCCGTAATGTCAAGATCACGTTAGGCTGCTCCTGAATTCCCAAATGGATCCAAGAGGGGTCCATGTAAATAACAAGGAAGTAAGAATAGGACAGATGTTATTCTTCACATCCAATGATAACTGATCTCTCAGGGAGTAGCAGTCTCTGCGAGTAGCTGTATTTGAGTTTGCAGGGGTCCAGCAGCAGGTGTCCCTATCCTAACCGTATGAGCAACATTACAACAGCTCTTACTGTAATTGTGATATTGAGCGCAGTGCTGATCTGTGTCAACCGTAACTCTGAATACAGCTACACGCTCATAACTCATTAGAACCTATACCTTTGCCAGACAGTGCAGCATAGCTAATGCCACGGTATTCATCCACCAGGCATGCATGTCATTCAAAACCTGCCTCCACACTCAAATTCCAAGGACATGACGTCAGTCTGGGCTCAAATCCACGATTAAGCATATTTTTTATGTTTGATTGACAGGCGCAATTGCAGAGGCTGTTAAAGCGACAACGCCAACCCTAAGCACTACAGTTGGTAGTCTTTCGCCTACGAGCCAGTACTATTTCTCGATTTCACATCAACTCTGTCCTCCGTTTTAATATCAACATAGGGCTATGCCCACCTTGTTGGATGCTGTTTATGCCGTAAAGGGTAGTCTCTCAGAGGATGTGGTGGAGGGACGCTGTTCTTCAGGGGACAAGGGAAGGACACGCACAAACACTCACGACTGAAAAGTGCTATTTACATGTTAAAAATTAATGCCATATGCTGCATTTGCTATAGGCTGTTGTTTACCTTTTTATTGGTGACACTTGATAATATATAGCTGTTTAAAGGACAAATCCACAGATGAAACAATAACTAAACGTCCGCCCCGTCTTTGTTTTGGTAAAAAGCTGAGGGATGGGCCTCGAGAAATGTAACCACTCTCAGATTAATAGACAGATCTATGGATGCAAGGACTGACCATCCATCATATCAAAATGATTTTTAAAAATCATGTTATGAGGCTATACAGTGTTTCTTTACAAACATTGGAGAAAAACAAACTTATATTTTGGGTTCTCATGGAGGTGACAGATGAACTAAGCTCATGAGGCATTTATACGTTTCAATGGATATATATATTGATAAGTCCATGGATGTAGCAACTACAGATTGCCCCTTTAAGTCTATCCAAAGTGTGAGAGTTTGAGCATGTGTCCATTAGGCCTATGGGTTTTTATCAGCATGAATTAGATTGAGCAATAAAAGCCCCACTTTTATTCCATTGGCTGGGGTCTGCACTATGCAGATGTTGCAAGAGTGCGTTTTATACTGGCTGTCCACTGGTTTCAAAAACAATGATTGATAGGCAGCTTAAACTTGTTGAATTCAACCATTATTGGGTTCAAGTACACATTTAGATTGTGAATGGCCATCCACAAGAACCACAATCCATAAGGCGCAAATAGCTAAAAGAGAGAGCAGCAGTGTGATTCACATCAATGCGCTATGTAGATATCAGTAATAAGTGATATCGCCATAGACTACACCACTGCTGTCATCCTTACCTACAAGCATTTATTCCAGTTGAATAATCTTTGGATGCCGACAGCTGTTGCACCGTTGGAAGACATAGCTAAAAGCCTATTCCTGCTCTTTTCCCGCAATCCATCAAATCCATCAAACACATCAAACACACCAAAGCGCAGCGTGGAAAGTCTTCATGATTTTTTTATTTATCTAAAAACTCTCGAACAAAGTAACAAAACGAAAGTGGACAGTTCTGTCAGGTAACAGAGACTAAACAGAAAATAACTACCCACAAAACACAGGTGGGAAAAAGGCTGCCTAAGTATGATTCCCAATCAGAGACAACGATAGACAGCTGCCTCTGTTTGGGAACCTAAATCGGCCAAAAACAAAGAAATAGAATGCCCACCCGAGTCACACCCTGACCTAACCAAATAGAGAAATAAATAATCTCTCTAAGGCCAGGGCGTGACAGTAACCCCCCCAAAGGTGCGAACTCCCGGCCGCAAACCTGAACCTATAGGGGAGGGCCCGGGTGGGCATCTACCCTCGGTGGCGGCTCCGGTTCTGGATGTAGCCCCCGCTCCCTATGCTGATCCCTCCGATTCTGTGGAACCGGACTGTGGATCTTCGCCGGAGACTCCGGACCGTGAATCGTTGCCGGAGGAACAGGACCGTGGATCATCGCCGGAGGATCTGAACTAGGAACCACTGGGAACCCCTCTGGAGACTCTGGACTGCAGTTCATCGCTAAAGACTCTGGACTGCAGATCGTCCCCACTCCAGCGACAGCCCCGGACTGGGGACTGTCGCTGGAGGCCCCGGACTGGGGACCGTCGCTGGAGGCTCTGGACTGGGGACCGTCGCTGGAGGCTCCGGACTGGGGACCGTCGCTGGACGCTCTGGACTGGGGACCTTCGCTGAAGGCTCTGGACTGGGGACCGTCGCTGGAGGCTCCTTGTCCTGGATATTCATTGCATGCTCCGGGCCATGGATCATCACTGGAGGCTTCGTGCCATGGATCATCACTACAGGTTCCCGGCCATGGATCATCACTGGAGGCTTCGTTCTATGGATCATCACTAGAGGCTTCGTACTTGGAGCCAGAACAGGTCTCACAGGGCTGAGGAGACGTACTGGAGACCTGGTGCATGGAGCTGCCACAGGGCTTACCAGGCTGAGGAGACATACTGGAGGCCTGGTATGTGGAACCGGAACAGGTCTCACCGGACTGGGGAGATGCACTGGAAGCCTGGTGCGTGGAACAGGCACCGGATACACTGGGCCATGGAGGCGCATTGGAGGTCTCGAGCATAGAGCTGGCACAACCCGTCCTGGCTGGATGCCCACTTCCGCCCGGCAAATGAGTGGCGCTGGCACAGAGTTCACCGGCCTGTGAATGCTCACTGGAGACACCGTGCGCATCACCGCATAACACGGTGCCTGACCAGTCACACGCTCCCCACGGTAGGCACGGGGTGTTGGCTCAGGTCTAAACCCTGACACCGCCAATCTCCCCGTGTGCCCCCCCAAAAAAACATTTTGGGGGCTGCCTCATGTGCTTGCTTTGATGGTTTAACACCTCGTAATATCGCCGTTCTGCTCTCGCTGCTTCTATCTACTCCTTCGGACGGCGATACTCCCCAGCCTGCCTCCAGGGTCCTTTCCCGTCTAGGATTTCCTCCCAGGTCCAGTCCTCCTGACCACGCTGCTTGGTCCTTTGGTGGTGGGTAGTTCTGTGACGCCTGTCGTTGGAGGGAGTGGACCAAAGCGCAGCGTTCATGATTTTTTATTTATCAAAAATCATTTGAACAAAGTAACAAAACGAAAGCGAACAGTTCTGTCAGGTAACAGAGACTAAACAGAAACACAGGTGGGAAAAAGGCTGCCTAAGTATGATTCTCAATCAGAGACAACGATACACAGCTGGCTCTGATTGGGAACCAAACTCGGCCAAAAACAAAGAAATAGAAAACTTAGAATGCCCACCCCAAATCACACCCTGACCTAACCAAATAGAGAAATAAAACGGCTCTCTAAGGTCAGGGCGTGACACATTTGGTGTGTCATCATAGTGGTCACTGACTTGTGGTCAGACTCGCTCATGTGGAACAAACTTAAACTTGCGTCTTTTTTCAATGCTCATTTGAATGTCATTGAGAAAACAGAGAAGTGTCAAATATGTTTTTTTCCGCTCTGAATTTAAAAGTAATGTTCAAAGCAATCATCACGTTTTTCAAAAGTGTCTGTTATCTGATTATAATATTTTTGCTGGTAACAGAACGGATTACAGTTACCGGTTTTTGTAATCCGTTACTTCCCAATCCTGACTGTTACAGGGACTATTAGGTGGTCATGTAGAGGAGCATAGAGATCTAGCTACAGTAACATCCCCAAAGTTGATGGTAGGATCACTGTAGGCTACAGCACTTGCTGTACAGTAAGTCCCTCTTGATAAGAAAACTGGAGCAAATTGACAGAGTTATTATTAATAATGCAAGGGTCTTTTGACTCAGGTGGTCCACACCATTAGCAACATCTGGTAATGGTGACTCGGATTCCATAGAGTCAAGTCAGGCCCCCACTATCTGCCATGCCCAATCTGCAGTGCTACGCTCTGGCCTGCCAGGTACACATGTGTTTCTCTGTTTCCTCTCTCTCTCTCTTGCTCTTTCTCTTTCTCGCTCTCTCTCTCTTGCACTTGCTCTCTCTAGTGCTCGCTCTCTCTCTCTCTTTATTTCTCTCCTTCTCTCACTTCAGATAAATATGGGAGGCAATGACACTGATCCTATTGAACAAGGCCTGGTGATCCATAAGAATAGATTACTGGCTGGGAATCTCACAATCAGATCAGTATTTCTGTCACTCGCTGATGAATGTGTCAATTGATTGTTGGCTCTATCACCACTTTATGTTCACTATAGTGCTTATTTCACCCACGCTTCCCTCTAGCAATGGAGTGTCTGTAAATATATTTCTGCCCTGCAGGAATACCTGTTAGATCACCTTTGTCTACAGGATGTGATACTGTAGCTATTGACGCTATATTTTACTCATATCTTCTTTGTTTTGAGAGGAGCCTATAGAGACTGACAGAGCATATCATTCACCTGACTAGATAGAGAGAGAGATACTCAGAGACAGCTTGGCCCAGCCGTATGCCTCTATGGTGCCGTGTCCAGCCCATCCAGCACCATGCAGCTAGGTACCTCCACCACACCACTCTGCACCGGCGGGCCCTGCTGCCAGTCACTGGAATGGGCCGTGACTGGCTGCTTGTTTTGTGCCATGATCCCTCACTGCTCACGCTGCTGAAAACATAAATAATACAGCTCTGCTGTGTTGCTATAAATAATGGATGACTTGTCCACTGTCACTTTCCATAGCATGTCAAGCCACAGCCATTATTATGGGCTCCCCTCTCCCATTTCTCCCCCTTTTCCCCTGTTCCCTCCTTCCTTCCCCCACGTTTCTCCTTCTGACTCCAGTTTTGTTTTTGTTCTGGTCGATGTGCCCGTACACTTCTGTGGCTGGTCGGTTGTCAGTCTTTCTTGGGGTTGGCAGAGTTGATGGTTTTCCACGGATGGAATAAAACATGGGATGGTGCTATTTGGGATGCTCTAACATACAGACTTTGACAGAACAGAAAACAACAGCAGAAAGCACTCCTTGACCTGGAACAAATTTCTTAGCACTTTGAGATAAGATGCCATTTTTATGCTTGTGTTAGGTAAGCTGGGCAGAGGTTGAAGTGCTGCCTGCCAGTCACTCTGACTCAGAGAAGAGGTTGACTCAACAGCTGGAGACAGTATTTCTGTCTTATTGTCTCCCATGGACCAGATGAACAGCAACATGACTTTAAAGTAATCTGGTCCTGCACTGAGCTGAGGGCACCAGAGGAGAGAGTGCTTAGTGCTTTCACAGACAACACAAGATGCCCTGGTCGGGAGGATCCACCCATCTAACAGGAGACAACATGGATTATTTACATATGCAGCTGCGCTTGAGAAAAATGAATGAAGAACAGCTGGCTATGTGTTGAGGGATATGAGAGAGAGAGAGCTTTGTCGGTTTGGCTTGGCTTCCGAACCTCTAACACACAGACTGTTTTCAGGGCATAGAGTTAAAGAAAAAAATGAAAGCGTCTTGTATTCCTATTTCTGCCATACCATTATCTCTGTTAAAGAGTGTCTGGACCACCATGCCAGATCTGAGGCGCGAGGGGCGGCGTCCACTAGTAGCTCTCTGCTCTGGGCTAGACTCTCCAGAACAAGCTCCCGGCTCTCTCTCTCCATCTGCAAAATAATAGCATCAAATCAAGGCCTGCAGCAAACAAACCCTGACAGTTCCCCTCATTTGGAATTCACTTTGGGGCAGCTGTGGCGCCCACCAGAATGGAGGGGGAATGGGGGGGACGGAGAGAAGAGGAAGCCAGCAGTCTATAATGTATGCGGAGTGTCTGCACGTCCTGGGTGACAGCAACACGAGCACTTGTCACTAGAGACATCAGTTCTACTTAGTCACAGTGCTGCGGGGCCATCTGTATGACTGCAGTGCTGTGTGAGCTCTATTAATAGTTAGCTACCTTTCAGGAGGTATTATGCTGAGCAGGGGTAGACGAAGGAAGATCATGGAGGTGGACCCCAAATCAACATGGGGAGAAGAGGGGTTCCGGTTGGAGCGGCTTCTGTGCCCGCCCAGCCTCTCAGAGTTTAGGGATCAACCCCTCTCCCTCCTCTTCGAGTGCAAGGAACACATATTTATTTGAGAGGCAGAGTGACAATTTGTTGTGGAGAGAGAGAGCAGAAAGGAGGATGGTTGTTTTAAATCAAGGTCTTGCATTGCCACGGTTAATTTTTCATCAGTCTCCTAAATAAAAAATGTGAGCGGTCATCACTTATTTGTCAAGCCGTCTTAGCTGCAAAAGGTGGATGTCACAGCAGGTTTTTACAAGGCTGGGAGAGCCAGGAGGGAGAGGCAGGAAGGAGACTGTGGAACACAGTGAGTGCTGATCCCTCCAAAGGCCCTGCAAAACAACACCAACCGTTAAAGGGTATATTTATACTTACAACCCAAAGGGAATTCCTGGACTGACATTGCTTCCAACAGAGTTGGGGAGGATTTTGATGACAACGTTTGGAAAAGATTCAATATACTAACTCCCTGCCTAATGCCAGACTGATGCATATAGTCGATGTAAACATGGCATACACTATACCCTTCTTATATTTGACATCTAAAGAGCCTGAAAGCTACACCCATACTGTATGCTTCAGAATCTCAGTAATACTTCCCTCCGCTTTTAACACAAACACACCTGTCGCTGTCAGAGGAAAATCTCTCATCTCCAAAACAGAAACTTTTCGGGAAATTGAAAATTGACCATTAATGAACATACAATTTTGAATCTTCAGAAGCTAAATGTAATATATTTTCTTGGAACAGGACATGTTCAGAGTACATTGAGGGGAGTTACTGCTTTGAGTTACAAGGTTTTCATCGGTCAGTGATGTTGTGTTACTTACCCACAATTATTATCATAATCGCTCACATTTGCAACAGATTGTACTTTGGAGCAGGGATATGAATACTTGTGGTTAGTATGTGGTTAGTGAACAATAAATCGTTTTGTTGGTCTCGATATTGAAATAGAACAAACTATAAGCAAACAAAAACACGTTGTTAAACTGTTTGCTATAGCTTCCCTTACTCTTCCTGTCTGACTGCTGTGTTGCCTCTCTCCTCTATGTTGGCCCTTATTCATTTGCCATTCTTCAGGGAGAGACAGAGCAGTCTGTTTGGGTGGCAGGAGAGTGATGCAAACACACACTCCGGCCAATCAACAACCCCCCTTGGCAGCATGGACAACCCTCAACAGGTGACACACCAGATTTGTGAGAACCCAGAGATGGACAGTGCTTGATGGGAAAAAGAGAAGAGATAAAAACACTGCTGCTTTCTCAACCTCTCCCAAAACGGCAAAATGGATGACTGGCTGCTAAGCCCACAGCTGCCAAACGTAAACCACAAAGGCCCCCTCTGTGTGCAAGAGACTGGCAAAGAAAGGCAAAGTTAAAGATTGGCAAGTTTTCCTCAGCTGTTTCAAGGGTCAGAGGATCCTTTTCATTTCACTAGCCTCCTGCCGCTTGACTAAAAACAGTTTGTGATTGGCTGTGCCGGATCAACAATCTACTATTGGCTCCAACTGTCCTCCCTTCGATTTTCTTTGAAGATACCTGTGTCATAACCTCAGAGGTTTAGAAAATAGACGCCATTCCTGAGTCTTGTTGTTTCCAGCTTCGAGCCAAGTGGTGAATGGGAAGCAGGTTGGGTTGAGTTTTAAAAAGACGAAGGTTAGAAGGAAATTCTCCCGACACTGAAAACACTGGCCTTGTTTTATTTTTACACATCTGGAGGAGCGATATTTTCCTCTGAGTCACCGATCCCCTGTTGTTCGGAGCCCAAGATGAGCATCTGTTGTTTGGGACTCCTTAGGTGAAGAGGGCAGACAAACAGATTGTGTTTTGGTGAATGAGGTAAAGGTTGTTTGGATTCAAAGACGAGGCGCGTATGCATCAAGTAGGCTTCCTTTTGGTCTCTTGATCTGTCCCTGTGGAAAACGAGGGGGGACAGATTGGGATTTTCAGAGTAGATTGTTACAGGGTCAAAAGGATCAAAGCCAAGATGGGGGATTCTGACCAAATTCCTTGTTCCATTTTGAAAACACCTCAAGATAATTTTTCCTATTCTCATATTATATTGGAAAAATACATCTGAAAATGTATTCTACTCAACAAGGGAAACTCAATAAAGGATGATTATAATCATGTTAATGTTATGGTAATTCACTGGTACTGCCAAATTAATGCTTCTGACAAAACTATTTTATACATATTTGCATGCTGTTAGTAGTCTATGCCACTGAGAGAAGAGGTGCTTAAATAAAAAAATAATGCCTGCAAAATGGCTTGTCCTCATTGAATTTCCAACATAAGCACTGTAAACCGCTGACATGTTGCCAAGCATTGGCACTGAAAAGTTGGACTGCAGATTGCTTTGGAGTCACAGCCATCATTGTTATTGTCTCTCTCTTATCACTGTCCTATTATTAGCCAGCCAGTCGTTGTTGCTACTGCCTTCCTTCCTTCCAGTATTTCCTGATTGCATTTTTCATCCTCTTCCTGACCGGATTCATTTTCACCTAGGAACAATTCTTGGAGTCAACTCCCCTCCACTCTCTCCCCATCTTCATTTCCTGTGCTTCTTCCTCTGTGTGGCGGCTACATCCTTGGTAGGATCCAGGCTGTGATTAGGGGTAGTGACTCAGAGGAACTCTCCACCCCTCGACACACTCAGGCAAGGCTCTGCCAGGCTGGGTGTATTTCCACCCTGAGACACCCCACTTACTTCACTGACTTAATTACATTTCCCACTGCTGAGGCTGAGGTACCGTCTACGCCGCTCCGCACAGCTTCCCGCAGCTCCCCGCATCAGCGCTAAAAGCAGCAGCCAATAAACGGATGCTTTCCTTTCTGTAAATTAGGCCTTCTACCAAACAGGGAGAGAGAGGGAAGAGGAGAGAGAAGAAGGGTCCAGACCCTTATGAAAATATTAGTATTATTATTAATTTGGTTTGGCTCTGACTTTCATCCCAAGTGACTCACAAATTCTGCAAAACCATTTTCTGTGCTGAGCTCTGCACCAGAGGAATGTCGGCAGGTAAAGTACATTGCTCAAGGGTACAACCGTTCCACATAACGTGTGTTGTATTAAAAAGGATCGTGCTCATATTAAATGGGCCCCATGAATTAAAATGAAAAAGGACCTCCTGTGAAATGAAAATAGATTGGTGGTGCTGATAAATGATCACGTGAGCGCTCCGAGAGGTGAATAAGGGAAGGTTGACCAGTTGCATTACATTTTATTTATATCATTTAGTTGGCCCCCGAGGGTATCCGTGACTACATTAAGGTCTCTAAAAGATGTTTAAGCCCAGATATGCTGTTACTGTATATTGTTTGTATAGGTCTTCATCAATGAAACGTCACAATACGGTGAGCTTTCAATTTGGTTTCTGGGGAGCAAGGAGGCCCCAGCTTCGCTAAAACCACTGACACCTACATGCAGTTTTCAAGGGATTGTTAAATAAATGTTAACTATTTTGGGTGGCACAGCAGTCTAAGGCACTGTAACACAGTTCTAGAGGTGTCACTACAGACCCTGGTTCAATGTATCACTACCGACAGCACGATTTTCCCAGCGTCCGGGTTAGGGGAGGGTTTGGCCAGGGTACGCCGTCATTGTAAATAAGAATTTGTTCTTAACTGACTTGATGTTTACTGATCATGAAAAGTATGCAGTTACTTGCTTTATAACTCTGATGATAGAGCTGAATGTGTGCAATTGTTTTGCATGGAATAATCGGAAATGTGTAATTCTGTCTATGCTCTTCGAGAGGCGATGAAATTACAACCAAAGAGTTAACATTTATTTAGCAATATCTTGAACATGGCACACAGTTGTCAATGGTTTTAGTGGAGTCTCCTTGCCCCCCAGCAGACATATCGAACACTGTATTGTGTGTTGTGATGACGGCCTATAGTATATAACCTCATTTAGTGTTGAAAGGAATTCTTAAACAAAGGTTGAATTTCTTATTCTCCCAATTAAGAAGGTTGAACCCGTTTAAATGATCAACATCTGTTTTCCAGCTGTTCATCACGATCGTATTTCGGTAAGAAATGAATGAACAATTGATTCGCTCTAAGGACTCATATAGACCCAGAATCATTCCGTTCTGGACATTATAAAAATGTTTTATTTAACAAAAAATCACTGTGGAACCACTCGTTATTATTGCAGCAAGCTACCTCCATGTCAATACATATTCATGAACATTCACCATCCATAGGGTGTGTGTGAGGGTTTCCTGTGTGAACAGCTCGTTTGATTCACTGTTTGCCCCTGAGACTGAAATGGGAGAAATAAGGGAAAAGGGAGAGGTAGAAAGGAGCAAGGGAGGGGGGAAGGGTGCTGTTTTGGTTGTGGTTAACCCCTGCATGCTCCAAGTGAAATATGATTGACTTGTGCACTCGTGGATTGACATGCCTGCACCACAGCTGAAACCTATTAACTTGATGTGCACTGACTGGTCAGGACGAAGAGTCAAACCTGTTGTGACTGCCATATGGCAAATGTTATGGTTGGTCCACCGGGCCGCCAACCCTGTGGTGGAAAGTGAGATACAGGGTCATAATTGGAACAAAGGGGGGTGGTGAGAGTGTGCGTGTGTGTGTGTGTACATACATGTGTTTGTGTGTGTGTCCCAATATTTGTAATACAGACAGCATAATACAATGTGATAGACCTTAAGCATCAGTTTGAATGTTATATTGAAACATGGCATGGCGTTATTTTGAATTATTTTGAGACATGGCACAGCAGCATTATAACACCGCACACAGGAAGGAGAGTAGTATGTGAACCAGGAATGTGTACGAATGTGTACCAGGGAAAGGTTGTCTTCCCATCAGCTCAGAGAGAAAGTCCTCTGCCTAGCGCCAGATCACCTTAACAAGTTTAGGCCCCTATCCCTCTCGCTGGTTAATGCAGGAGCGGCTAATGTGGATTTAGCAGTGACTCCTGCGAGGGTCAGATTAAATCAAGCCTCCCAAAGCCGCTGGTGGAGGGGTGGGTCCTTCAGTAGTGGGGCAGCAGCATGAGAAACACAATAAGGGCCCCTCTCTCTCTCTCTCTCTCTCTCTCTCTCTCTCTCTCAATTCAATTCAATTCAATTCAAGGGCTTTAGTGGGATGGGAAACATATGTTTACATTGCCAAAGGAAGTGAAATAGATAACAAACAAAAGTGAAATAAACAACAAAAAATGTACAGTAAACATTACACTCACAAAAGTTCCAAAAGTATAAAGACACGTCTATATACAGTGTTGTAACGATGTACATATGGTTCAAGAACAAAAGGGAAAATAAATAAACATAAATATGGTTGTATTTACAATGGTGTTTGTTCTTTCTTTTGGCAACAGGTCACAAATCTTGCTGCTGTGATGTTTTCAAACTATTTGTCGGTCTGTGTAATCTGAGGGAAATATGTGTCTCTATGGTCATACATTTGGCAGGAGGTGCAGCTCAGTTTCCACCTCATATCGTGGGCAGTGTGCACATAGCCTGTCTTCTCCTGAGAGCCATGTCTGGCAGCCTTTCTCAATAGCAAGGATATGCTCACTGAGTCTGTACATAGTCAAAGCTGTTCTTAATTGTGGGTCAGTCACAGTGGTCAGGTATTCTGCCACTGTGTACTCTCTGTTTAGGGCCAAATATCATTCTAGTTTGCTTGTTTTTTTGTTGTTAATTCTTTCCAATGTGTCAAGTAATTACTGCATATTTTTGTTTTCTCATGATTTGGTTTGGTATAATTGTGTTGCTGTCCTGGAGCTCTGCGGGGTCTGTTTGTGTTTGTGAACAGAGCCCTTGGACCAGCTTGCTTATGGGACTCTTCTCCAGGTTCATCTCCCTGTAGGTGATGTCTTTGTTATGGAAGGTTTGGGAATTGATTCCTTTTAGGTGGTTGTAAGCGTCTCTTTTCTGGATTTTGATAATTAGCCGTTATCAACCCTTTTCTGCTCTGCATGCATTATTTGGTGTTTTACATTGTACACCGAGGATATTTTTGCAGAATTCTGCTTGCAGTCTCAATGGGTTCTATAACTGATTCAAGTATTTTACAGCCAAATCCTAATTTGTTTATTGAATTGTATGTTATTTTTTTTATGCCATATAAGGACCTTCTTGCCTTGTCTCTCAGATCGTTCACAGCTTTGTGAAAGTTACCTGTGGCGCTGATGTTTAGACCATGGTATGTAATGTTTTTTTGTGTGCTGTAAGGAAACGGTGTCTAGATGGAATTTGTATTCATGGTCCTTTTATAGAACACCATTATTTTTGCCTTACTGAGATTTACTGTCAGGGTCTAACGTAATCTGTGCAGAAGATCTAGGTGCTGCTGTAGGCCCTCCTTGGTTGGGGACAGAAGCACCAGATCATCAGCAAACAGTAGACATTTGACTTCAGATTCGAGCAGGGTGAGGTCGGCTGCTGCAGACTTTTCTAGTGCCCTCGCCAATTCTTTGATGTATATGTTGAAGAGGGTGGGGCTTAAGCTGCATACCTGTCTCACCCCATGGCCCTGCCAATTTTATCCGCACACCTGTTGTTTGTGGACATGGATTTTATAATGTTGTACGTTTTTCCCCCAACACCACTTTCCATCAATTTGTATAGCAGACCCTCATGCCAAATTGAGTCAAAAGCTTTTTTGTAGTAAGGTAATTTGGTAAAAAGCCAATTTGACATTTGCTCAGTACATTGTTTTTCGCTGAGAAAATGTATGTCTGCTGTTAAAGATAATGCAGAGGATTTTCCCAAGGTTGCTGTTGACGCATGTCCCACTGTAGTTAATGGGGTCAAATTTGTGTCCACTTTTGTGGATTGGGGTGATCAGTCGTTGGCTCCAAATATTGGGTAAAATGGTAGAGCTTAGGATGATGCTAAAGAGTTTAAATATAGCCAATTGGAATTTGTGGTCTGTATATTTTATCATTTAATTTAGAATACCATCAACACCTCAGGTTTTTTGGGGTTGAAGGGTTTGTATTTTGTCCTTTAGTTCATTCAATGTAATTGGAGAATACAGTGGGTTCTGGTAGTCTTTAATAGTTTATTCTAAGATTTGCATTTTATCATGTACATGTTTCTTCTGTTTGTACTTTGTTATAGGGTTATAGGGCCAAAAATATTGGAGAAGTGGTTTATCCACATATCTCTGTTTTGTATAGATACCTCTTTGTGTTATTGTTTGTTTAATGTGTTCCAATTTTCCCAGAAGTGGTTAGATGTGATGGATTCTTCAATTACATTGAGCTGATTTCTGACGTGCTGTTCCTTCTTTTCCCGTAGTGTATTTCTGTATTGTTTTAGTGATTCACCATATTGAAGGCGTTTCTGGGTCTTTACGTTTTTGGTTGCATAGTTTTCTCAATTTCTTCAATTTCTCTCTCTCTGTTTATTTGATGAGGTGAAGAAAGGAAAGAGTCTCCCTCCACTGCCCTGTCTGGCATCAGCTATTAGCGGTCACAGCCCTGATGAAATCAGCGCCCCGCTGAGAGACATCATTATGGGTCTGTTTGAGAGACTGAGAGGCCGCACCTGCAGATCCCTCCCAGATCCCTCCCAGATCCCTCCCCTGATCTCCGTGGGGACCCGCATCTCTGGATGGAAGGCACGGCAGGTTCAGTATTCAAGCCACCAGGTCATATTCACACCTGTTCCTTTAACGGCTAACTGGGGAACAATGTGGTGAAGGCCCCTTTGGGATTCAAATGAGGAGATAATATCAAGGTTGTGAGAAGTAATTTCTAACTGACCACAGATGTTTAAGTCTCTATAATGACTTTATACAGTGGCTCTCTCCTTTGGTATTCCTTGTCCCAGCAAGTTATTATAAGGCGCTGTTCACGTAGTTCTGGAGTACGGATAAATGGTACTTGGAAAGGTGTCCCTCTTAACTTGTTTTTTCGGCTAGTGTGTGAGAGCTCTCAGGTGGACTATCATTCTGCCGCTGAAGATTATACCAACAACTCTTGTATGCATGAGTGCACTTCAATTCCCACGTCCCTAAAAACACACTCTCACACATTACCCGAGGACATCCTCCCTTGGAGTCATCAGTCTTCACTAGTGAATTCTCAATGAAGTTCCTATCTAAATAAAATAGAAATAGCAGCATTGCAATGAAAGAGGATACTCTATCCCATCTCCTCCTCCCTTTGCCTGTTGGCCTGTCTGTCTATCTAGTGTCCCATGTGGGGACCATACAGTGAGGATGGTGATCACTGTAATCTCCACCATGGTAGGGGACACGCCGGCTCACTCTGGGTGTGACACCGCTGTCACAGGTGTCCATGCTTGACAAAGTCTGCTCCTGACATGTCCCACTACTGTGAGTGACTGTCCTCTCCACCTCTGCCCCCCCCCCCCGCACACACACACACACACACACACACACACACACACACACACACACACACACACACACACACACACACACACACACACACACACACACACACACACACACTCTCTCTCTCTCTCTCTCTCTCTCTCTCTCTCTCTCTCTCTCTCTCTCTCTCTTTCAGAATACAATGTGGCAACAACTGTCTCCCTTGGCCACCTCTGTTCCATGCCTGCTCTGGGAAGATGACAAGCGTTTGATGGCCAAAATCCCAGCTCTGTCTACCTTCCAGTTTATTACAGCAGTCACCAGGGGCTAGGGGATGGGGGGAGGAAGAAGGGAAGGGAAGGGAAGGGAGAGGGGAGAGGGGGAGGAAGAAGGGAAGGGAAGGGAAGGGAGAGGGGAGAGGGGGAGGAGAAGGAAATGGAGAGACGAGAGGGGGAGGAGAAGGGAAGGGAGAGGGGAGAGGGGGAGAAGAAGGGAAGGGAGAGGGGAGAGGGGGAGGAGAAGGGAAGGGAGAGGGGAGAGGGGGAGGAGAAGGAAAGGGAGTGGGGGAGTAGAAGGGAAGGGAGAGGGCAGAGGGGGAGGAGAAGGGAAGGGAGAGGGGAGAGGGGGAGAAGAAGGGAAGGGAGAGGGGAGCGGGGGAGGAGAAGGGAAGGGAGGGGAAGGGAGAGGGGAGAGGAGGAGGAGAAGGAAAGGGAGAGAGGAGAGGGGGAGAAGGGAAGGGAGAGGGGAGAGGGGGAGGAGAAGGGAAGGGAGATGGGAGAGGGGGAGGAGAAGGAGAGGGAGAGGGGAGAGGGGGAGAAGAAGGGAAGGGAGAGGGGAGAGGGGGAGAAGAAGGGAAGGGAGAGGGGAGAGGGGCAGGAGAAGGGAAGGTTGACTAGCATGTTTGTACCACTCAGCGCCTTCAGAAAGGATTTATGCATCTCATATGTTGTTTTGTTTGTTGCATTGTTTGTCACTGTTAATTAGAGACACGGTAAGCACTCTGTGTCCCCTCTCGCTAATACAGCCAATCAGAAACGTTGAGGAGCCAGAGCTGAAGAGCGGGAAGTGACACTGACCTCAAAATGTCACCGGGTGTCTCATTTCATAATGTTTACGACTCTGCTCTGCTCCTCACTGATGGTCATCACCATTGAGCTTCAGGGATTTTTTTTTTACTGAACTTCTTGTACTTTTTGTCCTCGGTTGCCAGATTTGGTCGACGAAGAGAATGGGAAAAAAACTGCTTTTGAGGTTTCAGTTTAAAAAGTGCGTAGAGTGAGCTCATTGTGTGTTGGAGGAAGCTGAACCCTGGCCACCCACACCATGATGAAGCTCATTATCCTTTTGGAGAGTCTGCAGGTCAGGGCCTGCCATCCGCCATCGCCACTGCAACTAGACCAGAGGAACTAGGAGGTAGTTGAGTTGGACGGAGCGAGGGATGGAGGATTTGAGGGATGGTGGGACATGTTCGAGTCCTCTACTGCTGCACTCATCTGTAGGCAATATCTGTAGACCATGGAAAGGAGAGAGGAGAGGAGAGGAGAGGAGAGGAGAGGAGAGGAGAGGAGAGGAGAGGAGAGGAGAGGAGAGGAGAGGAGAGATGGGAGCAGTGACAGCAGCCAGTCAGATATGCTGCAGTGTGATTGATTGCTGTATTTGAGTCTGTTTAGGGGACGTATACGTCACAGACCGCATTGTTTTTAAAGGCTTTGCCCTCACAGGTCCTGATCCTGTTGTGTCTCCTTCAGCTAAAAAGATGCAGAGGCACAGAATGTCTCAGATGTCATTGAGTAACCTTTGGTTTTAATCCTGGGTCTGCTCTGCCCGTGGGTGCCTGCACTTCCTATCTGCTCCATGCTATAGGATGGGATTGCACTTTGACTCTAGGCTCCCCTTTTGAACCCTGGATAAAACTAGCTATCTGTTCTCAGACTCCTGAGCCCTATCTGTGTCACGGCTGGGCAGCCATAATCTGGCCTTATCTCTAAACACACCGGAGGAATCCTCTGTAGGGCTAACGGGGCTCGCTACGGGGGGCTTGTGATGTTCATGCTCGCTTACACCCTCCGGCCATTGATAATGGAACAAAGCTGCTGTCCAGTCATCTGTGCGTGTGGCATGTGCTGCCCCCGGGCCCCCTGTAGGAGGACATGGTGAATCATCAGAACAACTGGAGCACACTGTCACCCTGCCCCATGGCTTAGGCTCAGACCGACATCCAGACCCAACCAGGCCCAGCCCAGCCAGGCCCAGCCAGGCCCAGCGCTCAGTCCATCCGCTGCCCACGAAGGGTGGAGGGAGGATGAGCAGTGCTTAGCTGATCTCCCTCCTCCTCCTCCCCCTCCTTCTCCCCGGAGCTCCCAGGGATCAGGCCTGGCCTGCCCTGTCTGAGGCGGTTTGCTGTTAATTGAGTTGCTCACTCAGCCACTGGCTTCAGGGGAAACCCGGCGTGTCACTTCCTATGATCAACCTAAATATCATCCATCGGCCAGGACCGCTGCCAGATCTAGTAAGGCAAAAAAGTATGTGCTGAGACATTCCCATAAAAGGAGCGAAGGAGAAGAGAGGATGAGGAGGAGGGTGAGGGTGAGGTAGCCTAAGATGTGATGATGGGCAAATAAATCTGAAATGTAATGTTCAGACCTGGACAGAAAGTAAAAAAGTCTCGATAAATATAATTAGAGTGCCAGGCAAAATGTATGTTTTTCTCCCCACCTCAGCAAAAAGCTACACCTTATCAACGTGCCACAATCTGCATTACATGGACTTAAGAAATGGCCCCTTCCAGCTTCCATTAAACACCATTGGTGTCGACCAATTTGGTCCTTTTAGCTTTGGACATTTTCCAGGAGGACCAGGTAGTATTGTATGGGTCTCTCAGTGAGAAACTGTCTGCAGCGAGGTTGCTCATTTCCTCAGTAAGTACCAGGAGAGATCAAAGGGAGCGAGTGCAGAGGCATTCCACCCCATTCCTACACCGGGCAAATCAGTCTTTTCATTTATTGGCACTCCAGGAAGCTGTATAAATCACGTCAACCAGCATCGACCAGGGCCTTAGTCATCAGCACTAGCTCAGAACTACGCATGGATTCGCTGCTTTCTTTGATCAATGTGAAGTTATTTAAGAACTTTGACGGGTGACTGGTAGGCCAGCGCCGTTGTTTTTCTTTTAGTTCTCAAAATGTTATCCCCCCCCCCCCTCTCTATTCAGTTCAAATCATGGCCTTTACTGGTATGGGAAACTTATGTTAACATTGCCAAACAAGTGAAGTAGATAGTAAACAACAGCGAAATAAACAATAAAAACAAACAGTAAACATTACACTCACAGAAGTTCCAAAAGAATAAAGACATTTCAAATGTGTCATAACCATGTGAAAAGAGTTAAAGTACAAAAGGCAAAATAACTAAACATAAATATGGTTGTATTTACAATGGTGTTTGTTCTTCACTGGTTGCCCTTTTCTTGTGGCAACAGGTCACAAATCTTGCTGCTGTGATGACACACTGTGGTATTTCACTCAGTAGATATGGGAGTTTATCAAAATTGGTTTGTTTTTCAAACTCTTTGTAGATTTGTGTAATCTGAGGGAAATATGTGTCTCTAATATGGTCATATATTTGGCAGGAGGTTAGGAAGTGCAGTTCAGTTTCCACCTCATTTTGTGGGCAGTGTGCACATAGCCTGTCTTCTCTTGAGAGCCAGGTCTGCCTACGGCAGCCTTTCTCAATAGCAAGGCTATGCTCACTGACTCTGTACATTGTCAAAGCTTTTCATAAGTTTCGGTCAGTTACAGTGGTCAGGTAGTCTGCCGCTGTGTACTTTCTGATTAGGGCCAAATTGCATTCTAGTTTGCTTGTTTTTTTTGTTAATTCTTTCCAATGTGTCAAGTAATTATATTTTAGCTTTCTCATGATTTGGTTGGGTCTAATTGTGTTGCTGTCCTGGGGCTCTGTGGGGTCTGTTTGTGTTTGTGAACAGAGCCCCAGGACCAGCTTGCTAATGGGACTCTTCTCCAGGTTCATCTCTCTGTAGGTGATGGCTTTGTTATGGAAGGTTAGGGAATCGCTTCCTTTTATGTGGTTGTAGATCATTTGCGGGTATTGGCCTAACTCTGCTCTGTATGCATTATTTGGTGTTTTATATTCGCTCTCTCACGCTCATTCTCTCTCTCACACTCTCACCCTCTCACTCTCTCTCTCTCTCTCTCTCTCTCTCTCTCTCTCTCTCTCCCTCTCTCTCTCTCACACACAGTTTTGTTTTCCAAACGCTTGTGTGACAGCAGCCTCCCCCTACCAAAGCACTCATGGAGAAGTGATAGTCAGAGGGAGACTCCGGGCACAGCCATCATGAAATAAACATGGATGGCCATGAGTGGGATGAGCGAAGATCATCTGTTTAGCCATCTGCTTGTGCGAGTGCGTGGATGTAACAACGGTGGTCCTGCCTAGCCCAGAGAGACCCCTGTTGCCAGGAAGGGGATTTGACTGAACAGAAGCCCACACATACCAGGCCCACGATGCTCCACCTCCCCCTTCCTCCCCCTTCCGTGATAATGTGTCATGTACACCCACGGCTTTGACACACACACACACACACACTCATGCATATTGATGCCACACAGATACACACACACACACACACACACACACAGATACACATGCACACACACACACACATTCACATTCCTTCACACTCGTCACATACACTACTGCTACTCTGTTTATTATCTATGCATAGTCACTTTACCCATACCTATATGTACATATTACCTTGATGACATTGAATAACCCTTACCTCTGCACATTGACTCGTTGCCCATAGCCTCGTTATTGTTATTGTATTGTGTTACCATTTTTCCTTGTTTTACTTACTTTCTAAAACCCCTGCGTTGTTGGCTAAGGGCTGGTAACTAAACATTTCACTGTAAGGACTACTAGAACTGTTGTATTCAGCGCATGTGACAAATACAAGTGGATTTGACTTGCATGCTCACTTGAACGAACGAACGCATGCCCGCACACACACACACACACACACACACACACACACACACACACACACACACACACACACACACACACACACACACACACACACACACACACACACACACACACACACACACACACACACACACACACACACACACGCAGTCACATAACAAATCCCCCATACAGTATTCACCCCATTACCCCACACACACAGTCAGTCACACTAAAATACCGTTACACGGAAGCAGGCGAGGAGAGATGCCCAAGAATTCTCCACTGGGCTCAGGTTCAAAGCCTGGGCCTCTCTGTGTTTGACTGCCCTGCATATTCTCTGAGCATCTGGCCCGCCACGGACATTAGAAACGACTGGGTGAAAATTGCCAGCCTGGATTGGTGATTGTTCAGTTGGCAGTGTCCCCTGATGTGCCAGTCTGTTGCTTTCTCTGTGAGGAAAAACACTGTGTTTGCTAGCACTGTATGTGGTGGTGAAGAAAAATAGAAACTTGGCCAAACACATTCACTCAGCCACATCCATTCCACCACACCCCACCTCTCCATCTTTCCAAGCCAAGAATCCTTTCTCTTTCCAGGATGGTTTAGTGTGTTGCTGAGGACTCGTAATAGTATGAGTGTATGTTTTATAAATAAAATATACGTGTTGTTGTTGAATTATATGTATTCCTTATGGAGGGTGACTCTGTAGGAGCTCTCCAAGTCAATCTTGAAGCATTGATGGAATCATAAAGCCAAGAGAAAATGGCAAGCATTGCCATGGCTCAATGGCCTGATGCTCTCATAAATATATTTTTATGGTGGGGGAAGTCGGAGGGTGCCGAGACATTTGGCGTGTACTCATAAACCTGTGTGTGTGTTGGTGCATGAGCCCTAATGCTTCGTATCGGGAGTTGTAAAACGGTTTTCATTTCATTTGCTTATCCAATTTGTCGATCAATAGCTTGTGGATCAGGATTTATCTAATGAGGGGTTTGTCGTTGAAAATAAGACCTGATTACATGTATGCTACTGTTTAACATCTCTTGTCTTTTCCCGAGGATGGTATTGTCTATCGACTGTTGACACTCAGTCTAACAAGTTAATCTAATGTCTGACACCAGTCCAAACAATCCTTCTCCTCCTCCCTCAACTCTCCCCCTTCCTCCATGGGCCGAATGGAACATCAAGCTGTCACTGATTCATCATACATCCTCAGGGCTAAGTGTTGTCTGGGGAACTCAGAGCAAAGCGGAGGGAGGGACTGTAAAGAGTCTGTTGAACTATAGTCTACTGTCAGTGGAGATGTTCTGAAGGAGGAAAACCTCGGAGGCGAGAGAGTATAGGAGCGGAGGAGCGGAAGAAGAGGCAGAGAGGAGGCAGAGAGGAGGCAGAGAGGTGGCAGAGAGGAGGCAGAGAGGAGGCAGAGAGGTGGGGTAGCTGAATTTGTTTTGCTCGTCTGCAGCCCCTCGAGCCGCCAGACTCTGCTATCAATGAACCACATTTAAATGAACCCAAATGGCAAACAGAGTTTCCTCCCTGCATTAACAGGCCTACGAAATCCCACCGGGACATTGTGTTAAAGGAGATTTACCACCAACGATGATGTACCCCCACATCCCTCCCTCATCCCTCCCTCCCTCATCCCCTCATCCTCCCCTCCTTTTGTCCTCTTTGATGTCACACTCTTCTGTTAACCAAGCTTCTGTTCCTCCTTTCATTGTATTTCCCTCTTCCGGCTCGTTTGACAGAGAATTTCACAACGTTCCCTTATTTGAAAAGGGACTCTTTCTGCCTACTGAAAATAACAAAACAAGGAAGCTGCCATTTCTATTCAGCTGTAATGACGTTCCTCTCATTCGGTTTGAATCGCTACCAGTTGGCACACTGCGCCGCATTTTCTGTGTTCTTTTTTTTCATGTCGCCCTGGCATTTAAACTACAGTGGAGGAGCACTTTGAAATTCACCTCGGAGAAAAAGAGGAAAGTAATTTTAGCCTCCACTGATGTGAGTGTGTGTGGTGGTCGCAGCAGGATGTTCATAATATTCACCCGTGTTTTGAACCTGTGTAATTCGCTGATTAACGTTGTCCGCTCTGCCCTGTACTTTATTTATCTGGCGGTTTATTGAACCAAGGGGAATGGCAACGACTGCAGTATGATTGAACAGGAGTTCAGATGATGGATGCCAATATGAATGGGAGAGATAGAGAGTCCCAGACATGCTTTCTGGCTGTCCCCATGGTCCCCAGTGGCTCTCTGGTGATTCACCCAGCCACATCTCTCCACATGCGTTACCTCCATATGAAGTGGTTGTCCTATAAATTCAACTAACATAACAGTTGGTGATTAAACAGCCACAGGCCCAGCTCCAGCACCACACTATAGCTCCACACTAGGCCATAAATAGCCCAGAGTCAGCCTCAACACATCACACCGACACTGGGATAAGGGCCCAGCCTGATGTCCCCTGTCCCTCGTCCCTCATGCTCCCACCACCCAGCCCGCTCTCTCTCTCCTGTCTATGTGGGTCGCTCCAGAGCCAGAGCATCCATTTCAAGGAGGGCGCTGGGGTTTTAACGTTGGGGAGTGTGATCTCTAATTCCCGAAAAACTCTCTCCTCTCTCTGAGGCGGTGATAAGAGCTAATCCGCGCCTCACATTAAACTGTGACCGAGATCAATTAAAAGCGTGCCTCGCCGTGATAGCTATCTCAACCCACGGCAGAGTATAGAGGATAAGTGGTGTTGGAGAGAGGGGAGGGAGGGAGGGATGGGAGATAGAGAGGGAAGGGGGGCTCTGCGGAGAGCCATCACCGCCCTCAAGAGCTCTGGACGGGAGGGAGCACTGCAGCGAGGGAGCGAGGCGTGCTGGCAGGCCGCAGGGAGAGCGGGGCACCCGCGATTGATTTTCATCGCCTCTTAATGGCCGTGACAGACAATAAAGAACAATGACGGCGATGATCACAAACACCCCTGCCAGCAACTGCTGTATATAATGACTATATATACCCATCATTATTATTATGCCTCTCTCATCATAATCACTATTGTTATTTAATTATCATTCAGCATACGTGTTAGTATCGTTATGAATTTCTCAGTGAAATTGGGTGTTGGTTTGGGAGGTGTCTGTGTTTAGATGGGGTGCCATCCCTCTCTCTCTGTCTGGCAAGGCTGCTCCTGACGCCTGCCTGCATTAGACTGGTGGTGCTGCTCCGCTGCGTCGGGCTCCAGCACCACAGCCTCCACAGCCATGTTGTGTTATTGTCTCTGTCAGCTCTGGGCTGCTTTAATGGAGGATTCTCCCCTGCTCTTCTCTTGCGGTGTTGTTTTTTTTATAAAGTTGAGTGTAAGCGGGCAGCAGTATCCGCCGTGCAACGGTGTGCCAGTTTTATGGCGCCTGCTCGATGCCAAGGCATTGGCATCACGGGGAGAGCGGTTGGCAGAGTGGCGAGGTTTGATCCTGGAATGCAAACTGAGAGCTGGCATGTGGGATAGGAGGATGGGTAGTGAGGGAAGAGGGAGGAGGAGGTGCGGGGGACGCCAGGCAGGAGGATGGCGGTGAGCGGTGCGTGGAGGACGGGGCGGAGGGTAGGCGTGGGGTGAGTCTGGCCTGTAGCGGGGCGGCTGCCAAGCCGACTGTCACATCAGCCTGTGGGATTGTGGGATTGTGGGATTGGCGGCTCAGGGATCCAGGCTGTTTTGGTGTGTACATCAAAAGGACAGACTGCAAACATTATAAAAAAACAACCTGCTTATTTTCCCCCAACATCCGTCCTTCCTTCCTTCCTTCTCTCCATTTCTCCTCTGCTGTTTTCACTCCCTCTTTTTACTCTTCGACTCTCTGGAGAGACACATTCAAGGTGCTCTGGAATTGTTGAGGAGAGGAGATGGTGCAGAAGATGGTGCATGCATGCAGGGTTTTTACAGCAGAGGACGGGAAGGACAGAGGAAGGGAAAAGGAGGGAAAATGCAGAGTGTCTGGGAGGAAATGAACTGGCCTAACCAAGGATGCTGATACTCTTGGAGAAACGCTACGCGGGAAGGGGGTGTGGATTTACCCCTGCATCTTAGAGAGATCAAGTGACCCGGGAAGCAGTGACGCTATAACCCTGGCCTTGCCATGTCCCAAAAAAACAAAACAGGAAATGAACCATCTGGTGGCGCCTGCCATCATTTCTCCCTGCCCCCTCCCTACACACCCCCTTCAATTTCCAATCTTGTGTTTTTTTTTGTGCTCCTGTCGGCGCTGCTTCAATTACACCCCCCAGCTTATGTCTTGGGTGGATTACACCGGCTCACTGTTCCTGTTTTTTTTGTTGCTGAGAGCTGTGCGCCGTGCCGACTCTTGTATGTAGGCTACAAGGGGCTTTCTTCTCATAACCCCTCATCCAAAAGACAATGCTTTGTCTTGGCTCGCAGGCTCATTTCCACCTCTACGGATCAGACTGGAAGCATTTAGTTGCGGCTCATCCAAAGATGGAACCAAGATACGTTTTTGATTTCTTCTTGTCTGTTTTGTTTATTTGCTGTTTCCTTATTTTTAGGCTGTTTTCCTTCTTCTCCCAGATTGGCTCTGCCTGACAAGGACCTACTTTAATAAGAGAGGGGGGATTGTGGCGAAGGCATGAGAATCAGGGGCAGATTTGCTCTCACAGTCAGCATTCCATGTCAAATCTCCCCATGCCAGAGAGCCAGAGGATCTGAATGTCGGGCCGGGCTGGGGCCGGCCAGCTATAGGTGCTGAGTGAGAGAGAGGGTTCCCTGATATGATCACCTGGCTGGACTTAATCCATGCTGACCTGATTTACGATAGCTGTTTGGCTCACTTCAGGCTTGAGAAACTCTTAGTAAGCATTACAATCACTGGATGTATTGGCTAATAGTGAATACAATATAACTCATATGTACAGCATAGACATACTGCTCATTTCTCTTCATCAGAGAGAGAGAAGCACAGTGATTTCTGCAGTGGTTTTAACGGCATCTCTTCTCTGTTCTTGGATTCTGAATCACATGGAGATAACACGCGAGTCCCATCCTCAACAATCAACTGATTATATCCTCTAGACAATTGTTGTTCCCTTGTTGTTTTCTGGTTGTTTTGATGTTGTTGTTTTCTTGTAGGTAATCATGTCAATGTTACCACTTGTTTTCCAAAAAGTATCTAGACTCCATCCCAACATGAAATAGTCAATAGTATCATATAGCAGATATCTGAGTCGCATGACTTCCTAGTTGATCCTAGCTCTCTGGAATCAACTTGTCAGCCATGGCAACAACTAGTATGAGGACATGTGCTGCAGGCGACAGTGACCATGTGATAGGTTTGAAAAGTTCTCGTTAATATTTTTTGGGGTGTAAATATTTGTACAAATTATTTTGGGGGATTACTGTATCTGTACATGCTGCAAAACATATAAATTACTCAAGAATATGTTGTTGATCTTTTGTAAATGTTGTAAAATGAACATGGCCACTGGATGATGGTTTTTCTTCCACTGTAGTTTTTTAAAATCTTGCTTTTCTCCTGTTGTAGTCCATGTTCCCACTTGTTTTGCGGCCCTGTTTTAATTAAGCATATTCAGGAGAGGTATTCATTAACCTCAAGGTGTTTAGGGTGGCAGGTAAACTATCGGTAAAAGCGTTGGGCCAGTAACCTGAAGGTCACTAGTTCAAATAGCTGAGCAGACAAGACAAAAAATGTGTTGATATTCCCTTGAGCAAGGCAGTTCACCCAAATATCCTCCAGGGGTGCCCATACTACTATAGCTGACTGTAAAACAACACATTTTTAGAGAGGGGGTGGTAGTGCTGGTGGTGGGGGAAGCTGTTCTTTTGATGCTGATGGGGAGATGATGGGGAGGGGTGGTTATTAAGATGTGTGTTTTTGAGGACAAGGGTGACGTGGGGGGAAGAAGGAGGGGAGGCTGATTATTAAGATGACAAACCATGATGAGGATCCTCCTGGGTGTTGTCTTTATTGCTGTGGTCTTATGAGCAGCTAGCGCTGCCTGTCTGTCTGTCTGTCTGTCTGTCTGTCTGTCTGTCTGTCTGTGTGTTCTCTTTCTGTCAGTCAATATATCCTCGTCTGCCTCTCACCGTAGGCCCTAGAGATAACCTCAGCGTGCCTCCATCTGCTGACAGACGTATGCACGCACGCACGCACACACACACACACACACACACACACACACACACACACACACACACACACACACACACACACACACACACACACACACACACACTAGCTCATGTCTCCAGGATGTCCCCTGATGGGGCTCCTAATTAAGGGTAGGCGTCTCTCCCTAAACCATGTTTCCTGTCCCCTCTCCTTTCCTTTCCTGGTTGGCGCTTTGTGACTGGCGACTATACTCGCCGCCTCAGCTGAAAAGCCCAACTGGTCCTTCCTTCCAAGTCCTCCCTCTGCTGCAGCCCTGTAAAACTACCCATGGCTACTTTTAAACTGGTGTTGGTTGATTAGAGTTGGGCCGTGTCTCAGTCGACAGCTCAGTCCCAGCAGGGTTTCATCAGGGAGCGTCGCATCCAATGCATCATTTCTCAAGATGGGTAGACTCACACTGTGCCAGCTCGCCCCACTCTCCTGCCATGGCAGAAGCATGAAAAGCTGCTTGGAGAAATGAAATAGAGAAGAAGAGAGAATTGAAACAGAGGGCAAAAAGCTTACCCGTTATTTCCCCTCTCACAAAAGTGATGCATTGAAGATTTGAGTTTCAATCTGTCTTAATGTTTTATATTGGATTCAGACAGGTCAGATTTACCCAGCTTTACCCTGGGAATAAAAGTCACCCCTATATTGTCACTCTTTTATCTTCTCCCGCTCTCTCCCTCACTCTCTCGCTGTCTCCCTTTCTCTCTCTCTCTCTCCATCTCTCTCTCCCTCTCGCTCTCGCTCTCCCTCTCTTTTTCAAGGCATACATCCTGTTCTATCTCCCCTGTTGTCTGAACAGCAGTAGTTCTTTAATTAAAGTTTTTTTTATAGCTTTTCCAAGTTACATTTTTGTGTTGCTCTGTGCAGTTATCTTATCTAAATGCAATGCTGGGAGACAATTTTAAGAATCTGCATTTATAAAACTACCACATCAACAACTGTAATGTTATGACGATATTTGCCGGCACTCTATCTGCCAAATGCAGAGATTGCAGTGTCTCTTTCATCAAGTTCTAATCAACGTGGATCATGCAAGTTGCTAATGTTGTTTTTCCGCCTGCGCATTACCCGCTTCACCTCAGAGTGGGACAGAGTGGGACAGAGTGGGACAGTACACTGGATTGAGCATATTATACAACAGGTCAAATGTACAAAATGTGCATCTTTTATTTTTAATGACTTATGAATATTTCACTGCAGGGGGGTCACCCGACTGAAAAACTCAATTGTGAAAATCAATAAATTAGATTTTTAAATGGAAGTCAGTGTGAAACAGTGGGTCTCACCCAAAACTACTGTAAATTACTCTGAGTTTAATCTCCTGAGATCCCTGCCTGAGAGAATTAGCAGCAATTTGTGACAGCATTGTGTGAGTGTGTGTGCTACTTTGTATATTTCCATTGTAGGCTTTCGCCAAGTCCTTTGTGAGCGGCTGCTATATTTCGGTGTGTCTGTGTATGTGTCTACTGTGAGTATAAAGGCATCTCTTCCTCTGTCATGCTCATAAATTAAATTCTCATGCCGGGGAACATGAAACAGGAATTAAAAAAGAGACTTCCACCGTGACTGGATGTAAGCCAGCATACTTTCAGCCATTGGCAGGTTTTCTCTCTCTCTTTCTTCATCCAGTAGTAAAACGGACCTATCTTTGTAGGGTGTTTAGGATGGCCGGTGGTGATTCCATGGTGCTGCCTCTCCTCTGTGCTGTAAACAGGGACTGGTCCATTCCCCAGTGGGACCGTTTTCCATGCGGCTCAGAGAGAGAGAGAGAAAGCTGCAGGCCTCCCAAACACATTTCATCAGCAACACCCCCAGGGGTCAAGGCTGGAAACCCTGTCTGCTGGCTCTGCCTGCACACTGGAGAGAGATGAGGAGGAGGAGAGAGAGAGAGAGAGAGAGATGAGGAGGAGGAGGAGGAGGAGAGAGAGAGAGAGAGAGAGAGAGATGAGTAGGAGGAGAGAGAGAGAGAGAGAGAGATGAGGAGGAGGAGGAGGAGGAGAGAGAGAGAGAGAGAGAGAGAGAGAGAGAGAGATGTAGAGAGAAAGAGAAGGATTGAGAGAGAGAGAGGGGATGATGTATCTGCCTGCACACTGGAGAGAGAGAGATGATGGGGAGGCGAGAGAGAGAGAGAGAGAGAGAGAGAGAGAGAGAGGAGAGAGAGAGAGAGGGAGAGAGAGAGAGAGAGAGAGAGAGAGAGAGAAAGAGAAGGATTGAGAGAGAGAGAGGGGATGATGTATCTGCCTGCACACTGGAGAGAGAGAGAGATGATGGGGAGGAGAGAGAGAGAGGGCGAGAGAGATAGAGAGAGAGAGAGAGAGAGAGAGAGAGAGAGAGAGAGGGAGACAGAGAGAGAGAGATGTAGAGAGAAAGAGAAGGATTGAGAGAGAGAGAGGGGATGATGTATCTGCCTGCACACTGGAGAGAGAGAGAGATGATGGGGAGGCAAGAGAGAGAGAGAGAGAGAGAGAGAGTGAGAGAGAGAGAGAGAGACAGACAGAGAGAGAGAGAGAGAGAGAGAGAGAGAGAGAGAGAGAGAGAGAGAGGGAGATGTAGAGAGAAAGAGAAAGATGAGAGATGAGAGAAAGAGGGGATGATGTGGAGTGAGAGAGATGATGTAGCGAGATAGCTAGAGAGAGAGAACCAGAGATAAGTGGAACGACACAGAGAGAGGTAAAAAAAAAGGAGATATATAGTGAGAGAAAGAGAGAAGTACCGGGTTGTTATAGAATGAGTAAGAGATGCTGAGAGAGAGGAAGTGTAAGAGAGGCTCAGAGAGGGAATAGAAAAGCGCCAGAGACTGGGGTTAAATGCTTTCAAGGTATTCTGCTTGAATATATTTCCTCCACAGCAAAAGGTTACATGAAATGTTTGTGCCACAGCACAGCAGCCTTAGGTTATGAAAAAGTATTCTGCGTATGGGGAGAGGTGGAGTAGATAACAGTGAGGAAGTAGCTACCAGACAATCTGTCGTTCTGCCCCTGAACAGGCAGTTAACCCACTGTTCCTAGGCCGTCATTGAAAATAAGAATTTGTTCTTAATTGACTTGCCTAGTTAAATAAAGATAAAATAAAAAGTAATAAATAAAACATGTACTGTACTCTACATCCCCATAGCAGAACAATACAGGAGAATGTCTGAGTCATTCCATCAGGTTCCATAAGGAGAATGGCATCATATCACTGAACAAGGCCGTGCGTTAGTGATAGGGCCTGAACAGAGCCCTGGGTTAGTGATAGGGGCCTGAACAGAGCATTGGGTTAGTGACAGGGGCCTGACCAGAGCCCTGGGTTAGTGATAGGGGCCTGAACAGAGCCCCTGGGTTAGTGATAGGGGCCTGAACAGAGACTTGGGTTAGTGATAGGGCCTGAACAGAGCCCTGGGTTAGTGATAGGGGCCTGAACAGAGACTTGGGTTAGTGATAGGGCCTGAACAGAGCCCTGGGTTAGTGATAGGGGCCTGAACAGAGCCCTGGGTTAGTGATTGGGGCCTGAACAGGGAACTGGGTTAGTGATTGGGGCCTGATCAGGGCCCTGGGTTAGTGATTGGGGCCTGAACAGAGCCCTGGGTTAGTGATAGGGCCTCAAAAGAGCCCTGGGTTAGTGATTGGGGCCATCCTGATGAGCAGCAGAATGTGGAGGCAGGCAGTGTGGGCTGGGAGGGGAGCGAGGATCAGGTTCTGAACCAACGTGGAGCCTGCTTCTTATCTCCCTGCGCTGTTTTTTTATTTATATTTTTGGAGCCCCAATTTATCTGGCGATCTAACCTGCAATGACGAGATAAAGCCGGGCTGACTTTTCCATAAATGCATTTATCAGAGCTCTACAAGATCTCCTGCAGTTTAATATTCAACACACATACAGTACCTTCACTGGCTCTCGGTCAGTACAAACACACAGTTACACACGTACACACCAGTATACATTCACACACACACACATATCATCTGAGGCAAACACATCATACAGATTAGTACACACATTCACCCGATCTCACACTCACACAATATTACCTTGCCTAAAGGGCCGTCTGCTGTAATAGCTTGGGTCTTGTCAGGTTTAAGTGCATTTTTCTCCTGGTCCAATCATACGATAGTGTCCGCTGAGCTGGCAAGTAAGGAAATCAAACAGTGGAGGTGAAATCCCAGCGATCTGTTCTCACCAACACCAACTAGTGGCAGGAATTTTTCATCATTCCAAGCAGCAATTTGAACTTCCAAGCATGGTCATTTATGGCAGGATTGGATCATAGTTCTCTATTGTATTGTAACCTCTACCTCCTCTCCATCCTTCACACACATACACATGCACACACATGCGCACTCGCACGCACACACACACACACGCACACACACACACACACACACACACACACACACACACACACACACACACACACACACACACACACACACACACACACACACACACACACACACACACACACACACACACACACACACACAGAGAAGGCATTGGGGTGTATTAGTCCCACATAATCCAGTTTGGGATCAAAAGGTATCAGATAGGGATGTCCCAGGGGGGAAAGAGTCCAGTGAATTACTGGGGACAATTGCAATATATTTATAGATATTATCCTAAATAGGTTTTAGAGGCCTAAGTCGCAGTGATCTGGTCTAGTCATTATTTGGGCAGTGCTGGGGCCTTATGCTCACTGTCAGCCGACAGATGCTGAGCGCTTCCGGTGGGATGAGCTGTGGCTCCTTGCAGAGTCGGGAGAAAACTCCCGTTTTCACCTGGCTGCTATTTATTCTGAAGATAAAAACATCACAGCTTGGTACACAGAAATCCCCAGGATTGAGCAGGTGTTCAGCGCATGTGGCGGGGATGGAACTCCTAATTTATTTATTTCTCCACCTTCTGGGGAATATTGACATATCTACAACATAGTGTTTGTAGTGGATGTCTTGAGCGTTTTCTTTTCGGAGAACATTCCAGAAACTATGTACTGGGTAAATCCATGTGAATTCAATCACTTTTGAAAGCATCCCTTTAAATTTAAACAAAACTTATCATGCATGTTTGCTCATGGAAGAAGTGGTTAGAAAGTGAGTTTTTGGACCTGAATGCCAAACCATTCAGGAGATAAAGGTGCTCAAAGCTGACCCATTTTGCACACCCCACCATACCATGAGACATCTATGTCTTCATCATAGAAAAAGATAAACAATTGAGTTTGATATCATTTCAAAGCTTACAAACAGGCTGTCAAACTACTGTATTTGATCATTTATAGTGTAGAGAATCAAACCATTTAAACCGCTGTGAAATATCTTTTCCATATCCAAAAATATTGTATTTTCAGCTGTTTGAAGCTGGTGTACAAAACTGAAAGTAAAAGGTACAAGAATAGAAATAGTGCACATAGAACAGATTTACCACTACTTAGACATCCTTTCAATGAGAATGACATATCTATGACACATGTGAATTTGGTCAGGTCGCCTAAGAAGTTACATATTGCAGCTTTGAATTGAATTGACATTTTAACTTCTAATTACTACCACGAAGATGTCCGCCGGTCCACCCACCATGGTCATGTATATTCTATTATCTACATTTCTATGATTTCAATAGGTTTTCTATGGAGGATTGAGAGTATAATTTGAAACAACAGATATAGCTATTGAAGTCAACATTCTTTGATGTGTTGAATTTCAACCATCTTGTGGTTCCATTCTGAAGTCCACATTTTAGTACATATCAGCCAAGAGCATGTTGAGTCTCAACCTTACGCGGGTACAACACGAAAACCTCAGATGATGTCAAATATGGTCTAGCCTACAACATATGTGAATATGAAGAAAAATCGGAGTTTTTGCGTTTTTAGATCATTTACGTTTATGTTTAAAACATTTAACAATTTATATAACAAAACGTTTTTTTCTTTCTCAAAAAATTATAAAACAGTTTGACAGTCTGCTTTTAAATCATATCAATCTCAACTGTTTATATATACCAGTAAAAAAGACACGGATGTCTCATGGTATTGGGGGGGTATCTAAAATAGGTCGACTTTGATCACCTTTATCTCTTGAATATTTTAGTATTCAGGTCCAAAAATACAATTTCTGAGCACTTCAAATTGGTATGGAAGGTTTTGTTGAAATAAAAAAAATTGCTGTCAATTAGTGAATGGATTTACCTTACTGTTACTTCTCCTTTGGAAAGTTTGTTTATTACATAACTGTTGAAATAAACTCTCAAGATTGTGTCTTCATGTGTATCCTAATGACTATCTATGAATATACCAACCAAGTTAATCAGCTTCCTGAGATATAAGTCAGGTCTATCAGAGTTACTCACCCTATAAAAAGATTGACCACTATGTGGTATGTAACATGCATTAATTACACACAGACAGATTATTTCACTTATAATTCACTGTATCACAATTCCAGTGGGTCAGAAGTGTACATACACTAAGTTGACTGTGCCTTTAAACAGTTTGGAAAATTCCAGAAAATGATGTCATGGCTTTGAAGCTTCTGATAGGCTAATTGACAGAATTTGAGTCAATTGGAGGTGTACATGTGGATGTATTTCAAGGACTACCTTCAAACTCTGTGCTTCTGCTTGACATCATGAGAAAATCAAAAGAAAAAGACCTCCGTTTTTTTTAAAGACCTCCACAAGTCTGGTTCATCCTTGGGAGCCATTTCCAAACGACTGAAGGTACCACGTTCATCTGTACAAACAATAGTATGCAAGTATAAACACCATGGGACCACGCAGCCTTCATACCGCTCAGGAAGGAGACATGTTCTGTCTCCTAGAGATGAACGTACTTTGATGCGAAAAGTGCAAAACAGTCCCAGAACAACAGCAAAGGACCTTGTGAAGATGCTGGAGGAAACAGGTACAAAAGTATCTATATCCACAGTAAAACAAGTATAAAATCGACATAACCTGAAAGGCCGCTCAGGTGGGAAGAAGCCACTGCTCCAAAACTGCCATAAAAAAAGCCAGACTAAGGCTTGCAACTGCACATGGGGACAAAGATTGTACATTTTGGAGAAATGTCCATTTCCATTTTGGAGAACTGTATGTCCATAAAGACCATCGTTTTGTTTGGAGGAAAAAGGGGGACGCTTGCAAGCTGAAGAACACCCTCCCAACCTTGAAGCACGAGGGTGGCAGTATCATGTTGTGTGAGTCCTTTGCTTCAGGGGGGACTGGTGCACTTCAGAAAATAGATGGCATCATGAGGAGGGGAAATTATGTTGATTTATTGAGCAACATCTCAAGACATCAGTCAGGAAGTTAAAGCTTGGTCGCAAATGTGTCTTCCAAATGGACAATGACCCCAAGCATACTTCCAAAGTTGTGGCAAAATACCTTAAGGACCACAAAGTCAAGGTATTGAAGTGGCCATTACAAAGCCCTGACCTCAATCCCATAGAAGAATTGTGGGCAGAACTGAAAAAGCGTGTGTGAGCAAGGAGGCAGACAAACCTGACTCAGTTACACCAGCTCTGTCAGGAGGAATGGGCCAAAATTCACCCAACTTATTCTTAATCGTTTGACCCAAGTTAAACAAATTAAAGGCAATGCCACCAAATACTATTTGAGTGTATGTAAACTTCTGACCCACTGGGAATGTGATGAAAGAAATACAAGCTGAAATAGATCATTCTCTCTACTATTATTCTGACATTTCACATTCTAAAAATAAAGTGGTGACCCAAACTGACCAAAGACAGGGAATTTTTACTTGGATTAAATGTCAGGAATTGTGAAAAACTGAGCTTAAATGTATTTGGCTTAGGTTTGTGTGAACTTCCGACTTTAACTGTGTGTGTGTATGCAGAGAGAGCGAGAAAGAGCGAGAGCAGAGAGAGAGTGAGAGAGAGAGAGAGAGATAAAGGGAGAGAGAGAAAGTTAGAGCAAGAGAGAGAGAGAGAAAGAAAGAAAGAAAGAAAGAAAGAAAGAAAGAAAGAAAGAAAGAAAGAAAGAAAGAAAGAAAGAAAGAAAGAAATGGAGAGAGAAAGCAAATAGAGAGAAAGGGGGAGAGAGTGAGAGAGAGAGAGAGAGTGAGAGAGAGAGAGAAAGCAGAGGGAGAGGGGGAAGGGGATGAAGAGAGGAAACAGAGTGAGTTACAGAGATAGAGATAGAAAATTGAGCTGAAAGAGATGAGAGAGTGACCACATCACAGTGTAACTGAGTGAGACAGAGCGGAGCAGCTGTGGCTCTTTATACAGTGATGAGTCCAAAGTGGAGGGGATTTGGTTGCATGCTGGGAGAAAAGCTCGCCCTAATGGACAGGAGGTGACGCAGGCTACGGAGAGCCTGGATTAAATGGATGGGAAGGTGTGTTCCAGGCCTGCACAGTGTGTGGGTGTCAGTGTTTTTGTGTGTGTGAGTGAGTGAATTTGTGAGTGTTTTAGGCACTAGGCAGACATGACGGGCGATGACATGGACTGTTGCTATTCTAGGCCTTAATTTTGAGTAATTCCTGTTTTTTCCCGGGCATGTATCTTTGAGGATTTGTTTTGTAGGGAAGTCTGGCCCAATCTGTTCCTGTGATATATATATATATATATATATATATATATATATATATATATATATATATATATATATATATATATTTGAACCCGTCCTAATCCACATTACTAGGATTTACCATGAGAAACACAGGGATTTGAAGAGATCAACGTCTGTTCACCGACAGAGAAACAGAAAAATCTGTATTTTTATCATTTCTTTTTTTGTTGTCATCCCTGCATGTAGCAGGGAGTGCCCCAGATTGTTATTCTTCATAATCTGTTTTTTCATGTTCATGTCAAAGATATTGTTGTACTAATGCCAAGACACTGTGACAGGCCTAAATCCTTATGGCGATTACCCCTTGTTGTTACTCTTAAGTATACTTAAAGTATAGACAGTGATGATTCTACAGTATGGCAAAACCCCAAATACCATATCTAATTTTCCCTTTGAACAATTTCTACATCCGGCTATAGTCTCCAAAATATCTGCCTTGATAACTGATGATTTAGTTGGACTTGTTTTGACATTTTCTCTCCATCAGGAATCACTCCAATCCCACTCCCGATCTTCCATCTTCACCACTGGTGCCCACAGTCAGTTACAGACCCTGCTGCCCAAGTGTGCTTTCCGTCCGTACCACACAGCCCAATACCACCCGGGTGGTGGGCGTTGCTAAGCCTCCAATCTGACACAAGGCTGCTTAACGTCACGAGGCTTTGTGCCGTATCCTTTTACACTGAGCAAGACAATTAGGCTGGAATCTGGGCTCAAAGACCCTCCTCAAATTCCCCATCACCAGCCCATGTTGTCCTCATCAACTGGCAATTTCAACTGATGAAACAACCAACCGAAAAAGCAATGGCAGAATAGTTTTCTGACATTGAGCTCTGTTTTCACTTGTTCTTTCATTCTATAAAGAGGTTTTGATGATGGTCTTGGGGTAAGACATGTTTTTTTGATACGGTAAGAAAAATGAGGTGTGTCTCTCCATGCTTCTCTGAGATGATGCCTCCCAGCACTTCTTCACAGTATGCCTCTGTCACACTGAGAGTGGAAACACTGCATCTAGAACAGAGGACTTGACCAAGTCACGAGCCCGTGGAGAACAAAAGTTGCAATTTCTGCTGCCGGAATATAGTGTCACCATCTCTCCATCTCTCCAGTGTGAGTAACAAAAGACGAGAGTAGAAATAAGAAAAGGATAGATTGTTTCATGCGTCCGTCTCTGCCTGTGTCTTGGCCTCTGCCGACCCCATTGCTTTGGTCCTGTTTCCCTGCTTCCCTCTCTGCTCCAATATGATAAGATTTACTGGCATGTCCAAATCACTAATCTTGTTTATTCGCTGTAGCTATTTGGATCCCGACATCACCGCTAGAAGTAATGCATCCAAATCTCAGCTGGAGGCCAGATAGAAGAGAAAAAAAGCAAATGCAATTTTCTATCTCTTTCTCACTATCGCTATTTTGTTATTTGTTAGTATTACTGTTATTATTATTTTTCACGGTGGTTTGCTCTCGCATCCATCTCGACTGTCCTTGGCCACCGTCTCTATCTCAGCACCCCACATCTACCTAAACCCAGCCAGGGTGCTGTGATGAAGGGAGGGGTGTAGAGGTATGGAGATGACAGCAGGAAACATCCACAGACTGGCAGTCTGTCTTGGAGGAATGGAGAGGAGATGTGCTGATTGTAGTTTCTGTTTCTTAACTTCCCTTCTCTTTGACTGACACGGGTCGGACCAGGCCTTGACTTTTGGAATCCATACCATTTATCCAGAACCAGTGGTCGTAATTACTAAATTGACACAAAATTATTGATCTGTTGAAAAAACATTAGTGGTTGGGGCCAGCAGGATAGTGGAGAGAAAATAGGGAGATGGGTTAAGCAGAGAGGGGCGAAACAGTCAGAGTATGCTCTGTGGTGTAGAGATCTTTGATGCTAAGAAGCTTGTAATGCCTTCTCAACTCTCCTATCCCTCATTCCCACCCCCACCCCAGCTACGGGATCCATTCAGATAAGCCCAAAGGCCTTTACCAGTTTAACTTTAGAGAGAAATCGGCCAACTTTTAGAGTTGATCTCATACTTTTCCACCACAAATCCTCTTTGCAAATCTTTCTTGCCAAGACCCCTGACACTGCACAACGCTGTGTTTACCTCTGGACATTGGATCGCTTACCATTCCCTACTGCCCTATCTGGGTATGATGCCTCTTACAACTCTTGCCTCTCAAACCCACAATCTGAAGGTTGTTTAGGCTTGTGTATTCGTATTAATGTTTTGTTCGGTTTAATCTCGTAAAACAGTGTTTAACCTCTCCTATTACACGAAAGGGGAATGAAAACAACCCCTATTTAGCAGATGTAATCTTTGTGATTAATAGCTATACATGATAAAAACACCACATAGCAATCTTCATAGCCGCACATCTTAGAACCGACATAGGCACACACAACAAACAAGTATTTCCCTGCACAGGTCCTGGCAATCTTTCCATCGTGATATTATGGATGAATCACTGAATTCAATTCTGCAGCAGGACAAAAATAAAACACAGCCTAGCACAGCACAGGGCTAAAGCGTTTCAGTTGAAAGAGAGCTTTTATTTACTCTGTGTCTCACTACCTAATAAATTGGACATCAAGATACCCGCTGGGGGTTGACGGAGAGAGGCAGGAGGGAGGGATGGAGAGAGGGATGGAGGAAGGTAGGGAGAGATGGAGCGAGGGAGGGAGGGAGGGAGGTAGGTAGGTCGGGAGAGAGAGATATAGGGAGGGAGGCATGCCTGTCCCTGCCTGGGCTTTACTCTCCAGTTGCATCAGGCGTGGCGGTTGGTGGATGGAAGCAGATTCCTGGATTTCACTCACGTACAGTGAGTACCCTGGAAAGGAAACAGGTGGTGGAGAAGCAGGGGTGGGCTGGTGGGGTGGGGAGAGGAGGTACTATTGTAATTAATGCTGCAGATGCTGCTCTCTGCAGCGCATCTGGGCAGCACTATCATTTCCATATATCTTCTCCAAATTCTCTGCAAATCCCTGCGGCTTTCCAAATCCTTTTTAAATCTCTCTGTGATTTTGTCTATTTTCCCTTTTTTAATTTCTCTGATTTATTTTTCCCCTCAAGCTCATTTTCTTCTGCTTGTCTTCAGGCTAACCTCTGTTCCCTCCCTGTGCCTCACTCTGTTTACATTAAGCAAGCCTCCTCTCCTCTCTCCTCCCCTCCCCTCACCTCCTCTCTCCTCCCCTCATCTCCTCTCTCCTCTTCTCGACCCCTCTCCTCTCTTTCATACCTCCTCCTGTCTTCCTTCCTTCACCGCCTTTCTCCACACCTTACCACTCTCTTCCTCTACCTCCCTGTATCCATCGCCCTCTCAGAGACACACACACACAAACACACACACTGGCCTCTCCCCGGTGATGTGGTCCCCTGGCGTGTGCGTGCGCACGGGCCTGTCAGAGTAAAGAGCCCCAGTCTCCTCCGATTACACCGTGCTCAGGATTAGAGGGAATATGCTCTAACATATTCAGTCTGGTATTACGCTGATATCCCCTCAACGATGCTGCTTCACAGCACCACCACAGCCGGGCCAGGATGCAGGCCAGCCAGAACGGCAGTCGGAACGCAAGCCTCTCAGACAGCAAAGCGGAACGTCACAGCAGCATCACAACGATGATGATGCGTGCTTCACCCAATACCAGAAACAACTGGTGTCGGTTTCAGAACACAAACAGAGACACACTAGCTTTTATGAGGGAAGAGAATGCAATCACCCTGTTAAGAAAACAAAAAGGCAATATAAAAGGCTAAGAGGAAGATGGAAATGGTATTTTAATCTATTACTGTATATACCTCCCATCAGAATTTAGCAAAATTGCAACATGTGAGTGAATAAAATCTATCCTTTTCCTATTTTCCGACCCAAAAAGTAGACATGTTTTTATTTGCATTCACTCTCACATCAAGGGCACATTAACATAGAGGGCAAAGTATTCAATGATCTTTTAAATTTCTACTCTCTCCCCCCTTATCTCCCGCAACTCTGCAAGTGCACTCTGCCGATGGAGAAAAGAGAAAAAAAGGGTCTTTGCATAAAAAGGCAAGCGAGCAAAATCTAAAACAGTTGCTGAGGAACTCAGCACTCAGAACTAAATAATCACGGGCGCTTTTGGAGATGAATGCATTAGCATATATTAGTGGTGGCAATACTAGTCTCAGGGTGCTGAGGGCTCCTCTGGGTTCATCTCTGTATCCTCCCGCTTCAAATCCCCACCTTCTGCCTCGCTCCACACACACTGACCCCCCGGGACCACAGGGCCAGGTGGGACGTGCTTCTGAGAGGAACAGTTTGAGACCCCCATTGGTCTGTGGAAAAGTGCCTCGGGCTGCTGATAAGATGATGGGGGAACATGTCAGGGGGGGGGCATTCTTTTTCCTTTCTTTCTTTCTAGGCACAGCAGAGATGGCAACAGTCACTGAGGACTGAGGAGAGAGGGATAGCTGGGAAGTAGCCCGTGGGGACCTGGATAGGTAAATACCTAGCTAGTTGTAGAAGGAGATAATTTGTCCCTCAAGTATGGCTGTGATCTTACAATGACTGACATTATCTTACAATGACTAACATTACCATTATCTAACAATGACTCACATGACCAGTATCCTACAATTACTTACATTACCATTGCCATTACCACTATGACTACAACATTAACACCACCACTTGTTGCTATACTACCACCACCCGTGAGTACCAGTACAGCTAACATTTCCACAACAACAGCTACTCCTTCTCACTTTAACATAAAGTTGGGAATGTTACTATTACTCGTCAGATGTAGGAATGTCTCGCTCCCTGTCTCTCTCAAGCACTGAGATGAAGCTCTACAGCTCCAGGAGTGAACTCAGCTCATCAGTATGTTTATGATGTCTAGAGATGAAGAGGGGAGAAAGGAGGGGGGAATGGTGTTTGTGTGACTGTGTGTGTCTGTGTGTGTGTGTGTGTGTGCATGTGTGGTTGTGCGCGTGTCGCATTCATGCTCATGCATGTGCGTGAGTGTGCGCTCACTCACTTTCAAGAAGAGAGAGGGGGGTTACTGTAGCCTTGAGCATTTGCATTCCTATAGAACCCATCATCTTCATTAAGATTTCCCGAAAATCAGAGGGAGGCTTAAAGAGAGAGAGTATCTCTCTACTGCCAAGGAAATACACAGCTCATTTGCAACTGACAGAGGGCCTTGTGTACTTCCACTGTCTCTCCATAAACACTCCACATTAGCATAGTCTTTCTCAAGTTCATAAAGCGCCGCATATGGACCTGCCGCACACTAACTACCGTCACTTTAATGGACAATGTGTCGCATCTTTGATATCAACCAGACTGGTGCCACTGTGACACATTGTATTGAATTCCCTCCTACTATTGTCCTTCTCTTTGTGTGTTGTCACATGCTAACCATTTCATTAGAAGGGTACCGGGCATATACATGGGTGTGTACTGTAGAATAGACCGCACTGGTAGCTTGTGTATTCTGCCCACGCCATGCCACACATTTCCCCCTCTGCCTCTGTTGCTCAGCTTGCATTTGCGAGATATGGGTCGTCTGAAAGCACCATTTGCCTTTTAAGCGGAAACACAGATTGCTTTTGAATGCACCTTGATATGACAGAGGGGCCGTTTGAGATGCCGGGGGCCTTTGACGTCACTTTGAGGGGCTTAGGAGACCTGCCGGCTGGGCTGACACCATGGCTTGATGCATGGTGAGTGGGAGAACCACTATCCTCTCATCTGCAAAACACACAGTAATCGGCTGCAAACTAAAACGAAACATTCTGGCATCAATTTGTGAGTTATTTTACTCAGCTAGAACTTTTCCTGTGTTGGGAAACAAAGGCCGTTGAGCATCGTAGCACTTTGTGTAGTAAACTTTGCCCATCACCGTGGTGTGTTTCAGTTTTAGCATGCTGTTCTCAGTCTCAGGGCTTGGGTCCATGTGTGTTCGAGGTAGGATTATTTTTGTCTAATTGTCTCTCTGCCATGTCTCAATGAAAGACCACATGAAAGAGTTGGCCAGAAATAGAGTCTGAATGGAGAAAAGTGAAGATAAAAAGCACAGATAAATGGAGAGACAGCTAATTTCCCAAGAGAACGAGAGTCAACCCCCCCTGATGTTACAGGTGCAACCACCTCCTCCCTCTCCCACTCTTTTCATCTCTCTTTATACCTCCCTCTCTCTCTCTTCCCCCCTCTTCTCTCTGTTCTCCAATTCCCTCCCTCCCTCCCTAACCCAGGCTGGGTAAATGTCAGAACAAGCTGCAGCGCTTCCCGGACCACGCAGTGGGAGACAGACCAACCTCATCGCCTTGGCAACCCCTCTGTTCTCTCCTCAAAGGAAGAGTCAAGGGAGGAGAAGAAAGGGGCTTTTATGCTCCCGACCTCCCTGCACCCCCCTCCTCCTTCCCCTCTTCCGCCACGCTGCACTGATAGCACAGGCTCTGGCACATGTGGATGGGCTCCTAGGCCTCACATTTAAAAAAATATCTATTCCTTATCTTACCAGGTGAGATGATTGAGAATATGGGGTTGGGGGGTCATTAGTGAACCTGTGTTCATAAACGTGGATATCAACTTTATCAGTTCAGCATGTCTCATTACACTATGATCAGAGCCAGCTGCAGACAATGATCAGCTAGGGGGGAATCAGATTTTCAACATGTAATGCTATATTTAAAATTATATAAAATATATGCAACACATTTTCCAATAACAGGTTTCTGTGCCAGGGCACCACACAACCAGTAACAAAGAATAACTGCATACCGAGAACAGCTTCAACATCATGGTTTGCGTTTTCAACACCACAATCAAATAGAGTATGTCAATCTTCTCGACAAACAGAGAACAATCCCTCCCTACCTTGTACGCCGTATCCAAGGCTTGGCTTGACAATCTCCCAACGTCATGAAACTTTTTGGTGTTTTGTAACAGATGTCTTTTTCCATTCCTCAAATGGCCGCTGCACAGTTTGGATGCTGGAATTATATTCGAGTGGAGTGGACGAACGTGTGCGCAGGCTATTATAGGACAACTTGGGAGAATGATGATCTGTAACAGACAGAGCATCTCAGCATCAGAAGTACAAATACAGCCAGACTGGCCTGCTACTGTGCCCTTCTAGAGGCACAAATGGTCGAGGGTACATCCACAACTGATTCAAATGAAATGAAGGGAATGAAACATTCAAATTACAGGGCTTTTGAGGCATTATTCAAATGACATTTTCACTGCATTTTACAGCCTTCGGGTACAATGTGGAACTCACTTGTAGGCTAGTCTATGTAGGATCATTTGGTCCCTAAACAGGATCAGTAGGGGAGCTTCACTGTTATTTTATGTGCAATGGCCTCTCCACTGCCTATTAGCTATTCCTCTATGTTCTTGTGGATTTATATTGAAAATTGGTGCAGCTTTGAATGATTTTATGTATGGTGTGATTGCTAGTTAGCCTAGTGCAGAATTGGACAACCCTGTCCCAATAAAAAAACACACAGCCCTCCCCAAAGCAAAACATTTTGTTAGAAAACCCTCCCCTGTTTTGAACTCCCCCCCCCTCCCAACCCCAGTAAATTTCGAACTGTCCTTAAAGATAAACGTCCACACATATTTTACAACATTTTATTCCTCCATCTGGTAGGAAAAGTTCTAGATTTATTCAAGTTAAACACTGAGTACTTTAAATTCAAGATACTTTTTTGAAGAAAGAAATAAACCCTCGATATTGGCAGCATGATACCCAGACAAAGCTAATAAATGGCAACAGGGAGATTTCCCAGAATACCTTGCTGGCCCACTTTGTTCAGTGGCACTTTGGGCCTGCGGGTGGCTCTACTCTCTCCTGTAATGGCTGTTCGGGAGCTTTCTTCCTCCTCCACATGTAAGGGGAAGCTATGTTTTTCTCTCAGTGCCCTACAAGCCACTATATAACCCTGCTCATGGTTTCTGGAACATAAATAGAGGCACTCCATCAGGTTGCTGTGGCGACAGCATTTAACGTCAACCTCCCTCTGGGAGATGTAGCAGACTGTTGATGAGAGAGAGATGGGGGATGGACGGAGGGATGGAAGCGGGATGGAGGCGCATCAGATCAGGTCTTTTCTTTAACACATGCATGCACACAAACACACACAAAATCTGTATTTCCAATCAGTGTTTGTATTTCTCTCCTCTATCTCTGCCGCCTCATGTTCTTTACCTCTCCCTTTCCCTCTCCGTCTCTCCTTCCTTCCTTATCTATTCCTGTCTTTTCAGCCCTGATGAGAGACACACAAACACATACACACACGCACACGCACACACACACACCTTAATATTTGTCTTATTCACCCCTCCTTCCTGATATCCACTTCTGTACTTCTCTCTTTCAAACTTTCTTTCACTTGACTTTACTTCTCTATTGTGACGGTTTGCTGAGGATATGTGACTGCTCTCTGAGGATGGTAACCTTGCTGCTGAACCTTTGTCAGGCCTGTGTGTTTCTTGGAAATGTCTTGTATTGTTACGCAATTGAGATGTGTTTCTATAGGAGGTATTCAAACCTTTTAAACCTTACAATAACAGTTACATACCATGTCATTTTTAGTGGACGTTTGAGCAGAACCTTGCTGTTTGCAAGGTTTATGGAATTGGTGGAAATCAGGAATGAAGGCTTACATGTGTGTCATGATCATTTTGTATAGTGGTATAAATGTGTTCTGGACTTGAGTGTGTGTCTATTTATGCAAACAGTGTGAACATATGTGTCTGTGTGTTCTTTCATGAGACCCTACTATGTTGTGTGCATTTGCATGAATGAAAGCTGAAGTGTAGGCCTGTGTATGTCTCTGCTGGTGTGTGATGTTTTTTTGTCTTGTGTGTGTGTGGGTGTGTGTGTATGTGTGTGTCTTGTGTGTGCATGCATGTATGCGCGTGCTTGTGAGTGGGTTTAAGTGTCTCCGTTTGTGTGTGCATCTATGTGTGTTTGTATATGTGTGTGTGTGTGTTTGTGTGAGTTCATGTGTTTTTCTGCTGCAGTGCGTGGCTGTGCAGGTCGTTGTGTGCCAGTGTTCAGGTTGCACATGAACCCTACTCATTTGGGAGGTCCCCTGCTCTGCTCTCTACTGAAACTGGGTCAAAGGATAAAATAACAACAAGCACACACACACTGATGAACGCACAGACACCTACATTTGCAAGCACACATGCACACACACACACACACACACACACAAACACACACACACACACACACACACACACACACACACACACACACACACACACACACACACACACACACACACACACACACACACACACACACACACACACACACACACACACACACACACACACACAGAGGCATTGACGCACAGACACCTAAACATGAACAAGCACACACATGGACACACAGACAAAGACACACACACATCAACTCATAGACATGTCAACACTGGTATATTCAGACACATACCAACCACAGTGAGAAAGAAAAGACAACCAAGAGCATGTACTGGTAAAAAGGTAAGAAATGTGGAGGACACTGAAGGCATTAGCTCTATAATACCACCTGATATAGACAGGACCTGACTAGTGATAGTGGGAAAAAATCTATAAGGTTACTAATCGGGATATTATTTTAAACAATATATCGTATTGTTTTGACAATACCACAGTATTATTTTTGTGCTAGTTTGCTGTACCTGCACCAAAACTCCAGGATTGTTCCTTCATAGCTTGTTCTCCATCTTCTTTTTAAATATGGAGGCCATTTGTTTTCCAGCACTTTTATTTCCATGACTGATGAAAACTTGTTTTCTCATGTCTCTCTCTTGTCCTCCTGCAGCAGACATACGGTGAGTTTGGAACATCAAATTGGAATTCAATCACAGTATCGGATCGCAATACATATAGTAGCGGGAGAATCGCAAAACATATCGTATCGTCACCTAAGTATCATGATAATAGCCTATCGTGAGGTCCCTGTCAATTCCCAGCCCTACACTGTACCAGCGTGCTTTGCAGCAGCCGCACATTGTCCTAAAAAGGAACGCGCTCTCTCTCTCTCTCTCTCTCTCTCTCTCTCTCTCTCTCTCTCTCTCTCTCTCCCTCAGTCTCTCTCTCTCTCTCTCTCTCTCTCTCTATTTCGTCTCCTTCAGATAATGGCTATTCTCAGCACTACTTACACTCTTTCTCGCTATCTGTCTCAGCCTATGGTTTACCCTTGTGCATCACACCATTGACACAGCTATAGCCTGGCTGAGTGTTGTGGATTTGTGACTGCAGCAATTCCATTATGAATGAGCGTTATGAATGCTCAGCGTCTTTCTGGCATATCTCTGTCTCCAATGTCCCTCCAAGTAGGCTGTGTTTCTGGACTGAGCTTTGTGCCTCAAAGTGGGATAGAGGGAGCCTCACTGGGCTTTGTGCCTCAAAGTGGGATAGAGGGAGCCTCACTGGGCTTTGTGCCTCAAAGTGGGATAGAGGGAGCCTCACTGAGCTTTGTATCTCAAAGTGGGAAAGAGGGAGCCTCACTGGGCTTTGTGCCTCAAAGTGGGATAGAGGGAGCCTCACTGAGCTTTGTGCCTCAAAGTGGGATAGAGGGAGCCTCACTGAGCTTTGTGCCTCAAAGTGGGATAGAGGGAGCCTCACTGGGCTTTGTGCCTCAAAGTGGGATAGAGGGAGCCTCACTGAGCTTTGTGCCTCAAAGTGGGAAAGAGGGAGCCTCACTGGGCTTTGTGCCTCAAAGTGGGATAGAGGGAGCCTCACTGAGCTTTGTGCCTCAAAGTGGGATAGAGGGAGCCTCACTGAGCTTTGTGCCTCAAAGTGGGATAGAGGGAGCCTCACTGGGCTTTGTGCCTCAAAGGGGGATAGAGGGAGCCTCAATGAGCTTTGTGCCTCAAAGTGGGAAAGAGGGAGCCTCACTGGGCTTTGTGCCTCAAAGTGGGATAGAGGGAGCCTCACTGAGCTTTGTGCCTCAAAGTGGGATAGAGGGAGCCTCACTGAGCTTTATGCCTCAAAGTGGGATAGAGGGAGCCTCACTGAGCTCTGTGCCTCAAAGGGGGATAGAAGGAGCCTCACTGGGCTTTGTGCCTCAAAGGGGGATAGAGGGAGCCTCACTGGGCTTTGTGCCTCAAAGGGGGATAGAAGGAGCCTCACTGGGCTTTGTGCCTCAAAGGGGGATAGAGGGAGCCTCACTGGGCTTTGTGCCTCAAAGGGGGATAGAGGGAGCCTCACTGAGCTTTGGGAGCTTATGGAGGCAGATGCCAAATATTAGGGTGGTGTTGGGGTCAGGGGTGGTGAAGGTATGAGGGGTACTGTAGTCCTCAGTGTTGGGGAGTAGTGAACTACACATATTTCAACCAGTAATTTAATTACATTTTACAATTGCTTGGTGGTAGTTGAACTAATTTCAAATCTTGGTAGTGTTTTCAGTAGTTAATCTATATATTTTTTGCCATGTAGCAGTGTAGCTAACTACTGGAACTACACATGACCTTTTTTGCAAAAATAAAATATGGGTGGAGTAGGCAAGAATGTATTTTATTTTTTGGCATCAGACCTGCCTAATTCTCCCTTGAAACACCGTTTTTGTGTTGAATAGGTTTATTTACACATTCTGTTAAAAAATTACCCCAAAGTGTTTTGTTCTTGCAATTTGTTGTGGATGACATTTCAGATTTACACATAATTTTTTTTTTTCAAGTAGTTTAGTTAAGTAAGCTATATTTTTCTTAAGGTAGCTTTAGTGTAGCTTAACTTATTTCAGTGTGAAGTAATTGGTAGCTTGGTAAACTATCTGTTCAGAGTAGCTTCCCCTATACTGGTAGTCTCTCGAGCGGCAAATCAGCCATCAGATTTGCCACCAATGCTTGTTATAGGACACATCACTGCACTCTATTCCCTTCTGTAAACTGGTCACCTCTGTATACCCGTCGCAAGACCCACTGGTTGATGCTTATTTAGAAAACTGTCTTCGGGCTCACTTCCCCCTATCTGAGATATCTACTGCAGCCCTCATCCTCCCCATACAACACCCATTCTGCCAGTCACATTCTGTTAAAGGTCTCCAAAGCATACACATCCCTGTGTTGCTCGACTTTTCAGTTCGCTGCAACTAGCGACTGGAACGAGCTGCAACAAATACCCAAACTGGACAGTTTTATCTCAATCTCTTCATTCAAAGACTCAATCATGGACACTTACTGACAGTTGTGGCTGCTTTGCGTGATGTATTGTTGTCTCTACTTTCTTGCCCTTTGTGCAGTTGTCGGTGCCCAATAATGTTTCACACCATGTTTTGTGCTGCTACCATGTTGTGCTGCTGCCATGTTGTGTTGCTACCATGCTGTGTTGTCATGTGTTGCTGCCATGCTATGTTGTTGTCTTAAGTCTCTCTTTATGTAGTGTTATGTTGTCTCTCTTGTTGTGATGTGTGTTTTGTTCTATATATTTGTTATTTATTTTAGTTTTAATCCCAGCCCCCATGCCCGCAGGAAGCCTTTTCCTTTTGGTAGGTCATCATTGTAAATAAGTACTTTTTACTGTATGTGCACATGCAAGTCTGCGTGTGTTTGAGAGAGGAAAACACTGCCCTTTACTCTCATAACTTTAGCCTTGTGGGTGTGAGGCTCTGGGCTGAAAGCTTGTCTGTGAGGCTCTGGGCTGAAAGCTTATCTGTGAGGCTCTTGGCTGGAGGCTGGTCTGTGAGGCTCTGGGCTGGAGGCTGGTCTGTGAGGCTCTGGGCTGGAGGCTGGTCTGTGAGGCACTGGGCTGAAGGCTGCTCTGTGTAGGCGAGGGCAGGGGAGGGAGGGATGCAGTCAGTAGCACACTGTCTGCCATAGATAAAGACTCCAGGCCCCCCACTGGTACTGGGATGCTACCATCTGGAACCTCCCTCTGAGCCCTATACACCCCCCTCCGCCACCCACCCTGGACCATGCTGGGCCAAGGAGGCCTCTGTCACAGGGATGGAGATGCCTCCCTATGGCACACTTTGGTGTCCCCCTCCCGGTGCCTCCTTTATTCGACCCCCACCACCCCCCCCACCCTCACCCCCTACTCACCCCTGCAGAGTCTGCACATTCCTCCACCACCCATCCGCCCCTCTCCAGCCCCTTCCAGCCCTCTACAGCCCCATCCAGCCCCATCTAGCCCCCTCCAGCTGCCTGTTTATTGTTTGGCCAGTCCCCAGGGGTGTTTTGGGAGTATGGGGGAGTTTTATTTGTCATCATTTCAGTGGTTGTCAGTGTGAGTGAGGAGCCATAATGACAGAGAATCCAGGGCCTCTTTACAGATAAACTGACATAAAAAGACACTGCTACGGCAGAGAGTGCTTGATTGGGGTTGGGGTTGGGGAGGAATACTGTTACTTTCCTGAGGTTAGGTGATTCTCTGTTTCTCAGGCTCAGGTTTTGATCATCACCTGTCTTTACCAGGCGGGGGACTGGTGTGAGCCTTAAAGGCTGCCCAGGGAAGTGACCTGTCCGACGGACGGCACACTAAGGCTTCGTTAGCCGAGAGCACAGCACAAGTCCCTCCCTCTCTGGCCTGATCGAACGGGGCAACTCTCTACCATGGCCAAGTAAACAAACCTTTTTTTGAGGGGGTGGGCCGGTGGTAGCTAGAACCCCCTCCACCATACACATAAATACACTCACTCACAGAGAGACAACTTTAGAATATGAAGAAGTGTGTGTGTGCGTGTTCGCGTGTATGTGTACCTACATTGTATGTGTGCACTGTGCAGAGGCTGTCTGTGCTTTGTGAAAGTGCTTGTGGAGGGAAGGAAGGAAGGAAGGCAGGTTGAGTTAGTCAGTATAGTATAGACAGTATAGTAAACAAGCAGTACTAAATGTCCTCCCTCTCTCATCTCTCTCCTCTCTCTCTTCCCTCTCCTCCCTCTCCTCTCTCTCTTCCCAGCAGCCAAGCTGCAGAGGAACTCATTTAGTAAACTTCCCGGTGCCTCGCCGCTCCTCACGTTTTTTGGTGCTTTAATTGATAATTGAATTGACTATCGCCATGTAATCAATTAGGGGTTAATCTCTGACCTCATGCAGTTAATTGGCTTGTGCCAGAGAGAGCAGGAGAGAGCGCAGGAGAGGCAGTGCAGAGCAGGGAGAGACTGACTCCCTGTAGAACTACAGATGGGCTTTCAGAACAATTTGCATTGTTAAATCGCTGATTACCTTCCTGCTTCCAAAAAGTTGCCTGGGTGCAACGCAGGTTGACTAGGATTGGACCTTAGGGACTGTCCTCCAACTTGATTCAGGGACTGACTGGGGCAGACACAGAAGTATCGATGGACACAAAACACACAGCGGGAGGCTGTCTCTGCTTTGATCATATTCTTTCAGAGACACATGCAGGTTCTCTCCCCATTCAACACTCCTTTTGTTTCTTTTTAGACAAGTAGCGTCTGGAAAGATTCCTGGCTGCCTGCTGTCCACTGTTGCTTTGTACCTGCAAGTGGAAAGCAAAGTATTGAAGGGAGGGGGGCACAACAGTGCAGTATTGATCCAACCCCTACCTTTATGTTATTCTCTCCTCTACAACATGCCTTTTCACTCAGTTGACTTCAATTCAAGCCAAGCCAGTGTGACCCTCCTTGAATGAGGGATGCTTGACTAGGTTCTGGGGCCTAGGCAGAGGCTGCTTGGTAGTGCACAGGTAGGGGGCTAAGAGGCCCAGATAGGGCTGGATAAAGAGAGAAGGGTTGGACGTAACCATCTGCTTTTGTAGTGGTGAGCATCAAAGTCCTGAAGGAGCCCAATTGGGACCCTCCTTTTAGAGGGGAAACCCCACATATTGGCTTCATATTTCACCAGCCAGGACACAGACAGGCAAGCAGGACACAGTCTACCCTCACTATTCTCTCTCTCTCTCTCTCTCTCTCTCTCTCTCTCTCTCTCTCTCTCGCTCTCTTTCTCTCTCTCTCTCTCTCTGTTTCACTCTCTCTCTCTCTCTCTCTCTCTCTCTCTCTCTGTTTCTCTCTGCATGGCTTCTATAGGGCTTTGAGTTGACTGGAAGGAAGAGAGAAAAGAGCAGACAGACTCCCATGATTAATCCTGGGAATGTGGGAAGTACAATTGTCTGTTTGACCCAGAGGACTTGGGCCATCCTCCCTCACTTCACTAAATAAAGATAGGGAGGAGAGGAAGTGGTAGTTGAGTGTGTTGTATGTAGTTTAGTGAGCGGTCTTGGAGAAATTTGCCTGGCAGCACCACTGGCCTTCCCTCTCTCATCCACTGTGGTGGCCACACAACAACAGTCTGCCACTCTCCTCTCTCCCCCCCCCTCTACCAATATTTTGCTCTCCATATCCACTTCTCCGTACATTTCTCAACCTCTCTATCTTTCCATTCCCACGCTATTGCCATCTCTCACTCTCTTTTCCTTCCCTTTCCTTGAATCCTCCCCCTATCCTCTCTCTTATCCCTCCCCACATCTTTCTCACTCTCACTTACAATACCTCATGTGTTCTGTTTTCTACTCTACCTCTATTCTTCCCTTGCTTGTTTTCTGTATCTTTCCTTCATTCACTCGAGCTCCTCGGTCATCATTATGGACCTCCTTTCCTTTCTAGTTCCATCAATCTCTCTGCCTAAGTCGTTCATTGTCACCCTCCCTCTCTCCCTCTCTATTTCTGACTGTTTTCCATCGGTCAGTCCTGTATCTGTAAGGAGTGATGCAGGAAAAGAGAAACATACAAACCAGAAACATATGATAGCAGTGCCGATGGAAGATAGCCAGACGACACAGTTGCAGTTCTGATATTTCCAGGCACTGCCTGGCTGTCACAAGACTATGCTTGCCTAAAGGTAGCATATGGCATTCTCCAAGACTGTTGTGCTCATTGCCCTCCCACGCAACGTCCTGTCTCCATCGCTCTCTTTCACTCACTCTCAGTCTCTCTCACCCTCTCTCTTTTCTCTCTCTCTCTCTCTCTCTGTCTCTCTCTCTCCTTGGTTATTTTCTCTCTTACCCATCTCCCATGTCACAGTACACAGCCCCTTCCCTCCCTGTTCTATTTCACATAGCCACACTTCAGTGGCGCTGCCTGAGGAGGATGTCTCTGGCCCTGGCAGTTGGTGAGAGGGAGGAAGGTAGTGGAGGGAGGCTGCAAGGAAGAGCCATTTGTTAAATATTAGCCAGCTTGTGTTATAATCCCTCAACAGTGAAGGGAGGGTTAGTGAGGCGGTCATGGTAGTGAGAAACAATTGGGCATGTGGATAGGATTGGAGGGCGAGCTCTATGGCACGCACACAGTGAAATACACAGGGCAGGAGGCAATAAACACATTTAAAAACACGCACACAGAGACACAAATACACAGACACAAAAACACAGACACAAAGACACACACAATTCCCCCCTCATACACAAACCCCCATAGTGCCCCCTTAATAACACCTGCATATGTGACCAACCCCAGCAGAGGGGCCATAGAACACTCCAGCTCTACACTGGAACAGAAGGTGCTGTTTCAATAGATACCTGGCAGAACACAAAGGGACAGTGTTTTGTTGCCAACTCTTCATCTGCACAATCAGTGTGGAAAGCTGTGCTACGGTTACACACATAGCGCGCTGCACGGTATCTGTCTTGTGAACACGTGTTTTGTCACTGGTTTGACATTTGGGATTCAATTTAGGATAAGAAGTGAGATATGAGGTAATCTGTACAACTCAGATGCTGTGAGAAAATGTAATATGTGTTATACATTGGCATGTAATGTGTGATAATATCTGTAACCAAGCACTGCAAAGTAGCGTTTCTCATAAGTAAACAGAAGATAGACCACACATCTGAAGAACCTTCCAGGTAAATACGGACTGAAGCAGCTCTGTGAAGTAAAGTTGTTTGATAACATAACATTAAAGAAAATCTAGTTTACATACCGTGATATCATTTTTTTTTAGCGATTTGTACTTTAAAAAAATATAATGTTGCTACTGTAGGTAGCGTTAGCTAGTGCTAGTCAGCTGTCTCTGCGCCAAAACTCAGCTATTTTTCATCCTATTGCTATTGCTTGTCCTCATCTTTAAAGAAAATTGTAAACCAACATGTTTTCAGCACTTTTTTATTTCCCTGACTGATGAAAACTTTTCTCATGTCTCTCTTGTCCCACTGCAGCAGACATATGGTGAGTAATATGTTTGGAACATCGAATCGCAATAAAATTGAAGTATCGAATTGCAATACATATAGAATCGGCACCAACAGCATCCTAATCCATTCTAGTTTATTGATAATAGTTGTGTGTCCTCTACTCTATACAGTATAAGTGCTATCTGTGACAGAAATGGTTAATAGCTAAGGAAAAGGATTCAGCAGTTCCTCCCTTCTGATTCTCTACATTCTTAGAAAAAAGGTGCTATCTAAAACCGAAAAGGGTTCTTCAGCTGTCCCAATAGGAGAACCCTTTTAAGAACCCCTTTTGGGTTCCATGTAGAATACTTTCCACATAGGGTTCTACCTGGAACCCAAAAGGGTTCGATCTGGAACCAAAAAGGCTATTCTATGGGGACAGCCAAATAATCAATTCGGAACCCTTTTCTCTAAGAGTGTATGAAGTTAAGGTTTTTTGAATAAATAATTATCATATTTGGTGATCCCTATTAGATTCAGCCAAGATATGGTGTTCTCGCATTCATTTCAGTTTGTTGGCTGTGAATGAAGATTAATCTGTGGGGATTATGTGTGAGATCTCCATGGTAACCTGGTGTAACAGAACTGTGGGCGTCGTGAGGGGAGCCATGCTGGGAGTCTCAATCTCAGATCATGTATCATCTCTCTCTTCCACCCAGGAGGTCCACGGTCAAGGAGGAGCTCTGGACTGCTGTGTGTTGCTAAAGGTGGAGAAACACTGTGTGCTAGAGCTGAAGAGAGAGAACCCTACCTACCTGTCTGCTACAGCGCCACAGCTCAGATATTAATTGTGTGTGTGGGTGTGAGTTGTGTGTGTTTGAGGAGGGGGATGGGTTGTGTGTGTGTGTGTGTGTGTGTGTGTGTGTGTGTGTGTGTGTGTGTGTGTGTGTGTGTGTGTGTGTGTGTGTGTATACTGGAAGGGTGTGTGTGTATTGCCAGGAATACTGCAACATGTGCCTTGGAAGCATCTGACTCCCTCACCCTGACCCTGCACCAAGCACGCACGCACACACACGCACACACACACCACACACACACACACACTCTCTCTTTCACACACACTCTAACAGACACACACCAAAAGAGACGCACAACACAGCTATCCCATTCACACTAATCGAAGTGCAATCCATCTGGCACATATTCATGCACACAAATACACACACACACAAGTACACACACTGACACTCTGGGTCCTATAATCAATTCGTTTCTGGATTGCAGAGGAATGTCGGCTGGTAGCGTTCAGCCCCCCCTCCAGCCTCATTTCCTCACATGCTGACACAAATCTTACAGCACCTACTTACTTTACCCCCACCTCTGTCCACCTCCTCTCTCCCTTTCTCGCTGACTGGCTGTCTGTTTGTGAGAGAGTAGACTGTATTTGAAACTTAGCTACGTGTGCTGGAGGGTGTAGGTCTAGGCCTAGGAAAAACAGAGAATACCTGTGTGTGTGTGTGTGTGTGTATGTGTATGTGTGTGTGTGTGTATATGTGTGTGTGTGTGTGTGTGTGTGTGTGTGTGTGTGTGTGTGTGCCTGTGAGTGTACAGTACCAGTCAAAAGTTTGTACACACCTACTCATTCAAGGGTTTTTATTTATTTGTACTATTTTCCACATTGTAGAATAATAGTGAAGACATCAAAACTATGAAATAACACATATTGTCACGACTTCTACCGAAGTCGGTTCCTCTCCTTGTTCGGGTGGTGTTCGGCGGTTGACATCACCGGCCTTCTAGCCATCACTGATCCATTTTTCATGTTCCTTTTGTTTTGTCTTGTTTTCACACTCACCTGGTTTCAACTCCCTAATTACATGTTGTATATTTTGTGCTACAGGTTTTCACCCACTTTCTTTATTTTGTGTGTTGGTTTTCGTAGTTTGTTAGCATTTATTAAATAACTCCGTTTATACCAATTTCGTTCTCCTGCGTCTGACTTCCCTGCCACCAGCACGCACCCCATTACACATATGGAATCATGTAGAAACCAAAAATGTGTTACAGTTTTTTACAATTACTTTGTCACAACTCATTTATCATGAAATACCATAGGAACATTACACACACAAGATACCAATAGCTTCACTGTGTAGTTGTTTGTACAATCATTAAATATTGTATTACAAAATACGTGATACATGTTTCATTATGGCACTACACGTAAATGCATCACTGTCAAAGGACTAGTAGAGTGAATACTACAGACAGTGGAATCATTGAACAAAATCTGAAATTGATTGATGAAATACAATAAAATCACAACATTGGTTTCTTTGAATCCAAGCAAAAATTATTATCTACAAAAAATAAACAAACTACAGTAAAACGTAAACTGCAGTGTTCCTCACCTGGCTTACTGTAAAAAGAGCCAAACATCTTGGGAAGAATCTTTGGGCGAATCCAGGATTGACACTGGTCTGCCGTGATGTCATTGCATGCGTCATCCATGGTGGAAGGAAGGTATATGATAAGTGCCCTCACGAACAAGCCACCCTTCTCCAGGCCATGGATGACGCATGCAATGACATCACGGCAGACCAGTGTCAATCCTGGATTCGCCCGAAGATTCTTCCCAAGATGTTTGGCTCATGAAAACATCCATTGTGATGTGGATGAGAACCTTTGGCCAAATCCACAAGACAGGGTTGAGGGAAATATAGAAGTTCAGTAATCAATCCTTTGTTTAGCTTTTTACGGTAAGCCAGGTGAGGAACACTGCAGGTGATGTTTTACTGTAGTTTGTTTCTTTTTGTTCCTTTTTTTGTAGCTAATTATTTTTGCTTTGATTCAAAGAAACCTATGAATGATTTTATTGTATTTCATCATTACATTTCAGATTTTGTTCACTGATTCTACTGTGTCTGTAGTATTCTATCACATATTTTGTACTACAATATTTAATGATTGAATGAACAACTACACAGTGAAACCATGGTATTTCATGATACATTAGTTATTTGAACCAATGATTCTGCAAGTGCATGGTTTCTTTAAAGATATGAATGCACAATGCAATATTTTGAACATTGGACAGCCTGTATTACAAGTCATGACCGTTTTGAGTTTTGTGTCTAGAGTATTGAAAAAGGATCACAAGGTTCTGAAATTAGTGCCAAAGGTATTGTAAAAACTGTAAGGAAAGGAGAGTATGGGGGTAAGTACAGGGTGGTAAATTGTGGATGGGCCTGAAACCATGGTTGCACCATTTGAGCATGGTGGAACCTGACATTATCCCACACAATGACATAGGTCACGCCATCAGCTCTACAGACCTGATTTAGCTCATCAAGGAAGGTTACAAGGAGAGCTGCATTATATGATCCAATACGAGGTCTGCGTCCCACTACACCATCTTCTGTTATAGCCGCACACAGTGATGTTGGCCCCACATTGTCCAGGTACTTGGATGGTTGCCCGCTGGCCAATGAAATACCGACCTCTGCTCCATGTCTTGGCCAGGTGGAAGCCTGCCTCGTCCAAAAAGAGGAATTTGTGATGGTTTTCATCAGTATCCAGCTCGATCACCCTCTAAAAATATATTTTGGAAAGAGAATTACTGATTACAATTGATGTAGAATTTTTGGGGAATTTCTCACAACAGGCATATTGAAAATGAACATACTCAGTCCTCAGTTGATTCACTCTGTCTGCATTTCTTTCAAAAGGTACATGGTATAGCTGTTTTAGAGACACCTGGTGCCATTTCAGCATGCGTGTAATAGTCGGCAAACTTGTTGAACATGTCATCATTGTCCAAGATGTGCTGCCAAATTTCTGTAAGGTGAATATCATTTCTGGCCCAAGCCAAATTGACCACAGCCCGCTCTTGTTGGTCAGTCAAAATGTTGCTCCTGCTATCCCCTATGTGGCCTAGTCTCAATTCTGCAGGGACAATTACAGTAAGAATACATTTAGTCACATCACCTACTCTATGGTACACACTGGCATGCAGTAGTCATTTGACAATTGAGAGGAGCCTAATGTTTAGTGCATGCTGAAGACTTACCGGTTCTCATTGCGGATGATGATTGAGGCCACCGTTGATCTTCTGAGGATTGGTTGACTCAATGTAGCTGCCTCAGTCAATGTTATGCCATGATTTACGACATGGTCTACAACTATTGCTCGGATTTCAATGGACACTCTTTGCTGTTGCTGCCACTGTCTTGGTCCATGTCCTCTAACACATTCCCCCACACCTCTCGAACGAGGCCCACGACCCCCTCTCAGAAGAGGTGCTTGTCCCCTGCCATTCCTTTGATCACCTTGTCTTCCCCGTCTTCCTCCTCCCACTGCTTGACCTCTATTGTGACCTAGATCACCTGCCAGCTCCATGTTATCCCTATGTTGTTGCAGGTGGATTCCACTCATTTCATTATATACTCCTTTCACAATGTGAAATCAATCATCAGTAACTAGTTGGCAGTATTGGAAAAACAATTACAAGGGCCTGCATACATACACTCACCAGCCAATTTATTAGGTACACCTGCGCGTTAACGCAAATAGCTTACTCCTTCGAACAGCGAATCATGTGGCTGCCTGCCACTCAATATATAGAGTATATAGAGTAGAGAACTTTAGTTGTTGTTTGACCAAGATGTGTAATCTAAGCAACTTTGACCGTGGTATGATTGTTGGTGCCGCACATGGTGGTTCCAGCATCTCAGAAACAGCTGCCCTCCTGGGATTTTTTTGTGCCAAAACACCTTGCTAATGAGAGAGGTCAGAGGAGAATATCCAGACTCATTCACGCTAACAGAAAGGTCACAAATGCTCAAATAACAGCCGTTTAAAACAGTGGTGTGCAGAAGGGCATCTCTTAACGTACAACACCATGAATAATTTAGGCTGCTGTGGAGGCAAAAGGGGGTCCTACCCAGTACTAGATAGGTGTACCTAATAAAGTGTACAGTAATGTCAAATCTAAAAACATGTGTGGTACATGGGACCAAAGAGACAGTGTCTGATAAAGAATGATGATCAAATATTACACCCATAGATAATGTAGTCCAATTGGTTCATGTTCCACTGTAATTGGTGTCAATGGATCTCGTTATCCTGAAACTTTTGTGATCTTAACATGGAATATTGTTTGTCAGTTTCCATAAAACTATGCATTAAGAGTAATGCAACAGTTACTTATCATTTTGAGCAGTTGGATCAATTGATAGTTAGATTATTGTAATGACATGAATAGACAGTCATCTCAGATGTAATGTGTGAATTGCATTTTGAAATGGTAATACTTTAATGTTAAATGGTGTCATTTTAAACAGGTGATTTTAGTTCAATGAACAAATGATCTTAGCTTTATGTGTATTGTATCCAAGCAATTGGAAAAAGTGTTAGAGTTTTGAAAAATGTGCATTTTGATCATTGTTTGTGAGTTTTGTGTCGAGAGTTTTGAAAAAGGACATCAAGGTTCCGAAACTAGTGCCAGAGTGATTGTAAAAAACTGCTAACATATCAAAATACATTTTCAATTTTCGATTCTTCAAATTAGCCACCCTTTGCCTTGATGACAGCTTTGTACTCTTGGCATTCTCTCAACCAGATTCATGAGGAATGCTTTTCCAACAGTCTTGAAGGAATTCTCATATATGCTGAGCACTTGTTGGTTGCTTTTCCTTCACTCGGGCGGTCCAACTCATCCCAAACCATCTCAATTGTTTTGAGGTTGGGTGATTGTTGTCACGGTGATTGTTGTCACCTTAGATATCTCTGTTTTCTTTATATTTTGGTTAGGTCAGGGTGTGACAAGGGTGGGTATGCTAGTTTTTGTATTGTCTAGGGGTTTTGTATGTCTAGGGGTTTTGTAGGTCTAGGTAATTTGTACGTCTATGGTGGCCTGATATGGTTCCCAATCAAAGGCAGCTGTTTATCGTTGTCTCTGATTGGGGATCATATTTAGGTAGTCATTTCCCTTTCCCTCCAGTACGCCAGTACGTCCTGTGCCTGCACCCCGCACTCGCCCTGAGGTGCGTGTCTTCAGCCCGGTGCCACCTGTACCGGTCCCACGCACCAGGCCTCCAGTGTGCCTCCACAGTCCAGTACGTCCTGTTTCTGCTCCCCGCACTCGCCCTGAGATGAGTGTCTTCAGCCCGGTACCACCAGTGCCGGCACCACACATCAGGTCTCCAGCGTTCCTCCACAGTCCAGTGGGTCCATTGCCTGCTCCCCGCACTCGCCCTGAGATGCGTGTCTTCAGCCCGGTACCACCAGTGCCGGCACCACACATCAGGTCTCCAGCGCGCCTCCACAGTCCAGAGCTTCCGGCGATAGTTCCCAGTCCAGAGCTTCCGGCGATAGTTCCTAGTCCAGAGCTTCCGGCGATAGTTCCTAGTCCAGAGCTTCCGGCGACAGTTCCCAGTCCAGAGCTTCCGGCGACAGTACCCAGTCCAGAGCTTCCGGCGACAGTACCTAGTCCAGAGCTTCCGGCGACAGTACACAGTCCAGAGCTTCCGGCGACAGTTCCCAGTCTAGAGCTTCCGGCGACAGTACCCAGTCCAGAGCTTCCGGCGACAGTACACAGTCCAGAGCTTCCGGCGACAGTACCCAGTCCAGAGCTTCCGGCGACAGTACCCAGTCCAGAGCTTCCGGCGACAGTACACAGTCCAGAGCTTCCGGCGACAGTTCCCAGTCTAGAGCTTCCGCCGACGTTTCACAGTCCAGAACCTCCAGTGAAGGGCCACAGTCCGGAACCTCCAACGACGGGCCACAGTCCTGAACCTCCAATGATGGGCCACAGTCCGGAACCTTCACCGACGGTCCACAGTCCGAACCTCCACCGACGGGCCACAGTCCGGAATCTCCAACGACGGTCCACAGTCCGGAACCTCCACCGACGGTCCACAGTCCGAACCTCCACCGACGGGCCACAGTCCGGAATCTCCAACGACGGTCCACAGTCCGGAACCTCCACCGACGGTCCACAGTCTAGAACCTCCACCGACGGTCCCCAGCCCGGGGTCTCCAACGACAGTTCCTAGTCCGGGGCCTCCGGCGATGATCCGCAGTCCAGAGCCTCCGGCGATAATCAGCCGTCTGGTTCCACAAAGGTGGAGGGATCAGCGTAAGGAGGGGGGACTGTGTCCAGAACAGAGCCGCCAGCGAAGGTAGATGCCCACCCGGAACCTCCCCTATAGGTTCAGATTTGCGGCCGGGAGTCCGCACCTTTGGGGGGGAGGAGGGGTTACTGTCATGCTCTGACCTTAGATATCTCTGTTTTCTTTATATTTTGGTTAGGTCAGGGTGTGACGAGGGTGGGTATGCTAGTTTTTGTATTGTCTAGGGTTTTTGTATGTCTAGGGGTTTTGTAGGTCTAGGTAATTTGTATGTCTATGGTGGCCTGATATGGTTCCCAATCAAAGGCAGCTGTTTATCGTCGTCTCTGATTGGGGATCATATTTAGGTAGCCATTTCCCTTTTGTGTTCGTGGGTTCTTGTCTATGTGTAGTTGCCTGTCAGCACACATTTGTATAGCTTCACATGTCGTTTTGTAATTTTGTTTAATTTGTTCAGTGTTCATTCTTATAATAATAAAGAATGTACGCATACCACTCTACGCCTTGGTCCGATTCATACGACGAACGTGACAATTGTGGAGGCCAGGTCATCTGATGCAGCACTCCATCACTCTCCTTCTTGGTAAAATAGCCCTTACACAGCCTGGAGGTGTATTGGGTCATTTTCCTGTTGAAAAACTAATGATAGTCTCACTAAGCGGAAACCAGATGGGATGGCGTATCGCTGCGGTATCCAAGCTGGTTAAGTGTGCCTTGAATTCTAAATAAGTCACAGACAGTGTCTCCAGCAAAGCACCCCCACACCATCACACAACCTCATCCATGCTTCACAGTGGGAACCACATATGTGGAGATCATCCTTTCACCTACTCTGCGTCTCACAAAGACATGGCAGTTGGAACCAAAACTCTCAAATTTGAACTCATCAGACCAAAGGACAGATTTCCACCAGTCTAATGTCCATTGATCGTGTTTCTTAACCCAAGCAAGACTCTTCTTCTTATTGGTGTCCTTTAGTAGTGATTTATTTGCAGCAATTCGACCATGAAGGCCTGATTCACATAGTCTCCTCTGAACAGTTGATGTGTGTCTGTTACTTGAACTCTGTGAATCATTTATCTGAGGTGTAGTTAACTCTTATGAACTTATCATTTGCATCAGTGGTAACTCTGGGTCTTCCTTTTCTGTGGCGTTCCTCATGAGAGCAAGTTTCATCATAGCGCTTGATGGATTTTGCGACTGCAAATACTTTCCAGATTGATTGACCTTCTTATCTTAAAGTAATGATGGACTGTCATTTATCTTTGCTTATTTGAGTTGTTCCTGACGTATGGACTAGGGCTATCTCCTGTATACCACCCGTACCTAGTCACAACACAACTGATTGGCTCAAACGCATTAAGAAGGAATGAAATTCCACAAATGAACTTTTAACAAGGCACACATGTTAATTGAAATGCATTCCCGTTTCCAACCTAATGAAGCTGGTTGAGAGAATGCCAAGAGTGTGCAAAGCTGTCATCAAGGCAAAGGGTGGCTACTTTGAAGAATCTCAAATATAAATACATGTAACAATTGTTTGGTTACTACACGATTCCACGTGTTATTTCATAGTTTTGATGTCTTCACTATAATTCTACAATGTAGAAAATAGTACAAATAAAGAAAAACCCTTGAGGTGTGTCCAAACTTTTGACTGGTACTGTATGTCTAGGCGTGTGGGTGTGTGAGTGTGTGAGTATGCATCCTCCAGCACTAATGGTCACAGCTGCCTCAACACACACACAAACACCTCTCCCTCGCAACCCACTTGCACCAACCCCCCCACCTCTGTCAGATCAGGAATGCACAGGCACGTTCTGCCCTTAATGTTTTGCCCCGTTTCCACTGTTTATGCAGCCCACGCACTCATTTAAATAAACTTGATTGCTTTATTTCTACGTGTGTGTCTGTATTTCTCTGCCGAAGATGTGTGTACGTGCGTGGATTTGTGTGCTGCCGTAGCTGTCTGTTTATTATTATATCATAAAGTCTTCGCTTATTCTAATAAGGCCTGTAATGAATTGCACCATTAGACCGCTGGGTTCAGGAATGCTCACCGCCGGAACCACAGTGATTGCCCATTCAGGTTGTTCACCCTGTTTCTTAAAAGAGTCTGATTCTCATTATCATTTTTTTCAGTAACTTCCCATTTAATTAAAAAATGGCGATCATCCATACTCAGTTTGTTTCTCTATATGTTTTGCTTCAGGAGTGAACCTTTCCAGCCCAGTGCCCGTTATCCTCTTTGGTTTAAAGACACTGCTCTCTGCCTGTTGTTGGAACTGCACTTCAGGAAGGCAAATAGAGAAAGCCACCTGGCTGGCTGAGTGTGGTGCTCCTTTTTTATAGATTAACCTCCTACATACTGGTCACTTTTCCATCAAAGCTGCATTTTAGAACTGTGTAAAATGAAGATGATTAGGAGGAAAGGTTAAGATGTCAGGATATGTTTTAGGATGTCCACTCTGTCTCCAAATCAAACACAGTTATTCACTTCTTCAAATGCATTAGCGACTGGTATAATTTACAACAGGACAACATTAATTGGTACAGTTGTACTTAAAATGAACCTTCTGTGAATGAAGAAGTACCATGCAAACAATCAGATGAATACCAACACAGTCAAATAATGATGGAAGAACGAGAGGGAAAATGAGTAGGTAGAATGTTCAGAATGTCAGGTCAGTGAAATGCCACAGCATCACCAGCATCTGTCCAGTGTAAAATATGTCCGTTACCTCCGATAGGATCAAAGCAACTGCATCATTCTATAGACTGTCTGTACTCGATGATGCAACTTTAATCCTTGTTTTTTTCTCTCTTCCGAGGGAGTTTGTTTTCTCACAGTTTTGCAATTAAGCAAGAATCTCTTTTGAAGTTAATGCCCCCCCTCTCTCGTCCTGGCTTTGTTTCTTCTTATTTAAATGAGAGCATAGCGACCTGGCATACCACACCGTATTGAGCCCACTGAGTTTATACCACTGCTGTAGAACGTAAACAAAGGATGCTTCATTAGTAGCCTGGCACTTTATTAATCCTTAACTCACACATTCACACACACACACACACACACACACACACACACACACACACACACACACACACACACACACACACACACACACACACACACACACACACACACACACACACACACACACACACACACACACATACACACACACACACACACACGCACACGCACTCACTCACTCCTGTCTCTTTGTCTGGTTAAGGCTTAAGTTAACAAATAATGAGGTCCTCGGTTGTTCAAAGGACACTTAAACCATAATAAGGACCAACTAAGGAGGGTCTCTGTGTGTGTCCTGGAAGGGGGAGTAATTGGTTAAAAAGGATGAAGAACCCCAGCTTTTGCCAACCGCCCCTTTCTGTCAGGGACCACAAAGAAACAAAGAAATATGCAAAACAAAACAAAATCGAAAAAGAAAGGCAGACAGAAGCCACCCCCATCTTGAAAACATATGCAGGCACATGCTCCGGCATTCTATTGTCTTAATTGCTGGCCCTCACTCTATAACTAACTCTGTCCCTCTGACAACTTTCTCGGCGGGGACATGGAGACGCCCCCACCAGAGGCGTGGGAGGGGCGGGGGGTCAGGGGGGTCAGGTTGAGGGATGTGTTTTGGCAAAAGGAGCACGCTTCATTAGGCCTTTTGGCTCAGGGTTCATTAAAACTCCAGGAGAGGAACATTCCAGGATACTATTAACCAAGCACTCCTCCTGAAATGCTGTCAGGACCAACAGATTTGAACCATCATGTGTTAACCCCCCTACACCCCCCCACCCTCTCCTCCTCTACTCCAGCCAGACCCTCTATTCTATGCGCCACCACGGCACTGCACCCTGTCTTACTCTCCTCCCAAGACAATAGGCTCCATCTGTTAGGCAGCTCAACTTTCCCTGGCAGGACTCTGGGGGGCTGTGAGGCTGAGAGCTGAGCCCAGTATGGCAGGCGGAGGGGTGACAGTCACCTCTCAGACACCTCGCTGATGACGGAGAGAAGGTGGGAAGAAGGGAAGGAGTATGTTCTAACGGTTCAGTGAGGCCATGGGGGAAAGAGATCATTTTATTTTTGACGGGGTGGGGGTGATGGAGTTTGAGAGGGAATGAGGAAGACAGGGAAGGAGAGAATGTGTTTCTAGGGTGGTGAAGTGATAGAGTTAGAAAGGGAGAGAGGAAAGGAGGGAGTGAGCTTTGGGGTGGGAGTGAATTGATGCAGGGAGAGAGGAATAAAAGGAGAGAGGGAAAGAGGGAGTAGGTCTCAGGGTTCGGGGTGAGGTGAACCACCAGGGTCCCATCATAGATCCAATAGCCGACAGCTGCTGCTGAGGAGAATATAAGTCATGCAGCTGTAACTGGGACCAACACTGGCTTTTGGCACTATAATCACCAAGAACGGGGGTTTACTAGTCTATTCGTTCAGCTATACTCAAAACATATTGGACAAATCATTAAAAGATACACCACAGCACTGTTCTCAATACCAGTGTCAAGGGACTTGATATCCACTTGACGCAGCTTGTTTTTACATTAGGATATGTCCTCTATATATGCACCGATATACCAGCTATAGTAGAGATGTAAGGCAATGTAAAGTCCAGGGTATTAAGTTGGCAGTGTGCAGTAGGAAAAGGTATAGATGCATGAGGCCCTGTGGTGCCATCGGCCGGGCTGATTATGTGGGCTCCATGCCTGGTCAGTTTTAACTGGAGGAGATTAGAGAGAGCAGGAGAAGGGTTTAACCTCGTTTGGATCTCTGATATGTTAATTAAAATGGATTTCTGAAAAAGGGATGGAGGGATAGGGAGGATGGCAAGCTCCACCTCAGCCGACCCAAAACCCATCTGTTGGCTGAGGTAGGTGTGGGTGCGCAGGCGCGTGTGTGTGTGTGCACGCGTGTGGCCAGCGGAACAGAGATGATAGGCCATACAGCTTATGTTATTAAAGCGTCATTTTACCTCTTAATCGCTTTTTTGGATCCATTCGACAACGTTTCTGCCCCTGCTTTGTTATCCTCCCCATTTTTAGCTTTCCTAGATTTAACTCAGTTGCATCCATCCGTTTCCTAATCCCTCTGTTTTATCAGTGACACTCGGGGAGCAACCCAGATTGTGTGGCCATGTCAAGTTCCATGCCTGTCAGACCCTGGATCGTGTCTATCTCTGTCTATCTGGGTGGGTTATTGCTTGGCCTGTCAAACCCTGATCATGTCTATCCCTGTCTATCTGGGTGGGTTATTGCCTGGCCTGTCAGACCCTGATCATGTCTATCTCTGTCTATCTGGGTGGGTTATTGCCTGGCCTGTCAATCCCTGATCATGTCTATCTCTGTCTATCTGGGTGGGTTATTGCCTGGCCTGTCAAACCCTGATCATGTCTATCTGGGTGGGTTATTGCCTGGCCTGTCAAACCCTGATCATGTCTATCTCTGTCTATCTGGGTGGGTTATTGCCTGGCCTGTCAAACCCTGATCATGTCTATCTGGGTGGGTTATTGCTTGGCCTGTCAAACCCTGATCATGTCTATCTGGGTGGGTTATTGCCTGGCCTGTCAAACCCTGATCATGTCTATTTGGGTGGGTTATTGCCTGGCCTGTCAAACCCTGATCATGTCTATCTGGCTGGGTTATTGCCTGGCCTGTCAAACCCTGATCATGTCTATCTGGGTGGGCTATTGCCTGGCCTGTCAAACCCTGATCATGTCTATCTGGGTGGGTTATTGCTTGGCCTGTCATACCCTGATCATGTCTATCTCTGTCTATCTGGGTGGGTTATTGCCTGGTCTGTCAGACCCTGATCATATCTATCTGGGTGGGTTATTGCCTGGCCTGTCAAACCCTGATCATGTCTATCTGGGTGGGTTATTGTCTGGCCTGTCAAACCCTGATCATGTCTATCTGGGTGGGTTATTGCCTGGCCTGTCAAACCCTGATCATGTCTATCTGGGTGGGTTATTGCTTGGCCTGTCAAACCCTGATCATGTCTATCTCTGTCTATCTGGGTGGGTTATTACCTGGGCTGTCAGACCCTGATCATGTCTATCTGGGTGGGTTATTGCCTGGGCTGTCAGAACCTGATCATGTCTGTCTCTGTCTATCTGGGTGGGTTATTGCCTGGCCTGTCAAACCCTGATCATGTCTATCTGGGTGGGTTATTGCCTGGGCTGTCAGACCCTGATCATGTCTATCTGGGTGGGTTATTGCCTGGCCTGTCAAACCCTGATCATGTCTATCTGGGTGGGTTATTGCCTGGCCTGTCAAACCCTGATCATGTCTATCTGGGTGGGTTATTGCTTGGCCTGTCAAACCCTGATCATGTCTATCTCTGTCTATCTGGGTGGGTTATTACCTGGGCTGTCAGACCCTGATCATGTCTATCTGGGTGGGTTATTGCCTGGGCTGTCAGACCCTGATCATGTCTGTCTCTGTCTATCTGGGTGGGTTATTGCCTGGCCTGTCAAACCCTGATCATGTCTATCTGGGTGGGTTATTGCCTGGCCTGTCAGACCCTGATCATGTCTGTCTCTGTCTATCTGGGTGGGCTATTGCCTGGCCTGTCAAACCCTGATCATGTCTATCTGGGTGGGTTATTGCTTGGCCTGTCATACCCTGATCATGTCTATCTCTGTCTATCTGGGTGGGTTATTGCCTGGACTGTCAGACCCTGATCATGTCTATCTGGGTGGGTTATTGCCTGGCCTGTCAAACCCTGATCATGTCTATCTGGGTGGGTTATTGCCTGGCCTGTCAAACCCTGATCATGTCTATCTGGGTGGGTTATTGCCTGGCCTGTCAAACCCTGATCATGTCTATCTGGGTGGGTTATTGCTTGGCCTGTCAAACCCTGATCATGTCTATCTCTGTCTATCTGGGTGGGTTATTACCTGGGCTGTCAGACCCTGATCATGTCTATCTGGGTGGGTTATTGCCTGGGCTGTCAGACCCTGATCATGTCTGTCTCTGTCTATCTGGGTGGGTTATTGCCTGGCCTGTCAAACCCTGATCATGTCTATCTGGGTGGGTTATTGCCTGGGCTGTCAGACCCTGATCATGTCTATCTGGGTGGGTTATTGCCTGGCCTGTCAAACCCTGATCATGTCTATCTGGGTGGGTTATTGCCTGGCCTGTCAAACCCTGATCATGTCTATCTGGGTGGGTTATTGCTTGGCCTGTCAAACCCTGATCATGTCTATCTCTGTCTATCTGGGTGGGTTATTACCTGGGCTGTCAGACCCTGATCATGTCTATCTGGGTGGGTTATTGCCTGGGCTGTCAGACCCTGATCATGTCTGTCTCTGTCTATCTGGGTGGGTTATTGCCTGGCCTGTCAAACCCTGATCATGTCTATCTGGGTGGGTTATTGCCTGGGCTGTCAGACCCTGATCATGTCTATCTGGGTGGGTTATTGCCTGGCCTGTCAAACCCTGATCATGTCTGTCTCTGTCTATCTGGGTGGGTTATTGCCTGGCCTGTCAAACCCTGATCATGTCTATCTCTGTCTATCCGGGTGGGTTAATGCCTGGCCTGTCAAACCCTGATCATGTCTATCTGGGTGGGTTATTGCCTGGCCTGTCAAACCCTGATCATGTCTATCTGGGTGGGTTATTGCCTGGCCTGTGAAGATGTAGATATTCATGTGTCTGAGACGGGCCGCAGCTGACGGGCCACTAAATAAAAATGGGATACACAAGGCTGGGCAAAACACATCGTCTTCTCTGACCTCAAATTTAAATATGATCCCCCTTCCCTACCTCCATCCCTCCTTCCCTCCAATCTTCCCTCCATCAAACCCATGCGTGGTGATAGATGGAGCGGCAGAGACAGCAAGCGTTAAAGTTTGTGGGCCGTGGACCGACGGCGCTGCATGAAAATCACTGGCGTAGAGTAAGCACTCGGAATTGGATGAGAAAGACAGGGAGAGAGGGAGGGAAAGAGGGAGGTGTCAGCACTTTTCTTTCCATACATTTCACTCAGCTGAAGAGAGTCTTATTAAAAGTGACCTAATAATATTGTGGTGGTGATCCCCAGCCAGCCTCTAACATCGTCACATCACAAAGGAATCTACTACCATACTTCCTCTAAGAAGCACTGCAGCGTAGCTTAGCTAGCTTGTTCTGAGACTCTGGCCTGATCATATGCACCACTAGTATCCATATCACTTGAATTGAACTAGCGTTATACTTGTAATGTTCTTTGTTTATTTATAAAATAAGACATACTGTATTGTCCCCAAAGGGATGTTTGTCATTTTCAAGTCATATGTCTTTTAGTTTAGTTTATTAATTCAACCATTTTAAAAAACAAGCACACATAAAACTTAAAAGCCATACATGCACATGAATAAAATCATCGAGGATAACACATCATAAAGTCTGGGACTTATTTCCATTGTGGTCCTCTTGAGACAAGATGGCTATACAAGATCGAACACAGTATGGCAGTGAAATAATAAAACAAAAACATAAAAGAAGAACATCTATCTCATCATTCCAGTTACATCATAGGGGTTATTCATGTGGGCACAGAGAACATCAAACATATTTTTACTTTATGTTTAAAGCTGCCCAGAGAGGACGTTGTTTTTATAGGCAGAGGCAACTCATTCCATTCTGAGGCTCCAGTATACAAGAAAGTACCTTTCCCAGCATTACTCCTGAACCTGTATATGCACACATCAGCAACACCTGATCTAGTGCTGTGACTGTGTGCATCCCTAACACGAGGAAAGTAATTACTTAAATATCTGGTCGCAGGACCATAAATACTCCTGTAAACCAAACCTAGTCTAATCTGGGACACCCTAGCCTCAACAGGCAGCTAGTTTAGATCCTGAAAGCAGCTCCTGCCTATGTGAGTACGTGGACTCACCTTCAATACTACCCTGATCAACTTATTCTGGGCTATCTGGAGTTTCCCCTTCATAAATTTAAATAAGCCCCCAAACCAGGAAGTACTATTATAGTCAAAATGGCATTACATGAGGGCAGTAGCTAGCACCTTCATGGAGTCCTTATCAAGCAACTTGGACTTTCTAGCCAAAAACGTAGTCCTGGCATTACCCTTCCCTAGCACCGTATTGGCCATGCTCACACCTCCCAAGCTTCCATCAAGGATACATCCCAAGTAGCTAACAGAGGTTTTAGTAGTCAGCACCTCACCCCCTAACTCCACTCTGATTTCAGACAACCTACACAATTTAGGTCTGGATCCAAAAATAATTGCTTCAGTTTTCCCTAAGTGCAGAGATAGCTTATTATCTCCAAGCCATTTGCTAGTGTTAGTAAGCTCTGTGCTAAGTATGCTCTCCAACATAGTTTTACTTCTGTGAGACACCAGAAGTGTAGATAATAGTCTGCATAAAGAAAAAGACGGCAAGAACAAGCCTCTTTCAAATCATTAATATACAATAAAAAAAGGAGAGGCCCAAGCACGCTGAGTCACTGCACTTTTTGTTTGAACCTTTATCTAACTAGGCAAGTCAGTTAAGAACAAATTCTGATTTTCAATGGCTGCCTAGGAACAGTGGGTTAACTGCCTGTTCAGGGGCAGAACAACAGATTAGTACCTTGTCAACTTGGGGGTTTGAACTTGCAACCTTCCGGTTACTAGTCCAACACTCTAACCACTAGGCTACCCTGCCGCCCCTGTGCACAGCCCATCTGTAATATAGCCCATCCAACTACCTCATCCCCATTCTGTATTTATTTATTTATCTTGCTCCTTTGCACCCCAGTCTCTCTACTTGCTCATTCATCTTCTGCATATCAATCACTCCAGTGTTTTAATTGGTATATTGTAATTACTTCGCCACCGTGGCCTATTTATTGCCTTACCTTCCTTATCTTACCTCATTTGCACACACTGTATACAGATTTTTCTACCTCATTAATTGACTGTATGTTTGTTTATTCAATGTGTAAAACTTTGTTGTTGTATGTGTCAAACTGCTTTGCTTGATTCTTGGCCAGGTCGCAGTTGTAAATGAGAACTTGTTCTCAACTAGACTACCTGGTTAAATAAAGGTGAAAAATATATACATTTTCTAAATATGTCACAAGCACAGTCATGCACTCCCCAGCCCAGATCCAGAGCGAGCACATTATAGAAGTGTTTAACATTTAGTCCTGCATCTTGGCCTTGCCTCCTACACAATGTCTCAGAAGAGGGTCAAGAGCCAGATCTTTCAAAAACAATAAAAAAAAAAAAAAAGTAAAGTCAAATATCAAAGTATGAATATCTGTATCGTGTTGGTTGAATTATCATTATCCTATTCTACTAATTTTAAAGTTATTCTGTTTGTTTAGTATGTTGTTGGTTCTATTTATGTGATACTTCAAGTCAAGGCAAGTTATTTGATGAAGTCTCACTCACTTCCCCCCACACCTTTGCATCATGCTCCCTTCACCAAGGTTGCCATCGTAACGTTCTGTGGTGTGTTCATTCAGACGTGTGCAGCCTTGCTTCATACACAGGGTGTCATAACAGGGTCAAAGTGCAAACAAACACTTGACCTTCCTTTTGATTGGTCCACCAAAACGGAAGGTGGTGTGTTATTTAACGTGCTGATGTCGAGCATCTGACTCACAATATCAATGTATTTAATAGCTGTTATGCACAAGCTTGTTAGGGGGCTTGGGATAAATGGAACAGATTTGGGGAATAATCCTTCCCCAATCTGGGGAACCACAGCTGGATGTCTCAACCTCCCCCGTCGCCCCCCTCGATTCTTCCAACACCGCCACCCACCCAGCCACCACCGCCACCCACGCACGCACGCACATGTGTGCGCACACACACATCCTCCTCTTCAACCCCCTGACTCTGACCAACACAGGACAGGAACAGAAAGAGAGATAGAGAGAGGGATCGAGAGGGACAGAGAGACAGAGATAGAGGGTAAGGGAGAGGAAGAGGGGTCAGGGAGAGATATAGGGATAAAGAGACAGAGATAGAGGGTAAGAGAGAGGAAGATGAGTCAGGGAGAGATATAGGGATAGAGAGGCAGAGATAGGAAGATGGGTCAGGAAGAGATATAGGGATAGAGAGACAGAGGTATTAAGTAAGGAAGAGGGGTCAGGGAGAGATATAGGGATAGAGAGGCAGAGGTAGGAAGAGGGGTCAGGAGAGATATAAGGATAGAGAAACAGAGATAGGAAGAGGGCCAGGAAGAGATATACCGTTTGAGGCAGTGGATGTCTGATTGGGTTCTCCCTCTTCCAAATCCCTCTTCACCCAGATAACCATGGCCCCTCCACCTACTCAAACATGGCTGGGTCACAAAGGGGAATTAGGATGGAAACCCTAGACACACACACACACACTCATGCTCACACACACACACACACACACACCCACACCCACACACACACACACACACACACACACACACACACACACACACACACACACACACACACACACACACACACACACACACACACACACACACACAGAGACCCTCTTGGAAAGATAAAACAGCTTCAAGTCCCTGATCCCGGCACGTCATTCCGAAACTCAATGTCCTCCAAATCCAACAAGAGAATCCAACAAGCTTTGCTACTGCAGATTAACTGACTACCTGTGCCAGATTGCCTACGCTCTGATCCATGTGGTAGGGGAGAGTGAGGTAAGTTAGGCCAAAGGGGTCAATTGAGCCACCCTTGTTTCTGGAAAGCCATAAACAAAATTGGAGTCTGTGAAGGAAGAATTCACATTGAAAAGGTTGTAAGTAAGTTAGGTCCAAGGTTTCATGATGCTTGTATCTAAACCAAAGCAGATACTTTTAAGATTGTTCTATACATCAGTTGGGGTCTCTATCAGATTCAATATAAGGCCATAAACCTAAGTAGCATAAAAGTGCATCCTTGTAGCTGTGTGGGCTAATATAGTCAAAATGTTTGCCTTGGGTAAGTTGAGCCAATGGCCATGGTGCAAGTTCAGTCAATGGTTGAGCCAATGGAAAGTTTATTAAATTGAAGTGTTTTTTTCCCCAGGCTTAATGCAAGGAATTTTCGCTGGCTCAACTCAACTTGTGCCAAGAGTGCACGTTTTTTTGGACAAGCTATGTTTTCCAAACTGTAATCTTTACATGAATTCTGAATATTTCCAGGGATACACAACATCCTGAAATATATTTAAATACCTTTGTTAGAAAGAATACTATATTTCCCTTGAGGGAGTGATGCTGAATGTAAAAAATGTCTCCACTCTCCCCTACTATAGCGTAGTGACGTCTGGCATGTAATCACACTGCCTTCCTCTTTCCTCTCTGGGTTATTTAGGCTGTCTCAAGACCTTTAGCTCCATCTCCTGTGGCTGCTCGGGAGCCAGATTGTCAAGAGAAAAGCATTGTGACCTTGCCGTCTGACACGGAGCGTAGCGCCACACAGATATGCCAGCTACAGCATCTTTAGCAGGGCAACAACAGCACAACAACAAATAGTAGAAGCAGGTTAGCCTGTTGTAATTAGTGGTAGGCCAAAAGGGTTGGGATGTAATTCTTTAGCTCAGGGAATGGAGAGACCCAGAGGCCCCTGTGCAGGGCCCTTAGAGACCCTGTAGGGTCACGCGGGGTCGTTTTTCATTAAACAGGCTGCCCTAAGACCTAGACGGCTGAAAGCGTTAAACCCTGCTATTGGTAGAGATCCCATATTGGATGTTGAACATACTGTATCTGTCTGTCTCTGCCTCGGTCTGCCTTTCTGCTCTAAGCCGATCGGCCCAAGCTGCTGCCGTGTGCATTTCATAATTAAACTTTTTTTTTTGGTGGTGACAAGTGGCACGCTCTGATCTGTTACGTTACAGTCACTGATCCAACTGTTACCATAGCACCCCTGTCACACACACATCACACACAGGCAAACACACACACATGCGTGCACACACACACATACAACTTTCTCTTTCTCTCTTATTGCCCTCCTTTTTCATTGCAGTGCTTATTGATTTACCCCATCTCTGCTTCTGACCTCAGGGCCAGCCCTACATTTCTGGAGGCCCTAAGCAAGATTTGGTTTGAGGGCACCCAACTTCGCAGGTAAACTATTTTAGTGGTGTCCTTCTTGATGGCAGAGATAAGAAATGTTTTCAAGTTTTCAAGTTAATTTCCTGCAATTCTACACATTTTGTCATGGGTTGGAGAGAAAATGTTGCATTTTTAAAACTCATTTAATGGAATTCTACCAATTTTGCCAAGGAGCGGACAGAAAAAGTTGCACTTTTAAAGCTAGTTTCATGGAATTCTACACATTTTGCCATGGAGTGGACAGAAAATGTTGCAGTTTTAAGGTCCACTGGGCACGTGCCTGGTCAGTCAGATAGCTGGCTATATTAACTTACCAATTAAAATATGTTTTGCTGACATGGGCAAATTGAGCGAATGTCAGTGACTGACATTACAAGAGAAAAACTGCTGATGCACAACAAAATGTCGAAATTACACCTTGTGTATTCTATTATTCTAACTCTCAACTGTAAGTTGAGACCCCGACTGAGATCCCATACATATTTTTGAGTTGGGGTACCCCTAGCGGCCGGGGGTCCTAAGCGAATGCATGCACTGCTTTGCATCTGAAGACTTCCTGTTCCCTTTTCTTTTTTTAACAACTTGTTCATGTCATTCATCTCTCCTATAGAAACTCCTTTCAGTTTCTCTCTCATTCCTCTCATTCCTTCTACTCCTCTCTCTTCTATCTTGCATTTTCCTCCTTATTTCTCTCTCTCTTTCCATCGATCCCTCGTTCCCCTCTTTCCATTACTTCTTTCCATCATTCTTGTCTGCCTTCCTCTCACTATTTTCCCTCTACCCCTCCCTTCTGCATCACTCTTTTTTCTCTCTATCTCTCTGTCAGGCCCAGTCTCTCTCTCCTCTCCTTCTGTATAGCTGCAGAGGCTCCTGCGTTAGTCGTGTTGCTGACAGTGCTGTTTGTGTGAGCAGTGAGCTCCTCCATGGCCTCCCTCGCCTCCCTGCCTCCTTCCCTATCTACCCCCTCCATGCAAGGGAATTAACCTTTCAGCCCTGGGTTTCTGTATTTAACGACTGTCTAAGGGGCCACCTCCAACTACATGGCCCAGCTGTTGGCATCTGCCCCCCCCCTCCCCCCACGAACACACACGCGCACACACACAGCACACTAGAGGGTCTCCGTGCCGCTGTCCTCTCTTTATTACCTGTAGAAGCTGTGTTAAGCTTATTAACACCACAGACAATGCCTGCTGCAGAGGGTATATTCCTAAAGCATGGCTGAGCACATAATGAATGTACTGTACAACGGCCGTAGGTGAGTACTGTATAATGTATGCTGTGTTTACTGTACATGGTTGAATATGGACTGAATACTGCAGATTGTACATAAAACACACTAAGTGGGGTCTATCCTAAGGTCAAATATAAAATACGTACTGGTTGTAAAGAAATGTGACCTTTGAGTTAGTCACTGTAGAAAGGTTCCAATGAGCCTCCCAATCTCCAGTCACCATTCACTTTCAGGTGTGTACGTTGATATGAAAAGGATTTTATATATAATAAAGTATACACCTGAAAGTGAATGGTGACTGGAGACTGGGAGGCATATTGGAACCTTTCAGCACGAAATCAAATATTCTGAAGTGGAAAATGAATTCAGTGTAAAGTCTCCAACTCTACAGCAGCGCAGCTGAATCCCCCCAGGAGTATTCAGTATATAAAATAAAGTGGATACTTGCTGTCCCATGCATTATGTATGAGCATAAATGTTACAAAACGGGCGGCAGTGGAGACATCCATGTTGCCTTTGTATCTTTGAAGGTTCCCTTGCTCCCTCAAACCCCAGACACTGAGTTCTGTAGTCTCCCTCGGAAAGGATGAGCAGGGGAATCACTCTCTCCTGCTGCTGCAGCTGTATATTACAACTACACTGTACAGGCATATTGAAGATTTTCATCAGAAATGGAGGATATTCTAGTAGACTTGAAATTATATTGCTTCCGTATGTACCCACCGTCCCTAGCCTATATACTCCCTATCCCTAGCCTATATACTCCCTATCCCTAGCATATATACTCCCTATCCCTAGCCTATGTACCCACCGTCCCTAGCCTATATACTCCCTATCCCTAGCCTATATACTCCCTATCCCTAGCCTATATACTCCCTATCCCTAGCATATATACTCCCTATCCCTAGCATATATACTCCCTATCCCTAGCCTATGTACCCACCGTCCCTAGCCTACAGACTCCCAATCCCTAGCCTATGTACCCATGGTCCCTAGCCTATATACTTCCGATCCCTAGCCTATATACTTCCTATCCCTAGCATATATACTCCCTATCCCTAGCCTATATACTCCCTATCCCTAGCCTATGTACCCACCATCCCTAATCTATATACTCCCTATCCCTAGCCTATATACTCCCTATCCCTAGCCTATATACTCCCTATCCCTAGCCTATGTACTCCCTATCCTTAGCCTATATACTCCCTATCCCTAGCCTATATACTCCCTATCCCTAGCCTATGTACTCCCTATCCTTAGCCTACATACTCCCTATCCCTAGCCTATGTACCCACCGTCCCTAGCCTATATACTTCCTATCCCTAGCCTATGTACTCCCTATCCCTAGCCTATGTACTCCCTATCCCTAGCCTATATACTCCCTATCCCTAGCCTATATACTCCCTATCCCTATGTTATATACTCCCTATCCCTAGCCTATATACTCCCTATCCCTAGCCTATCCCTAGTCTATATACTCCCTATCCCTAGCCTATGTACTCCCTATCCCTAGCCTATATACTCCCTATCCCTAGCCTATATACTCCCTATCGCTAGCCTATATACTCCCTATCCCTAGCCTATATACTCTCTATCCTTAGCCTATATACTCCCTATCCCTGGCCTATATACTCCCTATCCCTAGCCTATATACTCCCTATCCCTAGCCTATGTACCCACCGTCCCTAGCCTATATACTTCCTATCCCTAGCCTATGTACTCCCTATCCCTAGCCTATATACTCCCTATCCCTATGTTCTATACTCCCTATCCCTAGCCTATATACTCCCTATCCCTAGCCTATCCCTAGTCTATATACTCCCTATCCCTAGCCTATGTACTCCCTATCCCTAGCCTATGTACTCCCTATCCCTAGCCTATATACTCCCTATCCCTATGTTCTATACTCCCTATCCCTAGCCTATATACTCCCTATCCCTAGCCTATCCCTAGTCTACATACTTCCTATCCCTAGCCTATATACTCCCTACCCCTAGCCTATGTACCCACCGTCCCTAGCCTATGTACCCACCGTCCCTAGCCTATGTACTCCCTATCCCTAGCCTATATACTCCCTATCCCTATGTTCTATACTCCCTATCCCTAGCCTATATACTCCCTATCCCTAGCCTATCCCTAGTCTATATACTCCCTATCCCTAGCCTATGTACTCCCTATCCCTAGCCTATGTACCCACCGTCCCTAGCCTATATACTTCCTATCCCTAGCCTATTTACTCCCTATCCCTAGCCTATGTACTCCCTATCCCTAGCCTATATACGCCCTATCCCTATGTTCTATACTCCCTATCCCTAGCCTATATACTCCCTATCCCTAGCCTATCCCTAGTCTACATACTTCCTATCCCTAGCCTATATACTCCCTATCCCTAGCCTATGTACCCACCGTCCCTAGCCTATATACTTCCTATCCCTAGCCTATATACTCCCTATCCCTAGCCTATATACTCCCTATCCCTAGCCTATATACTTCCTATCCCTAGCCTATATACTCCCTATCCCTAGCCTATATACTCCCTATCCCTAGCATATATACTCCCTATCCCTAGCCTATATACTCCCTATCCCTAGCCTATATACTTCCTATCCCTAGCCTATATACTCCCTATCCCTAGCCTATGTACCCACCGTCTCTAGCCTATGTACCCACCGTCCCTAGCCTATGTACTCCCTATCCCTAGCCTATATACTCCCTATCCCTAGCCTATATACTCCCTATCCCTAGCCTATGTACCCACCGTCCCTAGCCTATATACTTCCTATCCCTAGCCTATATACTCCCTATCCCTAGCCTATATACTCCCTATCCCTAGCCTATGTACTCCCTATCCCTAGCCTATATACTCCCTATCCCTAGCCTATGTACTCCCTATCCCTAGCCTATATACTCCCTATCCCTAGCCTATATACTCCCTATCCCTAGCCTATATACTCCCTATCCCTAGCCTATATACTCCCTATCCCTAGCCTATGTACCCACCGTCCCTAGCCTATGTACCCACCGTCCCTAGCCTATGTATTCCCTATCCCTAGCATATATACTCCCTATCCCTAGCCTATGTACTCCCTATCCCTAGCATATATACTCCCTATCTCAATCTAATGCAAAAAAAAGTGAGGCATCACTTTTTTGTTGTCAGCTGGTTTCTTGTGATCTATTTTTCCTTAAGATTACCCCCTAACCCTCCACATACGCACTCCTCTCTCTCTTCCTCCTGTGTCTTTCCCTGTCTATGAAGAGGAGGATACAGTACATGTGGAGTCAGAGAGAGGGAGAGTCCTATTGGCATTCTTTCTCATCCACGCTGCACACTTTTGTTCCAAGCGGCATCGTGAGATCAGGCGAGACATAGAGAGTGGCTCCGGGGCCTCGACATTGCTCAACAGGTAAGCACACCTCTTCTCTCTCTCTCATGCAAATCCCTATGCATATTCAAAGACATGAGAGATGCACTGTCTTTATTCTTTATGAGAGATGCACTGTCTCTCTTACTCTTTCTCTCTCTCACTATCGCTCTCTTTTTCTCTCTGTACCTCGGTCTCTCTGTGAGCTCTCAGGAGACAGATAAGGATGAGTCAATGGAGGTTTGAAAGGAGGTCTTCTCTCCTTCTGTCTCTCTTTTTTCTCTCTTCCCATCACTTTGAGAGGTTTAACTTTCTCTCGAGGCAAGTGACATGTGAGGGAGTCAGAGAGAGAGACACATTGAGTCGAAGTTGACGACTCTGCAGAGCAGAAACAGAAACCAAGCCAAGCAGACAAACACTCTGCTCAGGATTGTGAGAAGAGCTTCTCGGAGACATGCTGTTCAACTGCCACTGTAAATTGCTGGACAAGGCTGATGCAATCTGGCTCGTCCACCTGCCCGTCCTTGACTTGGCTTGAAGTTTGCTCTGTCTATTTGCATCTGGACAAGCAGGCAAGCTCACCCAGGCAACGCTAATCAGACTGTCAGAGGACCACCATGTTTTCATGCACAATTAATGATTTGGATTCGATTAAGCCGTGTGGATAACCTAATCTGCATCTTTGGCCTATAACTGATTCTGCTGGTGAGTGTCACTGGGGTAATGGGTTCACAACAGACCTCCCCTATGAGGCACTGTAATTGGGCCCACAGGCTAATGGTGAGATTGGTGGTGTGTGGGCGAGACTGATATTAAGATGTAGGACCATATCTGAATTGCATGGTTGCATGAGGTTGAGGCTTCATTTTCTGCACATTGAGTGATTTCATGGGGTTTCGCATCAAATTGGTCCAGGATTGAGTGTATTGAGTCGTTTGATGATGTTATGAAAGAAGCCATTAAAAATCTACCTGTCGGGGTCACGCTCGATGCCTCTGCTTTCTCCAATACCCTGGAGGGGAGAAAGCCTGACTTGTCTCTGATAGCGAATCAAATTTCGAATCAAACTTTTTCATTTGCATTTGTGGAAAGCTAGTGAGGGACAAGGTCAGAAACTGTAGTAGCAGTGAAGGTAGAATATCTACTGACTTATACAGGAAAGTTTCAACAATGCTTATCCTGGGTGGTCAATCTCATCCTGACTCATACAACTCTATTGTTGTCAGTGAAATACAGATTATATTATACAGTACAAGGTTTCTCTAGACAAATAAATTACTTAGTTTGATAGCACTTGAGAAAATGTGGAAAAATTCAAGGAGTGTGAGTACTTTCTGAAGGCACTGTAGATACTGAATGAATGTAATTGTTCATGTATTCCATTATACTGTGTGCATGTGTGCGTGTTATGAAGCTTGTTGAGCTAGTTCTGGATAATGACAGAGATCTGTGCAAGGACAAGAACTCGATTAGCAGCCAGGGCTGAAGGCCTGCTTTTTAGTTGTTTGTGTCTCATATTGTGAATTTTGAATATGTGTTTGTGTGTGTGCTTGTGCGCATGTGTTCATGTGTGCATACTCGTGTGTATGGTTTTCTCAGGTAGCCTAGTGATTAGAGTGCTGGGCCAGTAACCAATAAGTTGCTGGTTTGAATACCTGAGCCGACAAGGTCAAATATCTTCCGATGTGCCCTTGAGCAAGGCACTTAACCTACCATAGCTGACCCTGGAAGTCAACACATTTCACTGCACCTATCTGGTGTTTGTGACAATAAAACATACATTATTTATCTTTTGGATTATTGTTTTCTGCGATTGTTTTCTGCATTCATTTTCATTCTAACATGAGTTTATCAGAGCCCATCCAACAGACACAGCCCAGACCCAACCCCAAAATAAACATTGTCAAGGACAACGAAACTAAACAAAAACACACACTAGAGAATGAACCAATCCTCCATTTTGTGCACAGACCTATTTTCCCAGTAATTAAGCCCTGTGTTTGGGTTAGCAGTGGTGGCGGTAGTGCGGGGAGGGGACAGGAGGTCAGAGTCAGTAGGCTGCGGCTCTTTTCATTAAGATGTCCGGTAGAAACGTGTTGAGTCATGTAGCCGTCCTCTCCAGACCAGACCTCTCTGCCTCTCTGAAACTCAGCCAGACCTATCCAGATCTCTCTGCCTCTCTGACACTCAGCCAGACCTATCCAGACCACTCTGCCTCTCTGACACTCAGCCAGACCTATCCAGATCTCTCTGCCTCTCTGACACTCAGCCAGACCTATCCAGACCTCTCTGCCTCTCTGACACTCAGCCAGACCTATCCAGATCTCTCTGCCTCTCTGACACTCAGCCAGACCTATCCAGACCTCTCTGCCTCTCTGACACTCAGCCAGACCTATCCAGATCTCTCTGCCTCTCTGACACTCAGCCAGACCTATCCAGACCTCTCTGCCTCTCAGCCAAGTTGGGCCCCTGCAGTTCTGTAGTTCTGCCGTCACAGCACCCGCTCTCACAATGGAAGAGGGAAGGCATGGGGAGCTTTCATTACACATATAGAAACCAACCAGCCAGAACTTTACTCTCTCTGGTATTTAGATATCGGATGCAAGGCAAAGGGCAGACTGGGATGGAAAATAATGTATGAGGAAAATCAATTCATGTACATTGGTCGGGGTTGAAATGCGTATGGTGTTTTAAGGGGAAATCAGCAGGTGAAATTAAAACAAATCAGTTTACATTTATGTTGTTTACAAACACTGGAGTAAAACAAGCTTCTATTTTGGTTTCTGAGGGGATACAACAGTTGAACCAAGCTCATGAGGTCAAGTTATATTGAATAAATATATTCTTCAAGAGTGGGTACATATCAGTAAGCCCAAAAATGTATATACATATAGAAACTGCAGATTGCCCCTTTAAGGGGTATATTAGAAAGGAGGAAAGGGAGGCAGAGAGAGAGAGTGAGAGAAACAAAGAGGGAGAGAGAGAGAGTGAAACAAAGAAAGTGGAAGTGTGAGAGCGAGAGAGAGAGAGAGAGAGAGAGAGAGAGAGAGAGAGAGAGAGAGAGAGGCAGGGGAGGGCAGATTAGTTTTTGAGAGCTCAGAACAGACATCTAATGTGGTGAAGGGGGAGCAAATTGCCCTTGTGTGTTCAAAGTGCATGTTGGGGGCTCTGAAATACACTGAGAGCCAGGAATAATTGAGTGTGAGCTAATTCTTATCAAAGCCTGTTGGAGTGCAACTAATCGACTGAGGGGAGATGCCTCAAAGAACCGTTGCTTTTAATTCAATTTGTTTATTCAGATGAGAAAATGTTTAGTTTTCAATCAAGTAAATAACTATTATTTGTTCCATTCGCGACAGATAAATTGATTGATTGCAAACTAACTTAAAATGCACATCGGATCCCTTTCCAAAAGAAACAGGCAGAGGGGGAGTGTTAGATTAGAACAGAATGTAATGGACGTAGACAGAGTGTTACTCATGGATTTAACTCAAAACTGTTGATGGGTTAATTCACTAGTGCATGCAAGAGTCATCCAATGATCAGTAGCCAGGTTAGTCTGTCTTCACCAACATAGCTAGCTACAATAGCTAGCACAATATGTGGCTATGGCTTTGAGAATACTTTGTATGTGCTCGGTAACTCAAAACTTGACATTGAGTCAACTAAGCCTTGACTGACTCAACTTTCACCAACATTGACAAACAGTTCACTGTCTGTCTGCTCTGTGATTTGTCGTTTCAGGATTCCGCAGGGCCTGGATTAAACGATTGGAGCCTGAGGTTTGAGATGGGTTTGTCATCAACAACGTGCTTCCCAAGTCCACTTCTTCTTCTCCTCACTCTGCAATGGGGAAAGAAAAACAGCCACAATGGACCTATTGTCTCCTTTCGAACTCAGCAAGGTCTTCTGTTAAGTTACACACCATTATACTGCTCTACAGCACTGTGCTCTCATTGCCTTTATGAGAGGCATAACCTAGAGCGCTGTTCAACTCAATGGATGAGTTTGCATCAAGGTTTCTGTGGACTGCTGTAGTGTTGTTGATAATTGTATGCAGCACATGAATTGTTCCTCGCTAATACCCCTTGCTTTTCACTTACCTTGCATTGCACACTTCTGGCATTGGATTGTTATTTATCGACAATCACATTGATATAATTGGACATTGTGCTAAGGCCTCACCATTACCATTCTAGCCCATTACGCTGCCTTGCCAATGGATCAGCTGGTTCTCGGAAGAGCAAAACCAACTGAATGGGAGCAGAAACAGGACAGCTTAACGACAACACATTGTCAGAAGAGAAGGATGCTGTGACGAGTGGCTAATCGTTTTCTCAAAATACGCTGTCGAATCACCAAGCTGTCAAGGTTGTTGTTTTTCCAACGGTCTGTTTACTGCTGCTGGACCTCCTCAGACAACGACAATCTGTTCGGATTATTTTGTAAATCATATTCAAAAATGGTGGCCGTCAATCAACAGGAAATCACACAGTACTTGTAAGCCTTTCCTCTGTGAAACAAATATAGTTACAATGCTCATAGCATCATTATGCAGTTACAGTACATTTACTGACACATACAGTAAATCACCTCCAAAATAAATCTAACAATCACAACCAATATTTATCATCCAAACTAATCTGTTAATGGAACAGATCCCACTGTACTGCTGGCATAATTATTTCAAGTTAATGAGGTCTGATAGCATGGATTTACATTTACATTCTCTCTCTCCTGCCTTTGAAAGCATCACAGAGAAAAACAGAGAGACAGTGTACAGTAAGTTAACAGGTGACAGGTATCATCTTCGCATGACCTCTACTTGCTTTCTTTTGACCCTGTCCAATGTTTTTATACTAAAAACTTCAACTGCAATTATTACAGATGCTTATTACAGTTGTTCAGCTTATACTCCAGAGTATGGCTAGCATCTGCTTCTAACTTGTTGCAACAGCGAAGGCCATAGAGTTTTGTGGGCAGCATCAGCTCTATAGCATAATCCCAAGCCATTATCTAGTTCAAATTGACGCCAAACACTGGTTCGGAAAAGGAAATCAATGGCCTACGGTGTTTGCCTGTCTTACCACTTCCATCCCCCATGCACCTCTCTAGGCAGTGGCAGTAGAAGAAGAGAAGCATCCATTTTGTTCCTGTTTGTCTTTCAACTTCCTTTTACTGCTCGTTGGTACACAAAATTGTTGTGTATTCATTTATGTGAACTGATATGCAAATGTGATTTTGTGGCTGTTTGTTTGTATGCGACGTCTATAATGGTCAATCTTGCCCTTCACGTTTGATGTGAGGTGACTGATGTCCCCTTGATCTGAGAGTTTTCCCTCTCACTCACGTTGCCGAGGCGCAGCCGAGCATGCAGTTCGCAAACAACTTTGTGATTGGCTCAAAGAGGGTCAAGATTCAAACAACCTTCCAGAATTAGGCGGTGTAAATAGCTGCTCTCCTCTCCACTGCATAGTTTAAAAATAAGATGCATGCTTATATATTAGGGCCCCTAATTAGCATAGGACTTTGCATGCAGAGCTACAATCGCATTACCTTGTGATCCTGGTCTCATTGTTCTAGCCTCCATCTCACTCACTCACTACCGGGCTGGCTGAGTGGCAGTAAGGTTACCTTCCAGCCACCAGTGCAGTGTACCGGAGCGTTTCACTTTATACAGGGAGTGAGGGATTGCCCACCCCTACCTCCTGACACCCCCACACCACATACAATATGACAAACGAGGGCATTAAACCAAATATCATTACTCTCATCTGTAGGAATTAGCCGAAGGGACATCGACAGTGAAGAAAAAGCAATGGGTGAACGAGGGCTCGGTCCCCCCCACCCCCCTCGCCCTCTCTTCCTTTCCATTCATTATCTCCTGGACCGAGGAGGGGTTTAATTCGTAGTAATTACATTATTGACTAATTTGTAGGGCCGAACTGCTCCAATTTCCCATCAATAAAACATACGATGTGATGAATAAGGTGGCCCGACTACCATGTTTATTTGAGCTCTCATCCCCTGCCTTCCTAACTTTCCCTTCTTCCTCTCCATCTTTTCACCCTCCTCTTCTCCCTCCATCCATTTTACAATACCCTTAACCCATCCCTCCCTCCTTTCCCTCTTTCCTCTCCATCCTCTCACCATCTTCCATCCTTTCCCTCCCTCTCTTCTTAAGGTGTGGTGGAGTTGGGGGCCCTGCAGGCGTTCAGGACCCAGCTCAAGAACATGACGGTGCGTGCGGGGACTACGGTGGTGCTGAGGTGTGAGGTGCTGAGGCCCTCAGGGGCCGTCCAGTGGGTGAAGGATGACCTGCTTCTGGGTCCACAACAGAGTCTGCCGGGGTTCCCTCACTACAGCCTGTTGGGGGACCCTAAGAGAGGTGAGAGCCCAGGGAGGGTTGGGGTTAGAGTTAGAGTTAGGGTTGTGGTTGATGGTTAGAGCTGAACCGGGATGTGGACTTAAAGCTAGGGTTAGAGTTATGGCCAGGGTTGAGCCGGGCTGTGGACATGAAGCTAGGGTTAAAGTTAGGGTTGTGGTTGATGGTTAGAGATGAACCAGGCTGTGGACATGAATATAGGATTAGAGTTAGGGTTGTGGTTGATAATTATAGATGAACCAGGCTGTGGACATGAAGCTAGGGTTAGAGTTAGGGTTGTGGTTGATGGTTAGAGATGAACCAGGCTGTGGACAAGAAGCTAGGGTTAGAGTTAGGGTTGTGGTTTATGGTTAGAGATGAACCAGGATGTGGACATGTAGCTAGGTGTAGGGTTGGTGTTTGCATTAGGGTTGAATACAAAGTAGGGAAATATTAGTAGTAGGGGGAAATGGGTGGGGAAAAGCAATATATCAAAATTGGGTAAGAAATAATGACAGGGAAGCAGAAAATGATAACACACATGGGTAGGAGCCCAAGACAAAATGTGCTTTTACAGCTTGAGCAGACGCAGTATACAAGCTACAAAATGAAAACATTGAGTGGTAAACAACCCATAGGACAAGATGAACATGAGGAATATGTCTGCATTATGAGCACAGAGATGCAGTCGCAGAATGAAGGCCTACAAAAGCCACACAAACAGGTCAAAAGGGCCAAGAGTTCAAGCATTGTGTTGTTGCTCTCAGAAGTGTGTGAATTTGATGGTTTTCTTTACTGTGACATATTTCAAATGACAGGTTGTTCGCTGTGAGGGTGAACGGTGCATCTGTCAGCTTTAATTGCATTGGCTGTAAGACAGACATAGTAGCAGTAAACCTACACTGTATAGCCTTGATATGCATAGAGGACACAGTGATAGGCCTAAATGAAGTTACCATGGGGACCTGATGGTAGTGGCTTAGCAGAGGACGCCTAAACAGAGGCCATCTGTGACTACAGAGACTATGTGAATGTGAAATAGCCTCGCGTGTACCGCCATTGTCCCCCTCAGAAGTGAATAAAGGGAAAATGAAAGAGGCAAGAGAGAGAGAAAGGGATGGAGATAGAGAGAGATGTCAGCAACACATTTAGACCAACCAAATCAAGAGAAAACAAAAAGATAGTTACTTAACACATTGGAAATACATTTTTTTTTAAACAAGCAAACTAGAATGTTAGTTGGCCCAAAACAGAGATTACACAGTGGCAGAATACCTGACCACTGTGACTGACCCAACATTAAGGAAACCTTTAACTATGTACAGACTCAGTGAGTATAGCTTTGCTATTGAGAAAGGCCCCCGAAGGCACACCTGGCACTCAAGAGAAGACAGGCTATCTGCACACTGCCCACAAAATGAGGTGGAAACTGAGCTGCACTTCCTAACCTCCTGCCAAATGTATGACCATATTGGAGACATATATTTCCCTCAGATTACACAGATCAACAAAGAATTCGAAAACAAATCCAATTTTGATAAACTCCCAAATCTATTGAGTGAAATACCACAGTGTGCAATCAAAGCATCAAGATTTGTGACCTGTTGCCACAAGTAAAGCGCAACCAGTGTTGAACAAACACCACTGCAAATACAACCTACATTTGTTTAGTTATTTTCACTTTTGTGCTTTAAATATTTGCACATCATTACAACACTGTATATAGACATAATATGACATTTGAAATATCTTGATTATTTTGGAAGGAGTGTAATGTTTACTGTTTATTTGTATTGTCTATTTCACTGTTGTTTATTATTATTTCACTCACTTTGGCAATGTAAACATACAGTACCAGTCAAAAGTTTAGACACACCTATTCAAGAGTTTTTCTTTATTTGAATTATTATAATAGTGAAGACATCAAAAATATGACATTAACACATATAGAATCATGAAGTAACCAAAAAAGTGTTAAACAAATAAAAATTTACTTTGAATTTGGGATTCTTCAAAGTAGGCACCCTTTGCCTTGATGACAGCTTCACACAATCTTGGCAATCTTGGCATTCTCTCAACCAGCTTCAACTGGAATGCTTTTTCAACAGTCTTGAAGGAGTTCCCACATATGCTGAGCAATTGTTGGCTGCTTTTCCTTTACTCTGCGGTCCAACTCATCCCAAACCATCTTTATTGGGTTGAGGTTGGGTGATTGTGGAGGCCAGGTCATCTGATGCAGCACTCCATCACTCTTCTTCTTTGTCAAATAGCCCTTAAACAGCCTGGAGGTGTGTTGGGGCATTGTCCTGTTGAAAAACTAATGATTGTCCCACTAAGTCCAAACCAGATGGAATGACGTATCGTTCCAGAATGCTGTGGTAGCCATGCTGCTTTAGTGTGCCTTGTATTCTAAATAAATTACTGACAGTGTCACCAGCAAAGCATCCCCACACCATCAAACCACCTCCATGCTTCATGGTGGGAACTACACATGCGGAGATCATCTGTTCACCTACTCTGCGTCTCACAAAGACACGGCGGTTGGAACCAAAAATCTCAACCAAAAAATCTGACCAAACAACAGATTTCCACTGGTCTATTGTCCATTGCTCTTGTTTTTTGGCCCAAGCAAGTCTCTTCTTATTATTGGTTAGTGGTTAATGCTTTCTTTGCAGCAATTTGACCTTGAAAGCCTGATTCACGTAGTCTCCTCTGAACAGTTGATGTTGACATGTGTCTGTTACTTGATCTCTGTGAATCATTTATTTGGGCTGCAATTTTTGAGGCTGGAAACTGTAATGAACTTATTGTCTGGAGCAGAGGTCTTCCTTTCCTGTGGTGGTTTTCATGAGAGCCAGTTTCATCATAGTGCTTGATAGTTTTTGCGATTACACTTGAAGAAACATTCAAAGTTCTTGACATTTTCCGGATTGACTGACCTTCATGTATTCAAGTAGTGACGGACTGTTGTTTCTCTTTGTTTATTTGAGCTATTCTTTCCATAATATGGACTTGGTATTTTACCAAATAGGGCTATCTTCTGTATACCAACCCTACCTAGTCACAACACAATTGATTGGCTCAAACGTACTAAGAAGGAAAGAAATTCCACAAATTAACTTTTAACAAGTCACACCTGTTAATTGAAATGCATTCCAGGGGACTACCTCATGAAGCTGGTTGAGAGAATGCCAAGAGTGTGTGAAGCTGTCATCAAGGCAAAGGGTGGCTACTTTGAAGAATCTCAAATATAAAATATATTTTGATTTGTCTAACACTTTTTTGGTTACTACATGATTCCACATGTGTAATTTCATAGTGTTGATGTCTTCACTATCATTCTACAATGTAGAAATTATTCTACAAAATCAAAAATAAAGATAAACCCTTGAATGAGTAGGAATGTCCAAACTGTATGTTTCCCATGCCAATAAAGCCCCTTAAATTGAAATGGAGAGAGAGAGAGAGAGAGAGAGAGAGAGAGAGAGAGAGAGAGAGAGAGAGAGAGAGAGAGAGAGAAGGATAAAATAATGTAGCAGGATCCGCACATGGCGTGTATAAAAAGTAATCGCCAATTAGAAGGCAATCCTAAATAAGAGCATGGCATCTGCTCATGATCAACCAGCACCGAGCCACATGGTGCTATTCCACGGTGCCATGGCTGTCGTGAGACACAGAACACTAGCAGACTGGCAAACGTGAGCCGACAGACATTCAGATGCACACATATTCACAGACACTGATAGGCAGACTGGCGCGAACACACACACACAGACACACAGACACACACACACACACACACACACACACACACACACACACACACACACACACACACACACACACACACACACACACACACACACACACACTCACTCACTCACTCACTCACTCACTCACTCACTCACTCACTCACACACACACACACACACACAAACACACACACACACACACACACGCGCGCGCACACACACGCACACACACACACGCTCTGCTCTGCTCTCCACTGAAACTGGGTCAATGGATAAAAGAACAACAACCACACACACAGACTGCTGAACACACAGACACCTACATTTGCACTCACACACTTATGCACACACACACACACACATATTCACACAAACAAAGAGACAGATATATGCTTGTGCCAAACACATACTTAAATACTATAGAAACAAAAACACAAGCGTCAACACTTGACACCACTCGATGATTGTCACCATCAGTGATGTCTGTTGGCGCTGAAAGAGCTATCACACTCTCTCACACACACACACACTTGGCAAGTTGATTGCGGCATTTGTGGTGAGTAATTTCAGGAAAGAGGAAAATGAAGTCTTCCCTCTCCGCTGTATGATAGCATAGATGTGAAAATTGCTGCTGGTTGGTATTAATTATCTTGCCAACTTTGATGATGAGTCCTTTTTTAGGACTGGGAGGTTGTCACACCAAGATGCTATTTTATACATGTTAGTACACTGTGAGTCAGAGAGCGACACAGAGCAGGAAAAAGCCTCCCAGACCCTAAACATCCTATAATACACACGTTTTATGACATCAGTCAACATATTAACCCGTGGATGGTGAAACACTATCAACACTATAAACACTTTGTCTGTCCTCCTCAATCGATACATACCATGTTCCAACCAATATAAAACAACATGACAGATCTGGAGTCAGACGTCCTACACCACACAGCTATCCCTCTTCGTTGGTTAGTGTGTGTCTGCTACTTTCTAACCCTATGTAGCCTAATGGTAAATCAACAGGGCATGAGATCAAGTCGCAAGCAAAATGTCCCCGAATTCGGGTACACGATGCTAAAGAAAATGTTTAATGAATTGGACTAAAGCCCCTGGTGTTATAAATAGATGGAATTCCAGTGTGTATCTGATGCTAAGATCCTCCTCTGTATGTGTGGAAACCAAGCTCTCTCACAGCGGTCGGTAGTCAATACCACTCTCTCTCTTCTTTTCAAAGGGCTTCAACTTGGTGCAGGGTGGTTGGTCATATTATTCAAGACAAAGCATGACAATAATGTATGTATGAAAATCTTCAGCAGCTCAGCCACACGCTTGACCTCTTGGTCCTTGTCCATGATATAATGTGTTGTGTTGCTGTGCAACTTGAGTCTGCTGTTTAGGCTTATTTTGGGCTCAAAATTATCACGATTAAACTAATTTCTTACTTTTATTCGTACATAAACAGAGTACAATAACATAGTGGTCATTTTTGTTACTTCTTGGATATTTAAGCAATAAGGCCTGAAGTGGTGTGGTACTATACCACTGATAAGGGCTGTTCTTAGGCACTATGAAAGCGAAGTAGATACACCCCTTAGCCGTGGTATATTTGCCATACACCACAAACCCCAGAAGGTTCCTTATTGCTTTAATAAACTGCTTATCAACATATTAAAATAATGAGAGACAAATTTTCATTAAAAACATTATTTTGATAAGTCAATTCATACTATTTCATCCTTCCACCAAAGGAAATATTTTCCCATCACTGCTATGCAGTCGAATAATATTTTCCATTCAGCCTGGCTAACGTTCTTGTCTTTTGTTAGCTCGCCATCGGCAGAAAACAAAATGACAGCAAACTAGCTGTATTTTCTTAATTGTACTTTTTTTAAATGGAAAATTCTTTGGACACATCCATAATAATCATGCCGATGCACGATTTTGCCTGGCTCAGTTGCTGTATCATCAGGACACCGCTCATTCTCCATGACAGAGGACGGTCTCATTTGTAAAATGCTAAATGTTTGCAGAGTTCAGAGAGGCAGACAGCAAGGTGAATACTGTAACCCCAACCCAACAGGTGCACAGTCCATCCACTCCTCCTATGACCATGAACTACAGGACATATCTAAGACTATGACCTTGTCGCACACAATAGAGAAATATGACAATTGAGATATGTTTTAGATTCTATGGACCACGCACACACGCAAGCAGACACACACACACACTACAAGCAGTGTGTTAGCCTCCGTCCGTAACAGCCACCGTGGTGCTCTGTGTCAGTAGCTCCTGGAGAAGTAAATCATAATAGAATGGGAGTGAATGAAAAGTTTCCACACAGACGTGGGAAGGAATGGATGTAATTGTGTGAGTACACCAGGCCGCCTGTTGTCACTTTATGATGAACAGCATACGCTCTTTCTCCTCTCTCCTTCTCCTCTTTCTCTCTCCTCTCTCTCCTATCTCTCTCGTTCTCTCTCTCTTCTCTCTCCTCGCTTCTCTCTCCTCTCTTCTCTCTCCTCTCTTCTCTATTCTCTCTCCTCTCTCCTCTGTCCACTGTCCTCTCTCCTCTCTCCTCTCTCTCACTCTCTCTGCGCTGGCTTTCTCGGCCTCCTTGCTTTTGGGAGCTATGCCATATGTGGAGAGAACGGTGACTCTGAAAGAGCCTTTCTTCTCCTGCTACGGTGTATTCATTTCCCCCTTCTCCATTCATCTCTCGCTCTTTTGCTCTTTCTTTTTGGGGGCCATGGAGTGTGTATACCGGGGTGCTGGGGGTGGGGGGGCGTTGCCTTGGTGACTCTCGCTGCCTCTCTCGCTCTCCTGGGAAGGGAGCATATTTTTCTGACATCAATAGGAGAGACTGAGAGAGAAAGGAAGGAGGGGGGAGTGAACCCCAGCTCTCTCTACACTTCCCCCTGTTCCAGTCAGCTCCATCTTTATACACCTGCAGATACAGCAGGACTCAGTCCCACATTTATCACTGCTGTGACGTGAAGTGTGTTGTTGTTGTTGTTGTTGTGTGTGTGTGTGTGTGTGTGTGTGTGTGTGTGTGTGTGTGTGTGTGTGTGTGTGTGTGTGTGTAAGAATATACACACACACGGATACAGACAGACAGACAGACAGACAGACAGACAGACAGACAGACAGACAGACAGACTAGCCTGAGGCCACAGACTAATCTAAATCCTGTAACAGCAGAAAAACTTGCAAAACTTGCTTCAACTAATCACAGGCTTTAATATTAGTTGATGAGTTGAATCAGATGTGTTATTGTACTTGTAATACTGGGTTAGAACCAAAGCCAGTACTGTACAACCTATGAGTGAAATGAGTAACACAGCTTGACAGCCTTCCGATGAGTTAAGAGTTCCCCCAGACTACCACAGCTCCCATGATAACACAGACAGCCTTCACCAGTCAGCCAACCAAAACACTATCGCACTATCTGATTTAAGAGAGAGACAGAGGTAGAGATGCAGAGAGAGAGAGAAAGCCAACGAAAGATCATGTAAAACCAAAAGAAAAGCCAGCCTTGCTCTCTAGTCGGAGTGGTGGGTTGTGGGTATCATCACCAGCTAATTCAAGATGGATCACCACAGGCAGCGAACAGCCGAGAGGGAGGCATACAAACGTCAATAAGTCCTCTCAGCGGGCCAACAAAGAGTCATTTTCGAGACATTTCTATCAGGGGCGACGTAATTCCTGTGTTTTTCCCTTCCTGCCGAGTTCAGATAGGGGATTACGGCAACAGGCAGATCAAGTGGCAGCAAGTAATCCATGACAATAACAACCTCTCCACCACCCCCGTGTCCTCCCGCCAAAACTTATACCCCCGGCCCCCGCCCGTCAGAATACCAGAACACCTGACACATCCACTGTCTTTTGTTTGAAACCATTAGCCTTACCATATAATCCTATTAATTAACAAGTCCCTCTTTCCATTTTCTCCCCTCTCTCTCTCTCTCTCTCTCTCTCTCTTTCCCGTTATCTCTCTTCCCCCCCCCCCCCCCCCCCCTCTCTCTCTCTTCCTCTCTAAGCACAGGCCTGCCTGTATATCCGGATCCTGCAAATAATACTCTAAATGTTTTTGTTTGATGTTTCCCTGTTTTTAAGAATACGTTACTCATGCAGTTAAGCTGCAGTTAGATATTTCTGTGGGAGTAGACGGGGATTGGGGGAAAGGAGGGTGTTTAAGCTTGTTATCAGTGTTGGTTGGGAGTTAGAGACAACAGTTAGAGTACGACGGTACGACAGTACGGTGGTAAGGTTTTTGCATTTGGCTAACGAGTTTAGCACACAAAGAGTGTACTGTACAATGAGCCTTCATGTTATGGCACTTCTTTATGAATAATACAGCAAGTCATAAACGGGGGCATTTACACAAGCAGAATAGAAGGCAGAGTGACTTTGTTCAATGGGTATATCTTTGTTCTATTTGCCTGTGAAATAGGACCTCTTTTTCAGCACAGTGAGCAAACAGGTACTAGCTGCCCAAGGCTGTGGATAAAAAAATGAGCCTTAGCTAGGTATGTGGTGTGCTGCGGATATGAGAAGGATTTTATGAGTTATTACTCAATAATGTCCAATATGTGGCATTCAAGGCCAGGTCAAAAGGCTAGTGAGTGTTCTGTTGTGTTGTCTATCTCTAGTATCCAGTTCTCACTCACAAGGAAGATTCTGTGTCTTTGTGACAGGGGATGGGTTGTTGAGGAAGATGTTATTTCTTATGTAATGTGGCTGAGAGATGAGGGGGAGAAGGACTGACTGAGGCCTATTTCTGTCCTGGACACCTGCTTAGCTTCCTGTTCAGCACGGAGGAGAGGAGGAGAGGGATGAGGAATCAGGGAGGATGAAGGGGGGGACCACTTCAATGGCTTTCAACCTCATGCATGTCTGGTTTAATCATTCCCGAAACGCTATATATCCATTTTCAAAAATGTTTCTAATTGAGCTTTAATTGTTTAAAGAAATTAGGAAATAGATGGGTGTGTTTATCTAATCATGGCATGGGGTGTTCAATGACAGACATGTATTTGTTTCAAATATAATTTGATGGTTTCTTTTCAGAGAGTCAAATAATCATGTTTTTGGAGGCAAAATGCTGTATATCCGCCTCACTCTCATAGAAATAAGCAGTACTGCTAGGTTTTACACAGCCAAATGTATCAAATAAGTAGTACTGCTAGGTTTTACACAGCCAAATGTATCAAATAAGTAGTACTGCTAGGTTTTACACAGCCAAATGTATCAAATAAGTAGTACTGCTTGGTTTTACACAGCCAAATGTAACAAATAAGTAGTACTGCTTGGTTTTACACAGCCAAATGTATCAAATAAGTAGTACTGCTTGGTTTTACACAGCCAAATGTATCAAATAAGTAGTACTGCTTGGTTTTACACAGCCAAATGTATCAAATAAGTAGTACTGCTTGGTTTTACACAGCCAAATGTATCAAATAAGTAGTACTGCTTGGTTTTACACAGCCAAATGTATCAAATAAGTAGTACTGCTTGGTTTTACACAGCCAAATGTATCAAATAAGTAGTACTGCTTGGTTTTACACAGCCACATGTATCAAATAAGTAGTACTGCTTGGTTTTACACAGCCAAATGTATCAAATAAGTAGTACTGCTTGGTTTTACACAGCCAAATGTATCAAATAAGCAGTACTGCTTGGTTTTACACAGCCAAATGTAACAAATAAGTAGTACTGCTTGGTTTTACACAGCCAAATGTTTCAAATAAGTAGTACTGCTTGGTTTTACACAGCCAAATGTATCAAATAAGTAGTACTGCTTGGTTTTACACAGCCAAATGTATCAAATAAGTAGTACTGCTTGGTTTTACACAGCCAAATGTATCAAATAAGTAGTACTGCTTGGTTTTACACAGCCAAATGTATCAAATAAGTAGTACTGCTTGGTTTTACACAGCCAAATGTATCAAATAAGTAGTACTGCTTGGTTTTACACAGCCAAATGTAACAAATAAGTAGTACTGCTTGGTTTTACACAGCCAAATGTATCAAATAAGTAGTACTGCTTGGTTTTACACAGCCAAATGTATCAAATAAGTAGTACTGCTTGGTTTTACACAGCCAAATGTATCAAATAAGTAGTACTGCTTGGTTTTACACAGCCAAATGTATCAAATAAGTAGTACTGCTTGGTTTTACACAGCCAAATGTATCAAATAAGTTGTACTGCTTGGTTTTACACAGCCAAATGTATCAAATAAGTAGTACTGCTTGGTTTTACACAGCCAAATGTAACAAATAAGTAGTACTGCTTGGTTTTACACAGCCAAATGTATCAAATAAGTAGTACTGCTTGGTTTTACACAGCCAAATGTATCAAATAAGTAGTACTGCTTGGTTTTACACAGCCAAATGTACTGTATGTAAAACAATAAAGTTTGCCTTTTATCTCATTTAGCAGATTCTCTTATCCAGAGCAACTTACAGTAAGTGCATCTAGCTTAAAGATAACTAGGTGAGACTACCACATATCTGAGTCAAAGATACAGGTTACGAACATTCCTTTCCAGCTAAACAATGGTTAAATAGAGTTTTGCAAAAAAAATAAAAAATTATAATGCACAAATGTCAATCATTTATGGTGAAAAAACACAAATATGAAAAATCTGTGGATAATATAGCATTTTGGAAATAAACTCTTCACATGCGTGTGTTCACACTGGAGTCCATCTGTGTCTGTGTGTTCGTGTTCGTGTGTGTGTGTGTGTGTGTGTGTGTGTGTGTGTGTGTGTGTGTGTGTGTGTGTGTGTGTGAGACCGTCAACAATGACACTGATGGAAACGTAGGCTCTCTAAACTCTCTTCTTGTTTATCTGTTTCCTGTTGATCAGATGTTTTATTCAAACAGATCAGAGGAGCTTTGTGTTCTCTATGAAGTTACTGTATGGTGACCACTTGCTGTGTTAGAGACATACAGCTACCTGAATCAAGAAAGATCAGGGGTCTGTGTCAGGATCTGTGTGTGCAAATGTGTTTTCAGACTTGTTGATCTGTCTGTCTGCCTGTCTGTCTGTCTGTCTGTCTGTCTGTCTGTCTGTCTGTCTGTCTGTCTGTCTGTCTGTATCCGTATGTGTGTATGTTCTTATCGATGTGTGTCTGCGCTAATCTGCTTCTTATCTGCCTTATCCATCCATCCGTCTGTATTTGTCTAATGAATCGAATTTTGCAGCTCGTTGTCTCTCGCCTTCATGGCAGCAGCATGTCTGCATGTTTGTCTGCGTTGAGAGTGGATGGGTGTGTTTGTGTGTGTGTGTGTGTGTGTGTGCACATGAGTGTGTGTGTGTTTATGCATGACTGTGCATGTTTGTGCACATGTGAAAATGCATTTGTGTGTGTGTGTGTGTGTGGGGGGGGGGGTTGTATGTGTGTGTTTTGGGAGGTAGTAGGGGGAACTCAGGTGGGGCTCATTGGAGTCACATGGTCCACCTGAGTGGCTGTGGTGGATACGGGGCTCTCATTCTCAACACAAGCTACAGCACACCCTCCACCATACTGCACCTCCCTCTGCAGATTAAACCGCAGTGATAGAGAAAGAGAGAGGGAGGGAGGAAGGTGGTTGGCTAGGGCTGGGGGAAGAAGGGGATAGGGGATGATGGAGTGAGTGAGAGATAGGAAGAGGAGGCGAGCATGAGATTGAGAGGGAGAGGGAGAGAGAGAGAATAAATGACATACCTGCCCAGCTCGTTTGCGAACATCATTATTCTTATTTTAGGAGATTTGTTAGGTGGCGAGGCTCTCCTGGAGCACAACAAGTGATGCAGCCGTGTGAATCATGTGGGCTTGAGTAGATTGAGCGTGCAGGGGCCTGTCAATAGACACATGGCCCAGTCATCGGCCAAGCATCCCGGGGAGTGGAGACTGGTGAGGGAGGGGAAAAAACACACAAACAAATGAATCTCATTATTTCAGTGCTCGCCTCTGCAGTGCTCCGGGTAACCCATCACAGTCCACACAGATCCAATTGCTTCCTTTAAATCAGTTTGAAGCTGCAGCCAGATCTCATCTGTCTCAATAGCAGGGCTGGAGCCAATATGACTACTCTACTGCACACAGCAACAGCTCCACCCAGTGGCACTAGGTGAATTACCCAGATTTGGAGGAGAGCAGAGAAACTATCTGGCTGGCTGACTGACTGATTGACTGGCTGACTAGCTCGTGTTCTGTTTATCCAGCCATAACCATTGGATTTATGTCAGCATTCAGCAGCGGATGACGGAATTACCCCTTGATGAAACATATAGCTGTACCCCTGGATGACTCGCATGATAAACAAATGATAGCTGCTTGTTTGTCTTTCTTTCTTTCTCTTTCTCTTTCTTTCTTTCTTTCTTTCTTTCTATTTTTCTCTTTCTTTCTTTCATTCTTTCTTTGTCTTCCCTCTCTCTCTCTCTCTCTCATCATCCTCTCTCTTCTTCTCTATATCCCTCTCACTAAACCATGCTGTCAGTTGATATATGTTGAAAAGTAGCAATGACCTTTGTTTATTGTGTGCTGTGCTGGCTCTCACACACTCACAGAAAGATATCTTTCCTCTCCTCGTTCCATTTCCCTCTTTCTTTCTGCTCCTTTCCCCTATTCTGTGACAGTTTGTTGTGGAGTAGATGATCATGTGTCCAGAGTAAATGACAGTTGTGCTGAAGCCTGTTTGTTGATTAGCACATCTGGTGACAGTTTCCCTCTGAATTCCCGTCCAAATAACTTCCACTCTCTTCAACAAAAATGTTCTTTCTCTGAATTCCCTGCATGGTCCGAAAGAAATGAAAGAGAGGGGGGAAGAGAAAAGGAGTGGGTAGTGCTTTGATCTGCTGTGCAAGCACGTATTCAGCTGGGGGGTGATCTGAGAGGAGAAATGTTTGGCGCTAACACAGATTATCATCTGTCTCGTTTCATCACCAACCCATCTCTGTATGCACATCCCAGTCTTATCTACTGTACACCACACTAATGATATGGACCCACTGATTCTCCAGGAATATAACAGAACCTGCCTTATTAGCTTGGTATAACTGTCTTTCTTCAATATCTAAGGATCTCAAATGTTTTTAATGCATTAATTACCAAAAGCTTATTTTTCTGTGATCTGTAAACAGAATCAATAATTCTGGTCAAAGCCTAGTCTGTACTGCATATGTCTTAAGGTGACCCAGAACCACTTTGATAGATACCAGTCTTCTGTTCTCCCCTCAGTTCCTCCCTCTAAACCTTACTTTGAGCTGGAGACCACAGACCCATGGGTAGCAGGGAAAAGCTACAATGTCACATGACACTGTCACAGTGATCACTCTGTTTAAAGGTAGGTCACCAAATACGGTATCAACCCACTACACACAAACTTAATAATGCTAGTACATACATGTTTTTCCATTAGGAATAGCAGAGACGTTAAATGTGAATCAGTACTGAGTTGAGGGAAAAACATGTTTGCAAAGACATGTTTCAACCTACACTATAATTGTAGTACACTATATCTCAATGCCCTGTTTTTACAATGACATTTTAAAACTATGGCCGTGTCTGAAATTTGTCTTGCCTACTACTTACTAAAACTACACACTGTGTACTAATAGTACTACATACTAGTTAGAATTTACTGGTTAGTAAAACATATGCAGTAAGCAACAAATATCGTAACACTTCTCATCCATACTGAGAAGGCGTCATCTTTTTTAAAATGTTGTACCTTTATTAAAATTGCCAATCTAATGCACAGTCGTGCTTGTTCCCTGCCATTCGTTAATTTTTGTAGAGCACGTCCCCTATTCTGATTATCAGCTGTCGTCAAACGCACGTGAGTGGGGAGCTGCCCCTCCCTACCTTCAAAAAGAACACCCTTGCCTTGTTTGCACTAACACTCACACTCGCTTTCCTCCTCCCCCTCCTCCTCTCTTTCTCTCTCAGACGGAGTTGAGCTGACAGGTGTAGAGTCTTTCCCTATGTCTGGCTCTGAGGAAAAGCTCCAGAACACACACGCTACAAAAGGGTATGTGTTCCTGTTCTCTGTTTCCTGTGTGTGTGTGTGTCTCTCTCTCTGTGTGTGTGTGTGTGTGTGTGTGTGTGTGTGTGTGTGTGTGTGTGTGCGTGTGCGTGCGTGTGAGTGTTATCCCTAATTGAAGAACATCTGTATTCCCACAGATACACAGTACAGTGTAATGAATTGATGCCTACTGTGAACTGTCACTCGGTGCCTTGTGTCAAATCAAATTAGTTTTTGTCATAGACACAGAATTACATTTCAGTTGCTAGACAGATCCAATCCTATCTGATTCACCTGGTGGTGCATACGTACCTAATCCAGCTCCAAAGATAATAACCCCTTGTCATCTGCAAAGATAACACGCTGTAGAGGGTATTAAGGACATAGTTCAGCTCTAACGCAGAATAGCCTGGTCTCCAACTAATTCCTCTATGTGTAGATAGTGGGTATAAATAGCAACAATATTTTGTATCGGAGCTTATAAATCTGGAGAGGAATCTAGATAACATGGTGGACTTTGGGTTTGTCATGGGTCTGGAGGTGTAATGCTCACATTGTTATGATGTTCAGGGGGTTTATGTGGCTCTTGATATCCAGACCCCACAGATTGCATAAATCTGTCTGTTCTTATGGAGGTCTCAAGGGCTCAATTAGAGTGTTAATAAGGGGTGATGTGTCCTATGTTAAGCCATGATCTTTAATGTTATCCATCATCTATTCTTCTCTTCCATCCAATCCTTCCTTCCCCATGACCCCCTTTCCCCCACGCTCCTCACCCACCCCTCCATCGCACGCACGCACACACACGCACACACACACAAAAGCACACACACACACACGCGCACACACACACACACACACACACACACACACACACACACACACACACACACACACACACACACACACACACACACACACACACACACCTCATGCAGGTTCATGTTCTTAAGCAGTTCGGACAACGGAAGGGAGCTGGTGTGTCGTACGACGAACCCGGTTCTTCCTCGGGCCCTGGAGACCAGCCTGGTGATGAATGTATACTGTGAGTGTGTGTTGTTCCTTACCTCATAGACTCACAGACACCTTTACCTTTACTTATTCCCTTCTCCAGCCACGTGTGGACCCTGACCCCAGGCTGGCATTGGGGAAAACATCCTCACACTGAGCAACCACTCTGAGGGGAGACTTTCAACCCCGGATGAACTCACACCTACTGGGGACTCAATCCCAACGCTCAACCTGGAGTGTTAGAGGTCGACATGACGTCTCTACTGCTGTCACATTCAACCCATTCAACTCTGTCAATTCCTCTGGTATCAGTGCAATCCAAACTCCAACTCAAGCCTGCTACACTCTGATAATACTGATCAGAGGAGCCTGGGAATGAAACTCAAGCCCAAATTCTAAACTCTACTGATGCTAAATATAATTGTCAGGACTGTGAAACCATAACATCTCCAACGGTGTAGGAACTACAGTACACAACATAATAGGGGTGGGTGATTTAACATCTCAAAGGATCGTTTCCTTGTTTACCCTTTGTCTTGTTTGGATAAACATTATATCTTTGAAACAATATGGCAACCCAGCCTATTGTTTGCTAGTTTTAGTTGTTCCTCAATATTTTGTAGATCAGTTTCAGTAACTGATTGTTCTGGAGTCCACCCACCTGGTTCTGTCCCAGGTCTAAATCAGCTGCTGATTAAATGCTACTGTTACTGAAGACACCCAATGGTGAACATTCCCATTCTACTCCTTGTTTTCGTTTCACCCACGCCATATTATCCACAGCCGTCCATATGAAATACTGTCTCTATCTATCTCTATCTATCTCCCTCTGAATTAGACACTGTCCGATTCTATCTCCTACACTTTAACCACCGCCCAGAACTGGAAATGCTTCTACACCTCCCCTCTCTCACTCCCTCCCTCTTTTTCTTTCTTTCTTTCTTTCTTTCTTTCTTTCTTTCTTTCTTTCTTTCTTTCTTTCTTTCTTTCTTTCTTTCTTTCTTTCTTTCTTTCTTTCTTTCTTTCTTTCTTTCTTTCTTTCTTTCTTCCTTCTTTCTTTCTTTCTTTCTCTTTCCCTCCCTCCCTCCCTCCCTCCCTCCCTCCCTCCCTCCCTCCCTCCCTCCCTCCCTCCCTCCCTCCCTCCCTCCTTCCACCCCCCCCCCTCTCTCTCTACACCATATTAAACAACATCTTTCCACAGTAAGACCTAATGTAGTCCTTACTCAGCACGCCAGCCCATCAAAGCCTGGAGCACCGTGTCCGTTTTCAGTCAGACAGATTGTTAGTGAGGTAGCAATTTGTCACGCCGGCCCAGGGTCCACATACAGCCGCCTGCACTGCCTGCGTACCCAAACTCATTGCAGCAATAACAAAGGCTGGCCCTCCCCTAATTTATTTTACGCTGTATATTTTATTCAGGGAGGCTGTAATTTATTCATATTTCCAAACGTTACTTTATTACTGTTTAAACATCTGTTATTTTGCTTTATGGAGTCGATCTAGCTGGCTGCTCCCTTAATACTTAATGCTTTCATCAGAGCTAGAGCCCTTACTCTGCAGTCAGGATAAATGTTGCCAATTTATTGGCCCTGTCTCAACAAATAGAAAGGATGCTCCCTTGCTCATAAAGCCAAGTGTCCGCTCATCCCAGTGCATATTTCTCACCCTCTCTATTCTCTCTTTCTGTCATCTTCTCTGTTTCTGGTGCTTCATCTCTCCCTCTCTCTTTCTATTGCTGCCTCTCTTCCTCTCTCCTCACTTTCTGCCGTTCTTTCCCAAGATGTTACTTCATCTCTCTCTTTCCCTCTCAACATCAGTCCCACCCCAGCATCCAGTAATCCAGGGTCTGGACAGAGAAGGCCCGGTGAAGAGGGGGACCATGTTGAAGCTGGTTTGTGTGTCCCAGGGAGGGAACCCACTGGCCACCCTACACTGGACCAAGATTCAGAGACTACACTCGGCTAAAGCTTAGAATCAGTAGTTCTTGGTGTTTTCTCCATCTTCTAGTTCTTTACTCTCTCTTTCAGAACTCACTCCCTTCCTACTGCAGCCAGTCAGTCACCTATTATGTTAGTGAATAACCCATAGCCCTGTCCTGTCTGCTTTTTACTAACTCATAATTCTGTCCTGTGGATCAGAATGGGGAGGTGATTTCCACCAGCTGGGAGGTGGACACAGAGTCGCGACGGGCCATCAGCCACCTGACCCTGCAGGTTAAACCACAGGACAACCAGGCCGAGCTGCACTGTGAAAGTGTCAACCAGGTGACCCCTGTCCCTCTGTCCGACAGCCTCAAGATCACTGTCCTCTGTGAGTCCCCGACTGCTAAGAGATACATGCACTTGAATGCTAGAACACACACACAGACACACAAAAGCGATGGCATGTTTGTGGCATGTTTCTGTTTATTCATTCATCCCAATCACAATGATATTAACATTAGTCCTAGCTCCAATACTGAAACTAATTCTGCATTAACACAAACTCTAATATCAATTTCATTAGTGAAACTAATGGCAATTATGACCCGGACCCATATTTCACACAGAAACTCATTTGAATCCCAGCTTGGTCTTTTACAGTGAGCTAATTTAACTGAATCGCTTCAATGCACAATCCAAAGGCAATAAAGCCGGCACTTTGTGTGACGATAATAATGCCAGGTAATAAATGATGCATTTTCACTTCACTGCATTGGAGATTTCTCTACTACCACGACTGGAAAACAAAAAGAGAATGATTCTTACTTCGCATCACACCAACTCTTCCTTCACGCCAACACTTGCTGTCTTTCTGCGTCAGTCAACGGTCTAAACCCCTCTCTTCTTCCTCTCCTATTCCATGTAAAAGCCATGTTTCCTCCTACCTATTCCTAGAGAGGACAAGACTTCTTAAAGTGATGTTGATGGACTAGAGATCGTTTCTTTACTTCTTCCTTTACCTTCAAATCCAGTCTTTCCATCCTTGCTAAAATATTGATCCTGACACAGAGCACTTTATTGACTGAATTTACTGTGTGTGTGTGTGTGTGTGTGTGTGTGTGTGTGTGTGCGTGCGTGCTCGTGCGTGTTTCAGTTGAGCCAAAGAAGGTGATGGTGCTGGGGTCGTTCGAGGCAAGAGAGGGGGAGGAGGTGACCCTGTGCTGTTAAACCTATACCAGTAACCCACCTGTACACATCCGCTGGTGGCTGGGCTTCAGGGAACTCAACACCACCGTGGTAAATGTGGAAGAGGTAGGGGCCCCCATTTACTTCGACACCCCCCCCCCCCCGCACACACACAAAAAAAGCACCATTCTGCACTAACTGTCATTTTTATTCAGACATTTGGAACAACACAAATAAAAAATATAAAATATGTACAAAAATAAGACTCGTAAATATCAAAAAGGTAACAAAGACAAATAGAAACAAATGGTAGTATATAACTACAAATAGAAAGACAATCCAATCATTACACTGTTACCCTGTTGCTAACAAAAAACACAAATGAAACTAAATTGCACAAATCCTATATCACACAAATACACAAACAGAATAACACACTTATAAAGAAGAGAACCTGATTATTACACTATTGAACTTCAAACAAGAAACACACAAACTAAATTGCACAACTGCCATCTAAACCCTTGCTTGCCTTCCTTGATGCAAAGTCATCAATTACATCATCATAAGAAATCTGCCCAGCAATTGCATGGTTCATACTGATGAGAGCAAGGCCACTATGGCGTTCCTGTGACATGGTGGACCTTAGGCAGGATTTGGGCATTTCTATGTTTTGTGTTTCTATGACTTTCTGTCTCTGTGTTTTGGCCGAGTTGTCTCTGATTGGGAACCATACTTAGGTACCCTTTTTCCCACCTGTGTTTGTGGGAAGTTGACTTTCTTTATGGCACTTAGCCTTAAGCTTCACGGTTATGTTTTGTAGTGTGTATTGTTTTGTTCGGCATCTTTTCTTAATTAAAGAACATGTACGCTCACCACGCTGCGCCTTGGTCCGCTTCTTTCATCAGCCGTGACAGAACTTCCCACCACCAGAGGACCAAGCCGTGTGGCCAGGAGAGGCAGCCCCCCCAAAAAAAAATCTCTATGAGAGAGCTGCTGTGTTTGGTGCATGAGGCAAGACATTCGCCCTACGAGTTTGTCCTCGAGTTGATGTCACCTGAGTCAGCTCTCCATACTCGTCCTGAGGTGCTTGCTAGCCGTCTGGTGAAGACTGTGCCAGCCCCACGCACCAGGCCTCCTGTGCGCCTCCCAAGCCCTGCACGTCTTGTGCCAACTTGGCGCTCCAGACCTCCAGTGCGGTGAGTCCTGTGCCGGCTCTATGCACGGTTTCCCCAGTCCGCCAGGAGAACCCAGTGCTGCCTGTTCCAGCTCCCCGAACGTGCCGGGCTAAAGTGGGCTTGCAGCCAAGAGGAGCGGTGCAAGTGCTAAGCACCAGATCTCCAGTGCTCCCCTACAGCCCGGTATATCCTGTGCCTCCTCCATGGACCAGGCCTCCAGTAGGTCTCCCCAGCCTGGTGAGTCCCGTGCCTGTTCCCAGAGCCAGGTCTCCTGTGTGTCTCCCCATCCTGGTGAGTCCTGTGCCTGCGCCCTCCAGTCCCGAGCTTCCAGCGACGCCCTCCAGTCCGGAGCTTCCAGCGACGCCCTCCAGTCCGGAGCTTTCAGTGTCGTCCTCCAGTCCGGAGCCTCCAGCGTCGTCCTCCAGTCCGGAGCCTCCAGAGGGCCCTTCAGTCCGGCGCTTCCAGCAACGCTCTACAGTCCGGAGCCCACAACGAGGGTGCCCAGTCCGGGGCCCACAACGAGGGTGCCCAGCCCGGGGTCTGCTACGAGGGTGCCCAGTCCGGGGCCCGCTACGAGGGTCCCCAGTCTGGGGTCGGCACCAGAGCCGCCACTGTGGAGAAATGCCCACCCAGACCCTCCCCTATAGGTTCAGGTTGTGCCACCTTTGGAGGGGGGAGATCCTTTTTATGTCTCTATTTTGGTTTGGGGTGGGAATTTCTATGTTTTGTGTTTCTATGATATTCTATCTCTATGTTTTGGCCGGGTATGGTTCTCAATCAGGGACAGCTGTCTATCATTGTCTCTGATCGGGAACCATACTTAGGTACCCTTTTTCCCACCTGTGTTTGTGGGAAGTTGACTTTCTTTATGGCACTTAGCCTTAAGCTTCACGGTTTTGTTTTGTAGTGTGTATTGTTTTGTTCAGCGTCTTTATCTTAATTAAAGAACATGTACGCTCACTACGCTGAACCTTGGTCCGCTCCTTTCATCAGCTATGATACATGGGTCCTGAGATCCTCAAAAGGTTCTACAGCTGCAACATCGAGAGCATCCGGTTGCATCACTGCCTGGCAAGGCAATTGCTCGGCCTCTGACCGCAAGGCACTACAGAGGGTAGTGCGCACGGCCCAGTACATCACTGGGGCTAAGCTGCCTGCCATCCAGGACCTCTGCACCAGGTTGTGTCAGAGGAAGGCCCTAAAAATTGTCAAAGACGCCAGCCACCCCAGTCATGGACTGTTCTCTCTACTATCACATGGCAAGTGGTACCGGAGTACCAAGTCTAAGACAAAAAGGCTTCTCAACAGTTTTTACCCCCAAGCCATAAGACTACTGAAGAAGTAAACAGATGGCTACCTGGATGATTTGCATTGTGTGCCTCCCCCAACCCCTCTTTTTACGCTGCTGCTGCACTCTGTTTATCATATATGCATAGTCACTTTAACTATATTTTAACTATATTCATGTACATACTACCTCAATTGGGCCGACCAAACAGTGCTCCCGCACATTGGCTAACCGGGCTATCTGCATTGTGTCCTGCCACCACCACCCACCAACCCCTCTTTTACACTACTGCTACTCTCTGTTTATCATATATGCGTAGTCACTTTAACCATATCTACATGTACATACTACCTCAATCAGCCTGACTAACCGGTGTCTGTATGTTGCCTCGCTACTTTTATAGCCTCGCTACTGTATATAGCCTGTCTTTTTACTGTTGTTTTATTTCTTTACTTACAGTGCCTTGCGAAAGTATTCGGCCCCCTTGAACTTTGCGACCTTTTGCCACATTTCAGGCTTCAAACATAAAGATATAAAACTGTATTTTTTTTGTGAAGAATCAACAACAAGTGGGACACAATCATGAAGTGGAACGACATTTATTGGATATTTCAAACTGTTTTAACAAATCAAAAACTGAAAAATTGGCCGTGCAAAATTATTCAGCCCCTTTACTTTCAGTGCAGCAAACTCTCTCCAGAAGTTCAGTGAGGATCTCTGAATGATCCAATGTTGACCTAAATGACTAATGATGATAAATACAATCCACCTGTGTGTAATCAAGTCTCCGTATAAATGCACCTGCACTGTGATAGTCTCAGAGGTCCGTCAAAAGCGCAGAGAGCATCATGAAGAACAAGGAACACACCAGGCAGGTCCGAGATACTGTTGTGAAGACGTTTAAAGCCGGATTTGGATACAAAAATATTTCCCAAGCTTTAAACATCCCAAGGAGCACTGTGCAAGCGATAATATTGAAATGGAAGGAGTATCAGACCACTGCAAATCTACCAAGACCTGACCGTCCCCCTAAAATTTCATCTCATACAAGGAGAAGACTGATCATAGATGCAGCCAAGAGGCCCATGATCACTCTGGATGAACTGCAGAGATCTATAGCTGAGGTGGGAGACTCTGTCCATAGGACAACAATCAGTCGAATATTGCACAAATCTGGCCTTTATGGAAGAGTGGCAAGAAGAAAGCCATTTCTTAAAGATATCCATAAAAAGTGTTGTTTAAAGTTTGCCACAAGCCACCTGGGAGACACACCAAACATGTGGAAGAAGGTGCTCTGGTCAGATGAAACCAAAATTGAACTTTTTGGCAACAATGCAAAACGTTATGTTTGGCGTAAAAGCAACACAGCTGAACACACCATCCCCACTGTCAAACATGGTGGTGGCAGCATCATGGTTTGGGCCTGCTTTTCTTCAGCAGGGACAGGGAAGATGGTTAAAATTGATGGGAAGATGGATGGAGCCAAATACAGGACCATTCTGGAGGAAAACCTGATGGAGTCTGCAAAAGACCTGAGACTGGGACGGAGATTTGTCTTCCAACAAGACAATGATCCAAAACATAAAGCAAAATCTACAATGGAATGGTTCAAAAATAAACATACCCAGGTGTTAGAATGGCCAAGTCAAAGTCCAGACCTGAATCCAATCGAGAATCTGTGGAATGAACTGAAAACTGCTGTTCACAAATGCTCTCCATCCAACCTCACTGAGCTCGAGCTGTTTTGCAAGGAGGAATGGGAAAAAATGTCAGTCTCTCAATGTGCAAAACTGATAGAGACATACCCCAAGCCACTTACAGCTGTAATCGCAGCAAAAGGTGGCGCTACAAAGTATTAACTTAAGGGGGCTGAATAATTTTGCACGCCCAATTTTTCAGTTTTTGATTTGTTAAAAAAGTTTGAAATATCCAATAAATGTCGTTCCACTTCATGATTGTGTCCCACTTGTTGTTGATTCTTCACAAAAAAATACAGTTTTACATCTTCATGTTTGAAGCCTGAAATGTGGCAAAAGGTCACAAAGTTCAAGGGGGCCGAATACTTTCGCAAGGCACTGTACTTATTGTTCACCTGACACCTTTTTTGCACTATTGGTTAGAGCCTGTAAGTAAGCATTTCAATGTAATACCTGTTGTATTCGGCGCAAGTGACAAATAAACTTTGATTTGATTTATTTCTATTAGAATACACCAACCAACTTCTAGGGATTTTTTCACCACTCACCTAAGGTCTTCCTGAAATACTGGTGGTGGCAACTTCGTCCATGACTTTCATTCCTTGGGAAAAGAAAGTTAGGTGGTACCTCACCTGCTCCTCTGCGAACTAGTTGTGTCTGAATTCTGTCAGTCAGAACTGAATGCCAGTCAGCAGGGTCTGTAGACAGTGGTTCATCCTCAGCAGCAGGCTCTGTAGACAGTGGTTCATCCTCAGCAACAGGATTTGGTGGGGATGCTGCCACAAGGCATTTCTAATGGAGAGCACATGGGCATTAGTTTACACACGTTATTCACAGCATTTATAGTGGTGGAGATTCCCGCATACATAACCAGTTATAATAAAATCATCATTGTCACCTACAATGCGAAAACGTAAAACTTTGCAAAAGGGAAATTGACTTTGTTTATGTTATGCAGGGATGCACTGTCAGAATGTGAGTGTAGCTGGTGCATGAAGTCAGGCGCAGAAGAGCAAAATGAGTGAGCAATGTACTTTACTAAAAAAATAGGCACAAGAAACAAATACACTTGACCAATAACCAATGGTAAATATTACGCACGGGTGAACACAGCACCCGTCGAAGAACCAGCCATCATTGAACCGAACTGAACATAGAAATAATCACGCACATCAAACATGGGGGAAACAGAGGGCTAAATACATGAACATGTCATAGAATAATGAAAGCCAGGTGTGTAGAAAATAAAGACTAAACCAATGGAAAATGAAAGATGGATCAGCGATGGCTAGAAGACCAGTGACGTCGACCGCCGAACACCACCGAACAAGGAGCGGGACCAACCTCGGCGGAAGTCGTGACAGTACCCCCTCCTTGACGCGCAGCTCCAGCAGCGCACCAACACCGGTCTCGGGGACGACCCAGAGGGCGAGGGGCAGGGCGATCCGGATGGAGAAGGTGGAACTCCGGCAGAATCGATGGGTCTAACAAGTCCTCCACGGGCACCCAGCATCTCTCCTCCGGACCGTACCCCTCCCACTCTACGAGGTACTGAAGGCCCCTCGCCCAACGCCTCGAATCCAGTATGGATCGAACTGCATACGCCGGGGAGCCCTCGATGTCCAGAGGGGGCGGAAGAACCTCCCGCACCTCGGACTCCTGGAGTGGACCAGCCACCACCGACCTGAGGAGAGACACATGGAACGAGGGGTTAATTCGATAATCGGGGGGAAGCTGTAACCTGTAACATACCTTGTTCAGTCTCCTCAGGACTTTGAAAGGCCCCACAAACCGCGGGCCCAGCTTCCAGGCAGGGGCAGGTTTCAGGTCGAGAGCCAGACCTGGTCCCCCGGTGCAAACCCTGGGGCCTCACTGCGGTGGCGATCTGCGCAGGTTTTCTGGTGCCTCACGGCCCGCTGAAGGTGCACATGAGTGGAGTCCCATGTCTCCTCAGTGCGCCTAAATCAGTCATCCACCGCAGGAGCCTCGATCTGGCTCTGATGCCAAGTATCCAAAACCGGCTGGTACCACAGTGCGCACTGGAAGGGGAAGAGGTTAGTGGAGGAGCAGCGGAGCGAGTTCCGGGCCATCACTGCCAAGGGCACGAATGTCGCCCACTCCCCTGGCCGGTCCTGGCAATAGGACCGCAGAAACCTATCCACATCCTGGTTCACTCTCTCCACCTTCCCGTTACTTTCGGGGTGAAAACCCGAGGTAAGGCTGACCGAGACCCCCAGACATTCCATGAACGCCCTCCAGCCCCTTGACGTGAACTGGGGACCTCGATCAGATACTATGTCCTCAGGCACCCTGTAGTGCCGGAAGGCGTGTGTAAACAGGGCCTCCGCAGTCTGTAGGGCCGTAGGGAGACCGGGCAAAGTGGTGTTACCCTGTGATGGAGGAAGATCCGTTAGGAAATCCACTGACAGGGGCGACCACGGCCGTTGTGGAAAGGGTAAGGGTTGTAACTTCCCTCTGGGCAAGTGCCTAGGGGCATTGTACTGGGCGCACACCGAGCAGGAGGAGACATAAACCCTCACGTCCTTAGCTAAAGTGGACCACCAGTACTTCCCACTAAGACAGCGCACTGTCCGACCGATGCCCGGATGACCAGAGGAGGGTGACATATGGGCCCAATAGATCAAACGGTCATGGACAGCAGACGGAACATACAGACAGCCCCGCTGGACATTGGAGGGGATTGGGCTCGGTACGTAATGCCCGTTCGATGTCCGCGTCCAGCTCCCTCACTACCGGTGCCATCAGGCAAATGGCCGGGAGTATGGGATTGGGATCCATGGGCCGCTCCTCTGTGTCATACATCCGGGACAGTGCGTCTGCCTTTGCGTTCTGGGAACCTGGTCTGTAGGATAGGGTGAAAACAAAACAGGTAAAAAACATGGCCCACCTTGCCTGGCGAGGATTCAGTCTCCTCGCCGCCCGGATGTACTCCAGATTGTGGTGGTCAGTCCATATGATAAAAGGGAGTTTAGCCCCCTCAAGCCAATGTCTTCAAGCCTTCAAAGCCTTGACGACAGCCAACAACTCTCGGTCCCCCACGTCATAGTTTCGCTCCACCGGGCAGAGCTTCTTCAAAAGGAAGGCACAGGGGCGGAGCTTTGGTGGCGTACCCGAGTGCTGAGAGAGCATGGCTCCTATCCCAGCCTTGGACGCGTCCACCTCCACTATGAACGCCAAAGAGAGATCCGGATGAGCCAGCACATGAGCCGAAGTAAACAGAGCCCTCAGCTGACCAAAAGCCCTGTCCGCCTCAGCTGACCACTGCAAACGCACCGGTCCCCCCTTCAGCAGTGAGGTAATGGGAGCCGCTACCTGACCAAAGCCCAGAATAAACCTCCGGTAGTAGTTGGCAAACCCTAGAAACCACTGCACTTCCTTTACCGTGGTGGGAGTCGGCCAATTAAGCATGGCTGTAATGCGGTCATTCTCCATCTCCACCCCTGAAGTGGTAATGCGGTACCCTAGGAAGGAGATGGACTGTTGGAAAAACAGGCATTTCTCAGCCTTGACGTACAGGTCATGCTCCAACAGTTGACCAAGCATGTGTCCCTGTGTATCAGAATGTCGTCAATATACACCACTACACCCTGCCCGTGCAGGTCCCGGAAAATCTCCTTTACAAAGGCCTGGAAGACTGACGGAGCATTCATCAACCCGTACGGCATGATGAGGTAGTGCCCTGAGGGTGTACTAAATGCTGTCTTCCACTTGTCCCTCTCCCGGATACGCACCAGGTTGTAAGCGCTCCTGAGATACAATTTTGTGAAGAAGCGCAACCCGTACATTGACTCAATCGCACTGGCTATGAGAGGTAGGGGGTAACTGTACCTCACCGTGATCTGGTTGATGCCTCAATAGTCAGTACACGGGCGTAGACCTCCATCCTTCTTCTTCACAAAAAAGAAACTCAAGGAGGCTGGTGAAGTGGAGGGCCGAATGTACCCCTGCTCCAGGGATTCGGAGACATATGTTTCCATAGCCGCCGTCTCCTCTTGTGACAGGGGATACACGTGACTCCTTGGAAGTGCTGCGTCTAGCAGGAGATTTATCGCACAATCCCCCCGTCGATGGGGTGGTAATTGAGTCGCCTCAATTACCAAATTGGCATATTCAGAGGGGATGCGCACGGTGGAGACCTGGTCTGGACTTTCCACCATAGTCGCACCAACGGAAACCCCCTAAACACCTCCCAGAGCACTCTCGTGACCAGGTGGGGTCATGACAGGCCAACCAGGCTATACCCAGCACCACGGGAAACACAGGAGAATCAATAAGGAAAAAACTTTTCTCCTTGTGATCCTCCCGAGTCACCATGCCCAGTGGAGTGGTGGCCTCCCTAATTAGCCCCGAACCCAATGCTCGACTATATAGGGCGTGAACTGGGAAGGGCATATCCACTGGAACAATAGGATCCCTAAACTATGGGAAAATGATCTGTCAATAAAGTTCCCAGCTGCGCCTGAATCTACGAGCGCCTTTTGCTGGGAATGCGGGGAAAACTCAGGAAAATGTATATACACAAACAGGTGTGCAACAGAGGCCTCTGGGTGAGCCTGGTGCCGACTTACCTGGGGTGATACAAGAGTGCCCTGCCTGCTTCCTCGACTTCCAGAGGAACCTCTCCAGCACCGACCGGCAGTGTGCCCTCTGCGGCCACAGATGGATGGACCGGCCCCTACTCCGGTCGCCCTACGTGCAGCACCTCCCAGCTCCATGGGCGTAGGAGCTGTGGTGCTGGGGGATGGAATTGAAAGACCCCGATCTGGACGTCCACGGGCAGTCAGCAGGATATCCAACCGGATGGACAGGTCCACCAGCTGGACAAAGGTGAGAGTGATGTCCCTGCAGGCCAACTCTCGACGGACGTCCTCACTTAAACTACGACGGTAGTGATCGATCAGGGCCCTGTCATTCATCCCGCGTTGGCGGCCAGGGTCCGAAAGTCCAGAGAGAACTCGTCCCCTGGCTAAGTTGGACGAGACGTTCACCCGCCGCTCTACCCTCAGGTGGGTGGTCGAAAACTGGGTGAAATCTTCGAATTGGTCCATCACCGCCCCTCCTTCCTTCCATACGGCGTTGGCCCAGTCCAGGGCTTTCCCTGAGAGACAGGAGATGAGGGCGGACATGCTCTCACGGCCCGAAGGAGCCGGGTGGACGGTTGCTAGGTAGAGCTCCAGCTAGAGTAGGAACCCCTGACTTCCCGCAGCCGTCCCATCATACTCTTTCGGAAGATCGAGCCGAATCCCACTGGGACCGGGTGAAGGAGGGGTGAGTAGTGGCGTCCTTGGTGGTGATGGTGGAGGCACTGGAGGAACTTCCTTCTCTCCCAGTGGTCCAGATTCTGCAGGACACGATCCATGGCGATGCCGAGATGTTGTAACATGGCCGCATGCTGCTGGACGCGCTCCTCGACCCCTATACCAGGGTTGTCTGTTCCTGCTGACTCCATATGGTAGGTGCATGATTCTGTCAGAATGTGAGTGTAGCTGGTGCATGAAGTCAGGCGTAGTGAGTGCGCAACGTACTTTACTCAAAAAATAAAGGCACAAGGTAAACAAATACACTTGACCAATAATCAACGGTAAATATTACGCACACAGCACCCGTCGAAAAACCAGCCATCATGAACCGAACTGAACATAGAAATAATCACGTACAACAAACATGAGGGAAACAGAGGGTTAAATACATGAACATGTAATAGGATAATAAAAACCAGGTGTGTAGAAAATAAATACAAAACCAACGGAAAGTGAAAGATGGATCAGCGATGGCTAGAAGACCGGTGACGTCAACCGCCGAACGCCGCCAGAACAAGGAGAGGGACCGACCTCGGCGGAAGTCATGACATGCACACACACATACACACGTGCGCACAAACACACCTGAAGAATCCTGCTGGGGACAAGTGGGAGTAAATGGGTCTTCATCCTCATCCTCAGACTCAGACTCAGACAACATTTGTGAAGACACCTCCTCTGGCGCTAACAAGATGGCGCCGGAGGAGATGGCCGTCGTTTTACGGTCTCCTAACGAATTGTGCTATTATGTGTTTTTTTTTGCAATATTTGTAAATTATTTTGTACACAATGTTTCTGCAACCGTAAGAAAAGAGCTTCTGGATATCAGGACTGCGTTCATTCACCTCTGTTATGGTTTTCTTCCGTCGAAAGAGAGGAGGACCAAAATGCAGCGTGGTTATCTTTATACATCTTTAATGAAGATGATAAAACGAACAATATACAAAAACAAGAAACTTGAAAACCCGAAACAGCCCTATCTGGTGCAAACAAACACAGAGACAGGAACAATCACCCACGACACACTCAAAGAATATGGCTGCCTAAATATGGTTCCCAATCAGAGACAACGATAAACACCTGCCTCTGATTGAGAACCACTCCAGGCAACCATAGACTTTCCTAGACTACTATACTACACCACAATCCCATAACCTACAAAAAAACCCTAGACAAAACCCACCACATAAATAACCCATGTCACACCCTGGCCTAGCCAAAATAATAAAGAAAACACAAAATACTAAGGCCAGGGCATGACAACCTCGGATTAGACAAAGATTTCTTCAACAACAACAACAACAACAGCAAGCAAGCAGGACTCACACGATATTCTCCAAACAACCCACAGGGCAGACATCCCAATTATTCGCAAAAGGAAGCGACGCAGAAGACGAAGAGCCGGATGCCTCGTCTGGACCCGCAGAAGACAACTAGGAAAGCTGCCATTACCGTCAATATCCCTCGCCACCGTGCAATCATTGGACAATAAACTAGGCGAGGTAAGATCACGAATATCCTACCAACGGGACAAAAAAACGGTAATATCCTATGCTTCACGGAATCGTGGCTGAATGACGACATGGATATTCAACTAGCGGGATACACGCAGCACCAACAGGATAGAACAGCATCGGCAGGATAGAACAGCACATCTAGAGACTTCCTTAAATTTCTTGCACCAGCTGTTGTTTACAAATATGCACAGACGGGGGGGGGGGGGGGGGGGGGCGGTTTAAATTTAAGGAAGTCTCTAGATATTGCTCGTCTGAAGTTGAGTATATTGTGATAAACTGCAGGCCACACTACTTGCCTAGAGAGTTCTCAGCTATTTTCGTGGCTGTTTATTTACCACCACAGACAGATGCTGGCACTAAGACTGCACTCAGTCAGCTGTATAAGGAAATAAGCAAACAGGAAACCATTCACCCAGAGGCGGCGCTCCTAGTGGCCGGAGACTTTAATGCAGGGAAACTTAAATCAGTTCTACCAAATCTCTATCAACATGTTAAATGTGCAACCAGAGGGAAAATAATTCTAGATCACCTGCACTCCACACACAGAGATGCTCACACACACACAAAGCTCTCCCTCGCCATCCATTTGGTAAATCCGACCACAACTCTATCCTCCTGATTGCTGCTTACAAGCAAAAATTAAAGCAGGAAGCACCAGTGACTCGGTCTATAAAAAAATGGTCAGATGAAGCAGAAGCTAAACTACAGGACTGCTTTGCTATCACAGACTGGAATGTTCCGGGATTCTCTCCGATGACATTGAGGAATACACCACATCAGTCACTGGCTTTATCAATAAGTGCATTGAGGACGTCGTCCCCGCAGTGACTGTACGTATATATCCCAACCAGAAGCCATAGATTACAGGCAACATTCGCACTGAGCTAAAGGGTAGAGCTGTCGCTTTCAAGGTGCGGAACCTAACCCGGAAGCTTACAAGAAATCCCACTATGCCCTGCGACGAACCATCAAACAGGCAAAGCGTCAATACAGGGCTAAGTTGAATCATACTACACTGGCTCCGACGCTCGTCCGATGTGGCAGGGCTTGCAAACTATTACAGACCAGAAAGGGAAGCACAGCCGCAAGCTGCCAAGTGACACAAGCCTACCAGACGAGCTAAATCACTTCTATGCTCGCTTTGAGGCAAGCAACACTGAGGCATGCATGAGAGTATCAGCTGTTCCGGACGACAGTGTGATCACGCTCTCCATAGCCAACGTGAGTAAGACCTTTATACAGGTCAACATTCACAAGGCTGCGGGGCCAGACGGATTACCAGGACGTGACCTCCGGGCATGTGCTGACCAACTGGCAGGTGTCTTCACTGACATTTTCAACATGTCCCTGATTGAGTCTGTAATACCAACATGCTTCAAGCAGACCACCATAGTCCCTGTGCCCAAGAACACAAAGGCAACCTACCTAAATGACTACAGACCCGTAGCACTCATGTCCATAGCCATGAAGTGCTTTGAAAGGCTGGTAATGGCTCACATCAACAACATTATCCCAGAAACCCTAGACCCAATCCAATTTGCATTCCCCCCAAACAGATCCACAGATGATGCAATCTCTATTGCACTCCACACTGCCCTTTCCCACCTGGACAAAAGGAACACCTATGTGAGAATGCTGTTCATTGACTACAACTCAGCGTTCAACACAATAATACCCTCAAAGCTCATCACCAAGCTAAGGATCCTGGGACTAAACACCTCCCTCTGCAACTGGATCCTGGACTTCCTGACAGGCCGCCCCCAGGTGGTGAGGGTAGGTAGCAACACATCTGCCACGCTGATCCTCAAAACTGGATCTCCCCAGGGGTGCGTGCTCAGTCCCCTCCTGTACTCCCTGTTCACCCACGACTGCATGGCCAGGCACGACTCCAACACCATCATTAAGTTTGCTGATGACACAACAGTGGTAGGCCTGGTCACCGACAACAACGAGACAGCCTATAGGGAGGAGGTCAGAGACCTGGCCAGGTGGTGCCAGAATAACAACGTATCCTTCAATGTAACCATGACTAAGGAAATTATTGTGGACTACAGGAAAAGGAGCACCGAGCATGTCCCCATTCTCATCGCCGAGGCTGTAGTGGAGCAGGTTGAGAGCTTCAAATTCCTCGGTGTCCACATCATCAACAAACTAGATTGGTCCAAACACACCAAGACAGTCGTGAAGAGGGCGCGACAAAGCCTATTCCCCCCCAAGAAACTAAAAAGATTTGGCATGGGTCCTGAGATCCTCAAAAGGTTCTACAGCTGCAACATCGAAAGCATCCTGACCTGGTACGGCAATTGCTCGGCCTCCGACCGCAAGGCACTTCAGAGGGTAGTGCGTACGTCCCAGTACATCACTGGGGCAAAGCTGCCTGCCATCCAGGACCTCTACACCAGGCGGTGTCAGGCTCTAAAAATTGTCAAAGACCCCAGCCACCCCAGTCATAGACTGTTCTCTCTACTACCGCATGGCAAGTGGTACCGGAGTGCCAAGTCCAGGACAAAGAGGCTTCTCAACAGTTTTTACCCCCAAGCCATAAGACTCATGAACAGGTAACCAATTGTTACCCGGACTAATTGCATTAGTACTGTACAAAGTTAGAGGTGCGCTATTTGATAGATTCCCCTGCACCCCTGCCCCCCTCCCCATCTGGTACTTCTGAGTGGGAGACCTTCCCAGGCAGTACCCTGCCTAGCTCACAAACTAGAATCAGGGCGCCCACTCCGATAAGGTTAATTGACCCACAGGCCCACACGGTGACTTGATATCATTGATGTAATGTGCCAATGAGCGATAGAAAACTGATCGCGCAAATGCCACCATTTTTTGTGCGGGTGCCACATGCCAACCCAGGAAAGATACAGCCCTGGGCGGCTGCCCATGTCGCCCATACCTAAATCCGCCACTGCTGCATCATACACTATCAACCTACTTGCATGAAATAGCTCAGGAAATGTTTGAGTGAGCTAAACCAGACAGGTTCCAGACAGGAGAGCACATGGGGCAGAAAGTAATTGCCAAGGTCAACCAGAAAGTGACATTTATGGACAGAAAATACACATTTCTAGATAAAGGAAGCTTTTAAGCTTTTAAGCATGGGGCAGAAAACACTTCCAGCAGCATTAGTGCAGCCTCACTTTGGTGTGTACTACCTGGTACAGCAGCTCACTAAGTTCTTCAAGAACAAGCTACAGACAGCTCAGAATAAAACATAATGGGCCATTCTGAATTTTAGCCCTCAGGCTCATGTTGGCCCTTCTTAGCTCAGTGAACTACAGTGGCTATCAGTTGAAGCTGAGATTGGCCTCAGTGTACAGTCCCCCACCATCTAAAGAACTATCTTACTACTGTTAGGGACTCTCATTCCTACGCCACGAGAGGCAGTGCCACAGATTTTGTGCCATGTCGATTCAAGAGCAGTTCAGTTCAGAACGACAGAGGTAGAGTGGAACAAACTCCCGGCTGAGATAAAAACTGTTTCTGCCAGTCTTAGGTTCAAACACTACTGCAAGGCTTGGCTAATGTTGACATAGCCTCCTAGCAAAGTGTAAAGCCACTCTGCACTAGAGGAGTGATTTGGTAGATCTGCATATCTGCTTTTTTTGTAAATACGTAAATATGTGGACATTGTGTATAATGGAATGTATGGTACAGAGTGCCCATGTCACTTGTATTGCTCTGCAGCCACTTCAAATCAAATCAAATTGTATTTGTCACATGCGCAGAATACAACAGGTAGACCTTACCAGGAAATGCTTAGTTACAAGCCCTTAAGAGGCTGTGGAGCTCCAACTATATTTTAACCAATTATTCAACTCCTAGTTACACATTTTGTTAACTAACTGTCCAAATATCGGTTACACGAAAAAACTACTTGGAAACGCACATAAGCAGACACTTTGACGAAAAACATGAACATCTTGTCCCTACCTGCAGCTAGCAAGGAACATGGCGGAGAAGAACAGGCTGATGACCGAGTTCAAAATGAGATTCGCAAAATGAACAAAAATCTCGAAGAGAAAATTGCGAAAGTGGGCGAAATGTGGCTGAAATAAAACATACAATGGGTGCACTGAAAACAAAAGTGGACACACTCGACAACCAAGTTACACACGCAGAAGAGAGGATATCAAACGCGGAGGACAAGAACAACCGCCTAAACGACACTGTTAAAAAAATGGAGACTGTGATCGAAAAACTCACAAAACTACTTCAATACCAGGACAATTATAGTCGGAGAAACACACTTCGGATCAGAGGAGTTCCCAAGATCCACATAAATATGGAAGATTGTGTGAAAGACAATTTATGCAACCTTTATGCAACTTTGATAACACACCGGAGGATGTTAACATCATGCCCATCGAGAGAACACATCGGACACCGACGACACTGAACCCAGGACCATCCGCACGCAACCCCCGGCCTATTCTGGTGAAATTCTTACCATACATTGACAGGGAGAAGTTCCCGCTCAGAGCCAAAGAACTTAGGACTTTTCAATGGAAGGGGACCAATGTGAGTTTTCCCTGGCTTTTCCAAAGAGGTTCAAGACAAGAGAAATGCGTTCACGGAGGTGAGGCATATGTGCATGAAACGAGGACTGAAATACTCGAAGCAATATCCTGCCGTATTCTGGGTTACTTTGAGAGGATCATTACATCATTTCACGAACCCAAAAGAGGCAAATGAGTGCGTCATGGACGTCAATGAGGCCGAACAAATTGAGTAGCGTGGTAGGCTTTGGAAGTTCCACATGGTGGCAATGGTTCATCACGGATGGACTAACATTTTTCTCTAAGGCGATAGAACTTCCCATGTTGTGAGTAACTGTCTCATCGAGTGTTTATGCTATGAATGTTGCCTGTAATTTATCTTTCTGGTTTACAGCTGACATCATTATAGTACTAGATTAAGCAAGACTATAGTCAAAGCATTCCATGCTGTACTATGACTATAGTGGGGATAAACATACTATATATTATTTTAGTTTTCATTCTAATAACAGCAATAGTGGGCCAATATAGACCACAACAGGCGTGTTCGTGCCATGAGTGACGGGCACAAGCCAGTGGTAGTCAGCTTATTTTAAGTTATCATTATGACTTATACCAGTCTCTCTTTTGTGTCTGACCTCAGTTTACATTCCTGACTTTTGGAGTTATACAGTTCATGTATCAGTCTTCACGAGAAAGGTCATCTCTTGTCTTTGCGAGAATAAGGGTCAGCCTGTCTTTATTTTCGATGTTTTGGTTGATTTATGTAATCTCTATGACATGTCATATCTGTCATTTCAAAATGAATATGGTCATGCCTATATTTGGCGTTGGTAAACATGGTAATTCTAGTTGGAGCTTCATCGCTCGGAAGACCTCGGACACTTCACATGGACGAAAGCCTGGTTTAGGGGTAGTGAGTTTGTTAATTTTGGACGTACATTTTTTTGTACCCTGTGGGGTTGGGGGATGTTTATGACATATTTGTTCTATGGAAAGTTTGGTGTTCTAGGTGGGGGGTACTACCAGTCGTTCGCTTTCATTGATTTGCTAAGCAGTGGCTATCAGAAACGCATTTTTTTTAATATTCTAACACTCGTCATGTTGTGGTAATAATATATTTACAACCTTTCTGATATGACCAATGTGATTAAAGTTACGTTGTGGAATATGAACGGACTAGGTTCATATTTAAAAAGACTTAAGGTATTGAATTGTCTTCAACAAAAACACTCAGACGTGGTTATGCTCCAAGAACCACCTACTGGAAAAGGATGCTCCTAGGGTGGGAGACAGATGGGTGGCTAGTGCTTACCATAATACATTCAACCCCCCAAAAATAGGTGTTTCTATTCTATTTTCCAAAGGTATACATGTTCAAGTGGAAAAATAATTTAACGATTACAGGACAAAATATAATATTGGGAAATATTCATGCCCCAAATTCTAATGAACACAGAGTGCTGGTTTCAAGCACAGGGTGCAGCAGGTGTTTATTGTAAAGGACCACAGAAGGAGGCAGGTAGCTGGGTCCAGTTGCAGGCAGAAGGTCATACACAGCGGTCCAAAAGGGCAACAGTACAGGTAGGGAAAAGGCTAGTAATGTAGTCCGGGAGATCAGGCAATAGGTTGATAACAGGAAATCCGATAGGCTAAAGTACAGGTAGGGTATAGGCAAGAGGCGTTGTTATTGAGGCAGGCCAAAACTATCATACATGGGTGGCGTAAATCACAGGAAACCCAGCGCTCTGAAAAATGTCACAAAACAAACAATACCTCACAGTGATGGGGTGCAAAGAACTGAACTAAATAGTGTGTGATAATGGCATACAGGTGTGTGAACAGGTGATTAAAATTCAGGTGATTGGGATCTAGAGAGTGAGCTGCATTCAGGGTATCTAAGTGTTTGATAGTGTGAGCTGGAAAGTGGGCTGGAAAGTGAGCTGCGTTCAGGCTATCTACGTGTTTGAGGGTGTGCGTTGGAAGCAGACGTTACACAAATGAGGAGGACCCAGACTTCTTCCTTCAATTTAACAAAATAACATTGGATTTCGGTGATTTTTGTCTGATACTAGGGGGGGATTATAATCAGGCTCTGATGCTTATTTAGATAAATAAAAAACTGGTCTAACCAGGGCCTCAAAAACTCAAGAAGCAATTAAAACACTGTGTAAAGATGTTGGTCTTTATGAAATATGGAGATTGATCAATCCAACCGCTCACGATTACACATTAGTTTCAAATAGGCACACTGTTTATTCAAGCATTGACTACTTTCTGATCTCACACTCTGTCTGAGTTAAGTGGGTTCTTGCAATGTGGGCACGATAGCTATAACAGATCATGCAATCATTGATCTGACTGTTGGAATAGGAGAAATAAGAGAAAATTGTAAATATTAGCGAATGAACACCAGCCTCTTATAGGACAAGGTGTTTTGTGAATTCCTTAAAACACACATTACGATATTATTTGAAACAAACAACAACAGTGTGAAACAGATACATACCTGGGAAGCTTTTAAAGCGTACATACAGTATGTGGAGTAATGATACAACAATCCGCTACTATTAACAAACTAGATAAACAGAAAATGTATCAACTTGAAACAGAGCTTAAAACATGTATCTGGTAAATCTGACGAAAACCAAATACGAGCTGAATATTTTATTCAGTAAAAAAGCGGAATATTCCCTGTACAGGCTGAAGCAGAGATGGTACGAATCTGGTGTAAAGGCAGGGAAATTGTTTGCCAGTCAATTGAAATCTAGAGAAACAGATAGGCAAGTAGGTGGAATCAGAAATCGGACAGGCAAGCTGATTACCAATCATAAAGAAATAAACAATGTATTTGGAGACTTCTATCAGGAACTTTATACTTCAGATGGCCCTTTAGAAAGCAGAGGCATTCTTTCAGAATCTGAACCTTCCTAAATTAACAGAGGAAGACAGGATCTGGCTCGACCGCCCTATTACTTTGGAGGAATTGACCGAAACTATAAGACAAGCACCCAGTGGTAAAACTTCAGGGTTGGATGGGATACCCAGTGATTTCTATAAAAGGTTTGCAGAGCAGCTTAGCCCAGAAATATTGAAAACATTTAACACATCGATTGACACAGGTGAGATCCCACCTTCTATGAGTGATGCAGTAATCCCCCTATTCCTCAGAAAGGGAACAGATCCCCATGGGTTGTGATGGAAAATTGTTAACAAAAATTCTGGCTATGAAGGTGAATCATATCATTTTGAAAATCATAAATCCAGATCAGGGTGGATTTGTGAATGGCAGAACTTCATCTGATAATCTTAGACGCCTATTGCATGTCATCTGGAAGGCAAAATATTTTGATACTTCAGTGGCAGCCTTATCCCTAGATGCAGAGAAAGCCTTTGATAGGGTGGGCTGGGACTACCTGCATTATACTGTAAATACATTTGGATTTGGACAGGGCTTCCAAATATTATGAAACTTCTGTACAATGACCCCAAATCCACAGTAGTCACTAACGGATTACGATCATCTCAATTTTCTGTAGGATGAGGCACAAAACAAGGTGACTGTCTCTCACCCCTCCTATTTATTATAGCATTAGAACCATTAGCCGAAGCCATTAGGCTGCATAAGTCAATCAAAGTGATTCATATGGGAGGTAGGGAGAATAAACTACTGCTTTATGCAGACGACATATTACAAATAATATAAGACCTCCAACTCTCCATACCACCTTTACTGGACCTGGTAAATGGATTCTCAGAGATATCGGGCTATAAAGAAAACTGGACCAAATCTGAAGCAATGCCTCTATCAAAAATTGTCTGAGAAATGAGAAATGAGAAATGTCTGAGGTTTCAATGGGTCCCTAAAAACTTGAGGTACCTGGGGATAGTGTCTAGTGTCTGATTTCTGAAAATCTTGACCCACTATTGAACAAAAAAATTCAACTCCAGTTTAAGAGCTGGGATACACTACAAATCTCATTATGGGGTAGGATACAGGTTATAAAGATGGTCATAGCTCCTAAACTGAATTACGTCATCAGCATGTTACCGCTATCCATACCTGTCTATACTTTTAAATCCATAGACAAAATGATTACTGAGTTTGTTTGGGCCAAGATGAAACTAGTGATATTATAGGCAAAGACTGAGAAGGGAGGACTGAGAAGACTGAGAAGGGAGGATTAAAGCTCCCTAACATGCAATTGTGTCAAGGAGCCTTTGTGGCTTCCCAAATAGTCTCTCTCTTTATTGAGAACTCGACTAGGTCAATCTTGGTTGACACCTTTCGGAGCATCAGATTATTTGAGTCAACAAAATGTGGGACCCCAGAATCCAATAATGTCTCATACTAAAAATCTATGGAGCCAGATTCATAGGAGAGAGAGATCTTCACCTTTCTTGTTAAGCTATGCTTCGTTATGGAACAACCCTAAATTGAAAATAGATGGACACATGGTTTTCTGGAAAGATTGGTATAGAAAGGGGATAAAGAACATTGGTTGTCTTAATCAAGAAAATTACTTTTACCTCTTTTGAAGAGCTAAAGTCCAAGTATAATTTACAGAAACAAGACTTTTGGAGGTATCTCCAGCTTAGAGATTGTTTGCTAAAGGTAGAACAAAACAACAACAAATTCCCAGAAGGATCCTCCCTCTTATAAGGAATGGAATGTGGCCTTGGCAGAAACAGCTTCATATGACAGATTGATTCATAAAATGAATGGTAAACTTGAGATAGAAAATGATAACAATATGTAATGGCCTGATATACTACAGACATACATAGATGACTGGTTGGGGTAGGGATGTATTTTATTATAATTTTAATTGTTATTATTATTTAAATGTTCCTTTTGTTGTAATAGTTGTTATGGGGGGAGGGGGGGGGGGGGTTGGGTGAAAAATGAAAAGTTTGTTTTCTTTTCTATCTTTGTGTGTGCGGTGCATTTGGGGGGTATTCACACCCCTGAATTTTTCCACATTTTGTTGCTTTGCAGCCTTGTTTTTTATTTGGTCTGTTTTGGAGTGGGGCTGTGGCATGGCAGGATGCGGGCGGGGAGCCTGGGTGCATTGTTGTAATATCGTAAAAAGAAACAATAAAAACGACAATACAAATAATTTAAAAGGGCATTTAGCTCGTCTGGTAGGCTCGCGTCCCTGGGCGACTTGTGTCCCTTGGCAGCTCACAGCTAGCTTTCCCTTTATAGTGCCTATGCCTACCAATAGAGGACAGCAATGGAAAGAACTCTTTGACTTTTTGTGTAAAACCATCTGTAATTTCGGTACATGAATTGGTTGCCTGCTGTGGCTTCTTTATGTATTTTAAATTGAATTGAGGTCAATACACACTTAAAATACTTAATTCAGATTTCAGACAGTCCAATTTGTACATCTCGAGTGCCCAATGACAAGCATCTGTGAGAGAAGCCTTAGATTCTGAAAGAACACATATTATTCTTCCCCGTGTAGAGTTTCCACCTTGACCACGTTGAATCTGTTCTTCATTCTCTCTCCGCTCTGAACAAAGTCCCACTATTCAGTCTATATTAGGATATGCTTAACACCCTGGCATCCTACAATCTAAGCTAGATGCCCTCAATCTCACAGAAATTATCAGGGAGCCTACCAGGTACAACTCTAAATCTGTAAACACGGGCACCCTCATAGATATCATCCTGACCAACCTGTCATCTATATACACCTCTGCTGTCTTCAACAAAGATCTTAGGGATCACTAACTTATTGCCTGCATCCATAATGGGTCCGCAGTCAAACGACCACCCCTCATCACTGTCAAACACTCCCTAAAACACTTCAGCGAGCAGGCCTTTCTAATCGACCTGGACCAGGTATCCTGGAAGGAAATTGACCTCATTCCATCAGTAGAGGATGCTTGGTTATTCTTTAAAAGTGTTTTCCTCACCATCTTGTATAAGCATGCCCCACTTAAAAAATGTTGAACTAAGGACAGATTTAACCCTTGCTTCACTCCAGACCTGACTGCCCTTGACCCACACAAAAACATCCTGTGGCGTACTGCATTAGCATCGAATAGCCCCCGCGATATGCAACTTTTCAGGGAAGTTAGAAACCATTATACACAGTCAGTTAGGAAAGCAAAGGCTAGCTTTTTCAAACAGAAATTTGCATCCTGTAGCACAAACTCTCAAAAGTTCTGGGACACTGTAAAGCCCATGGAGAATAAGAGCACCTCCTCCCAGCTGCGCACTGCACTGAGGCTAGGAATCAAATTAAATGAAATCAAATCAAATTTTATTTGTCACATACACATGGTTAGCAGATGTTAATGCGAGTGTAGCGAAATGCTTGTGCTTCTAGTTCCGACAATGCAGTAATAACCAACAAGTAATCTAACTAACAATTCCAAAACTACTGTCTTATACACAGTGTAAGGGGATAAAGAATATGTACATAAGGATATATGAATGAGTGATGGTACAGAGCAGCATAGGCAGGATGCAGTAGATGGTATCGAGTACAGTATATACATGAGGTGAGTATGTAAACAAAGTGGCATAGTTAAAGTGGCTAGTGATACATGTATTACATAAGGATGCAGTCGATGATATAGAGTACAGTATATACGCATGCATATGAGATGAATAATGTAGGGTAAGTAACATTATATAAGGTAGCATTGTTTAAAGTGGCTAGTGATATATATACATCATGTCACAATGTCGCCACTGATAAATCTGCGATAATCGAGAATTTCAATAAGCATTTTTCTACGGCTGGCCATGCTTTCCACCTGGCTACCCATACCCTGGTCAACAGCTCTGCACCCCCCACAGCAACTTTCCCAAGCCTAATCCATTTTTCCTTCACCCAAATCCAGATAGCTGATGTTCTGAAAGAGCTGCAAAATCTGGACCCTTACAAATCAGCTGGGATAGACAATCTGGACCCTCTCTTTCTAAAATTATCTGCAGCAATTGCTATCCTGTTCAACCTCTCTTTCGTATCGTCTGAGATCCCTAAAGATTGGAAAGCTACAGCGGTCTTCCCCCTCTTTAAAGGGGGAGACACTCTAGATCCAAAGTGTTATAGATCTATATCTACCCTACCCTACCTTTCTAAAGTCTCCGAAAGCCAAGTTAACAAACAGATCACCAACCATTTCGAATCCCACCGTACCGAATCTGCTATGCAATCTGGTTTCCGAGCTGGTCATGGGAACACCTCAGCCACGCTCAAGGTCCTAAACGACATCATAACCACGATCGATAAAAGACAATACTGTGCAGCCATCTTCATCGACATGGACAAGGCTTTCGACTCTGTCAATCACACCATTCTTATCGGCAGACTCAACAGCCTTGGTTTCTCAAATGACTGCTTCGTCTGGTTTCTCATATTGAGTTCAGTGTGTCAAATCGTAGGGCCTGTTGTCCGGACCTCTGGCAGTCTCAATGTGGGTGCCACAGGGTTCAATTCTCGGGCCAACTCTTTTCTCTATATACATCAATGATGTCGCTCTTGCTGCTTGTGATTCTCTGATCCACCTCTACACAGACGAATCCATTCTGTATACTTCTGGCCCTTCTTTGGAGACTGTGTTAACAAACTTCCAAAAGAGCTTCAATGCAAGTAAAACTAAATGCATGCTCTTCAACCGATCGCAGCCCACACCTGCCCGCCCATCTAGCATCACTACTCTGGACGGTTCTGACTTAGAATATGTGAACACCTACAAATACCTAGGTGTCTGGCTAGACTGTAAACTCTCCTTCCCGACTCACATTTAGCATCTCCAATGCAAAATTAAATCTAGGATCGGCTTCCTATTTCACAACAAAGCATCCTTCACTCATGCTGCCAAACATACCCTCGTAAAACTGACTATCCTACCAAGCCTTGAGTTCGGCGATGTCATTTACAAAATAACCTCCAACACTCTACTCACCAAATTTAATGTAGTCTATCACAGTGCCATCCGTTTTGTCACCAAAGCCCCATGTACTACCCACCACTGCGACCTGTATACTCTCGTTGGCTGGCCCTCGCTTCATATTCGTCACCGAACCCACTGGCTCCAGGTCATCTATAAGTCTTTGCTAGGTAAAGCCCCCCCTTATCTCAGTTCACTGGTCACCATAGCAGCACCCACCTGTAGCACGTGCTCCAGCAGGTACATTTCACTGGTCATCCCCAAAGCAAACTCCTCATTTGGCCGCCTTTCCTTCCAGTTCTCTGCTGCCAATGACTGGAACGAATTGCAAAAATCACTGAAGCTGGAGTCTTATATCTCCCTCACTAACTTAAGCATCAGCTGTCAGAGCAGCTTACCGATCATTGCACCTGTACATTTCCCATCTGTAAATAGCCCACCCAACTACCTCATCCCCATATTGTTATTTATTTTTGCTCCTTTGCACTCCAGTATCTCTACTTGCACATTCATCTTCTGCACATCTATCACTCCAGTGTTCAATTGCTAAATTGTAATTATTTCGCCACTATGGCCTATTTATTGCCTTACCTCCCTAATCTCACTACATTTGCACACACTGTATATATACTTTTCTATTGTGTTACTGACTGTATGTTTGTTTATTCTATGTGTAACTCTGTGTTGTTTTTGTCGCACTGCTTTGCCTTTTCTTTGCCAGGTCGCAGTTGTAAATGTAACGGTCGTCTGATGAGGAAGGATCGGACCAAAGCGCAGCGTGGTAAGTGTTCATGATTTTTATTAACACTGAACACTAAAACAAAATAACAAAGTGAGAAATGACAACGAACAGTTCTGTCAGGTGCAGAAAACACTAAACAGAAAATAACTACCCACAAAACACAGGTGGGAAAAGAATACCTAAGTATGGTTCCCAATCAGAGACAACTACCCACAAACCACAGGTGGGAAAAGGCTACCTAAGTATGGTTCCCATTCAGAGACAGCTGTCCCTGATTGAGAACCATACCCGGCCAAAAAATATAGAGATAGAAAATCATAGAAATACAAAACATAGAAAACTGTGCCCACCCAAATCACACCCTGACCAAACCAAAATAGAGACATAAAAAGCTCTCTAAGGTCAGGGCGTGACAGTGCCCTCCCCCCAAAGGCATTTCTCCGCGTTGGCGGCTCTGGTGCGGGACGTAGACCCCGCTCCACCTCTGGCTTGGCCCACTTTCGTGGCGCCTCTAGTGCGGGGACCCTCGCCGCCGACCCCAGGCTGGGGACACTCTTTGCGGGCCCCGGACTGGGCACCCTCGTTGCGGGCCCCGGACTGGGCACCCTCGTAGCGGGCCCCCGGACTGGGCACCCTCCTTGGGTCCCCAGACTGGGCACCCTCGTTGGGGACCCCGGACTGGGCATCCTCTTTGCGGGCCCCGGACTGGGGACCTTCGTTGCGGGCCCCGGACCTGGCACCATTGTTGGAGGCTCCGGACTGGAGGGCGTCGCTGGAGGGAGGAGATGCAGAGACAGCCTAGTGCGCGGAGCTGCCACAGAGCCCACCAGGCAGGGGAGACCTACAGGAGGCCTGGTCCCTAGAGGAGACACAGGATGAACCGGGCTGTGGGGGAGCACTGGAGCTCTGGTGCGCAGCCTTGGCACCACTCCTCCAGGCTGAATGCCCACTTTAGCCCGGCCCCTCCAGAGTGCAGGCACAGGTCGAACCGGGCTGTGGGGGAGCACTGGAGATCTGGTGCTTACCAGTTGCACCTCTCCACTTGGCTGAATGCCCACTTTAGCCCGGCACGGGCGGAGCGCAGGCATAGGATGCACTGAACAGTCCCAGCGCACTGGAAACACAGTGCGCAGAGCCGTCGAAGGATATCCTGGGCCGAAACAACGCACCGTAGTCCAAACGCGCTGAGCTGCCACAATCTGCCCTGGCTGGATGCCCTCTCTCGTGTGGCACTTGCGGAGGACTGGCATATAGCGCACCGGGCTATGAGTGCTCACTGGCGACACCGTGCGCTTTACACGGTGCCTGACCAGTACCACGCTGCTTCCGGTAAGCACGGGGAGTTTGCTCAGGTCTATAGCCTGACTTCGCCAATCTCCCCATGTGCCCCCCCCCAAAAAAATTTGGGGGCTATCTCACGTGCCTGCTTTGCTGACTTGCCTCATATCACCGCCTCTCAGCTTTTGCTGCCTCCAGTTCCTCTTTCGGATGGCGATATTCCCTTTCCGTCCAGTATCTCCTTCCATGTCCAGGAGTCCTGAACCCTCTGCTCCTCCATACCACGCTGCTTGATCCGCTTGTGGTGGGTAGTTCTGTAACGGTCATCTCATGAGGAAGGATCGGACCAAAGTGCAGCGTGGTAAGTGTTCATGATTTTTATTAACACTGAACACTAAAACAAAATAACACAGTGAGAAACGACAACGAACAGTTCTGTCAGGTGCAGAAAACACTAAACAGAAAATAACTACCCACAAAACACAGGTGGGAAAAGAATACCTAAGTATGGTTCCCAATCAGAGACAATGATAGACAGCTGTCCCTGATTGAGAACCATACCCGGACAAAACAAAGAAATACAAAACATAGAAAACTGAACATAGATTGCCCACCCAAATCACACCCTGACCAAATCAAAATAGAGACATAAAAATCTCTCTAAGGTCAGGGCGTGACAGTAAATGAGAACTTGTTCTCAACTGAAATAAAAAAAGAAATAAAAAAGAAATACTACACAAGGCTTTGCCAATGAGTGAAGCCTCAAAAAGTGTCCCTGTATTCTTCTCTCTCGGCTTTTTAGTATGTTAATGAGATAAAAGTGAATAAAAGCTGACATGGGAGTTGAGAGAACCATTTTCCCGGCTCTTTGTTCATTTGGAGAAATAATTTTTCATTTGATCTAGCATTTACAGCTGCATTCTATCCAGCTTTAATGTGCCTGAATACGTCTGAGGGTTAATAAAGACTGACACCTCAGTGGTGATTCTTTGTGAGCGCGTTCCTTCTTGTGTCTGTTTCTCTCTAAAAAAGGCTTTTGCACTAATCATCTCAATAAAAGCCTTAAACCCGGTGTGCAAAACAGACATGACTAGCATCATACAGGAGCAAATGGGTGTTTGATTCAATTTATTACGGGTTTTGCCTGCAGGAAGAAGCATATGAATGTGATTTATTTGTTTGTTTATTATCAGGGACCAGGCACAATGTAAGTAGAGCACAAGAGTTAGAGAGCCACAAAGCTAATTTCCATCATCAAAACAGTATTATTATTGTATTTCCTGTGAGCAGCTTACTGTGTATTTATCACCAAGGAAAATGTTCAGGGACACTAGAACTTCCTGTCTCTTCCTGACGTTGTCACGTGTCCTTTCCTGTCTCCAGGGAGACCACGGGGGGAAGACAACCATGTCTAACCCATGTTGTCTCTCGGGAGGAGAACGGGCTGCCCCTCACCTGTGAGACCTTCAGCAATGGCACACGCTTCTCCAAGAGCCAGTCCAACAACCTCATTGTTTTCTGTGAGTCTCTGGATAGAACTATGACAACAACAACCCTATAACCCGAATGGTTGTTGTGAATCTCTATTGAATGACTATGACAAGTATAACTTTGAACAAACCTTGCACAACCAGAACTTAACTATGCATTGTACAGTAACAATCCCAACAATAGCAATGTGTGCTTTCGATAACTATAACAATACAGACACAACCTCCTCACTCTTTCCCGCCCTCCCTCTCCTCTCCTCTCTCTCTCTCTCTCTCTCTCTCTCTCTCCCTCCCTGGTCTCTCTCTCCCTTACACACTCCCCTCTCTCTCCCCCTTTGTCTCTGTCCCCCCCTCCCCTTCACTCATATTTATCTCTCCTCCTCCCCCCTCCCCTTTCAGACCCTCCTCAGAAGGTGTGGATAGAAGCCCCTCCCCCAGGTGTTCCTCTGAGCTCAGGGACCATCATACGCCTCATCTGCTTCTCTAGTGGGGGAAGCCCCAAAGGAACCCTTAACTGGTACAGAGTGTGTACATGTGTGTATTGTATGACAGCATACATTGCGATTGTTTAAGTTGTAATAGGTTGTAGCAGTTGAGACTCTCTGTCTGTACAGTACCATGTCCTCCATTCTCTACTCTCCTCTCCACACCGCAGGATGGTAAGGTTTTATTAGACTACCCCAAACAGGTGCCCTCTGATAAAGGCATGTCCAAAGAACTGGTTGTGCGCCTCCAGCCCAGTGACAACATGGCTACCTACCGCTGTAATGCCACCAATAAGGCCAAGATTGTCCTCAACGCCTCTGTCAAACTTATAGTCCAGTGTGAGTCTTACAGACCTACAGACCGGGCTCTGTGCATGAGTGGATTAATATTAGCCTTTATGGGCCTGACTAATAGAGGAGGAAAGCATTAGCTACAGTGCCTTGCGAAAGTATTCGGCCCCCTTGAACTTTGCGACCTTTTGCCACATTTCAGGCTTCAAACATAAAGATATAAAACTGTATTTTTTTGTGAAGAATCAACAACAAGTGGGACACAATCATGAAGTGGAACGACATTTATTGGATATTTCAAACTTTTTTAACAAATAAAAAACTGAAAAATTTGGCGTGCAAAATTATTCAGCCCCTTTACTTTCAGTGCAGCAAACTCTCTCCATAAGTTCAGTGAGGATCTCTGAATGATCCAATGTTGACCTAAATGACTAATGATGATAAATACAATCCACCTGTGTGTAATCAAGTCTCCGTATAAATGCACCTGCACTGTGATAGTCTCAGAGGTCCGTTAAAAGCGCAGAGAGCATCATGAAGAACAAGGAACACACCAGGCAGGTACGAGATACTGTTGTGAAGACGTTTAAAGCCGGATTTGGATACAAAAAGATTTCCCAAGCTATTAACATCCCAAGGAGCACTGTGCAAGCGATAATATTGAAATGGAAGGCGTATCAGACCACTGCAAATCTACCAAGACCTGGCCGTCCCTCTAAACTTTCAGCTCATACAAGGAGAAGACTGATCAGAGATGCAGCCAAGAGGCCCATGATCACTCTGGATGAACTGCAGAGATCTACAGCTGAGGTGGGAGACTCTGTCCATAGGACAACAATCAGTCGTATATTGCACAAATCTGGCCTTTATGGAAGAGTGGCAAGAAGAAAGCCATTTCTTAAAGATATCCATAAAAAGTGTCGTTGAAAGTTTGCCACAAGCCACCTGGGAGACACACCAAACATGTGGAAGAAGGTGCTCTGGTCAGATGAAACCAAAATTGAACGTTTTGGCAACAATGCAAAATGTTATGTTTGGCGTAAAAGCAACACAGCTCATCACCCTGAACATACCATCCCCACTGTCAAACATGGTGGTGGCAGCATCATGGTTTGGGCCTGCTTTTCTTCAGCAGGGACAGGGAAGATGGTTAAAATTGATGGGAAGATGGATGGAGCCAAATACAGGACCATTCTGGAAGAAAACCTGATGGAGTCTGCAAAAGACCTGAGACTGGGACGGAGATTTGTCTTCCAACAAGACAATGATCCAAAACATAAAGCGAAATCTACAATGGAATGGTTGAAAAATAAACATATCCAGGTGCTAGAATGGCCAAGTCAAAGTCCAGACCTGAATCCAATCGAGAATCTGTGGAAAGAACTGAAAACTGCTGTTCACAAATGCTCTCCATCCAACCTCACTGAGCTCGAGCTGTTTTGCAAGGAGGAATGGGAAAAAATGTCAGTCTCTCGATGTGCAAAACTGATAGAGACATACCCCAAGCGACTTACAGCTGTAATCGCAGCAAAAGGTGGCGCTACAAAGTATTAACTTAAGGGGGCTGAATAATTTTGCACGCCCAATTTTTCAGTTTTTGATTTGTTAAAAAAGTTTGAAATATCCAATAAATGTCGTTCCACTTCATGATTGTGTCCCACTTGTTGTTGATTCTTCACTAAAAAATACAGTTTTATATCTTTATGTTTGAAGCCTGAAATGTGGCAAAAGGTCGCAAAGTTCAAGGGGGCCGAATACTTTCGCAAGGCACTGTATATTCAAGATGATAGCTATATTCAAGATGATAGGTGGATTCAAGATGATAGCTATGTTCAAGATGACAGGTGGATTCAAGATGATAGGTGAATTCAAGATGATAGGTAGATTCAAGATGATAGGTAGATTCAAGATGATAGGCGGATTCAGGATGATAGGTATATTCAAGATGATAGGTACATTCAAGATATAGCCTAAAGTTATGCTACAAAGACAGAATCAGCAGCCTCAGTATGTTGACAGCGGTGTCTTGTCCTCTCTCCTCTACCCCTCCACCCCTCCCCAGTCCCTGCAGTGAGTGTGACAATCATAGCCAAGCAGAAAGAGCTGCGTCGGGGCCAAAACCTCAGCCTGGACTGCCTGTCTGGGAGCAGCAACCCCCAGGCCAACATCTCCTGGAGCCTGGGCCCAACCAGGTGAGGGGAGGGAATGTTAAAGGGGAGCCAGTCTGTGGGCCGTGGAGGAGTCAATGGAGACCCTAAACTACAGTCTTGTGCAGGTAAAGTTTTTGCAAACCGCACCCGGTCTGCACCTGCCACAATACCGTGACTGCACCGTACCCTGCCAATCAGGACAGAGAGCTGCCGCAACCCGGCCCGTAATTTGTACCAAAACCCGCCCGCAAATTGCCAGATCATATCAATTGATTTCATTGTTATGACTAGTAGTAGGCCTAGGGCATATAGGCCTATAGACAGTAGGAGCCTATCCCATTGCCATAGCCTATTCAAAGAACTGCGTGATTGCATGCAGCCATTTGAAAAAACAGGCAAGCAATAGGCCTAACTGAGTTTTGAAAAGCCTTGTTCTACCTGCAGGACGAGGGGCCTGTTTTGGACTGCCCTCATCAACACAGACTTGCATGCTACGTCAAAATGGGCTAACGTCAACGATTAGGCAACAATATCCTGTTAACATAATTGTAACTTCACCTGTGAACTGTTTTCCATGAGTTGGCTTTACACTTGCATTAATTGTGTTATCAAACGCTGCCATTACGTGTAGACATTAGTTAGCTAGCTAGCTCAGGTAAGAACGGTGAGTAGTGAGTGAAAGTCATATGAGGGGAAGAGCAAGGAGTGGGAAAGCAGGAGAGGATAATGCGTTTTACTCACAGAGATAGATAGAGGTTTAATCTTTATATCTGTGCCATTCTAGGATCTGTGACAGCGTGGGCACCACCATTGAGGCTACAACCCATAGGAATCCCCACCCAGTTGACTACTTTGACTACTTTAAAATGGAGGAAGCATGGTGGAAGCCCTCATTGATGCTGCGCATGATAAAATGGCCATTTGGCCACTAGAGGCCTCTATCATTCTCTGATGTTTTCCTCAGCACCACTGTGAGCGTTCTGTGCAAGCAGCCTGTCTCAGTGCCGCTCTGATGGCACACACACACCACAGAATAAATTCATCAACTGTCAAAGCACAGAAAAAAATGTGAATTTGTTATTTAATTAATTTAAACTGCAACCTGGCCACGGATTTGTAGAATGTTCAAAATAGACTCACCAAATGTTTTCCTCTCACCTCTCATCAGGCTCTTAGGAACACAATGTTTGGTGATGTGTCAGTAAGCAGTACTCTGTCCCTCCCCCTGTCCTCCCAGCACCAAGGCCAGAGGATCACCTGTCAGGCCTACAGCTCTCTGCTGTCTGAGGGAGTCAACACCTTCTTCAAGCTCAACACCTTCTTCAAGCTTCTTCAAGTGTGTGGGTTGTATACATGTGTATATTTCTCTCTGTTTGTTATACACAGCTTTTGAATACTTCATTTGTTTCACTGTGAATGCTCAATTTGTTTCACTGGGATCCAAATAAAGTATTGAATATGTGTGTGCACAGTTATGAGTAGGAGAAAAAGAAAGTGTGTGCTGGTGGGTAATGAGGCTTGAAGCATGATGGTAATGTGACACGATAGTGTGCATGGCAGGCAGTTTTGTTTGTGTGTGTTTGTGCTGTTCTCTGTGTTTGCGTGTGTGTGTGTGTATGTGTGTGTGTGTATGAGTGTGTGTTAATGTTTTCCTTTGTTGTGACTGTGAGTTAGACAGGCTTTGTGGCAGTGTGTTCTAATTGTGTGTGTGCTTTGCAGCACAGCCATGTTATTCTTTGATGCTGTTTCGCAGGCTGTAGCCAGCCAGCTCTTCAAAGCCTGCTGCTCCGTGCGAGCATGAAGGAATGTCACTGTGTGTTTGTGTGCAGCTGCTGTTGGACAACACTACTGTCACTCGCTGTTTTAATGCCTGTCCCTCCACCTCCCTCCCTCCCTCCCTCCCTCCCTCCCTCCCTCCCTCCCTCCCTCCCTCGTTCTCTACCTACCTCGTTCTCTCCCTACCTCTCACCCTGCCTCCTGTGTGAATTCAGTCTTTTTTTGATATTGGTGGACGCCGCTTCTCTACAGGTTTTTATTTTATTTGCACTGCTGTCGCCTTTCATGGCTGACATGGTTTCTTCGTGTCTGGGTTTGTGTGTTTTTCTCCCTTTGTGTGTGTGTGTGTGTGTCAGATCCCCCAGAGTTCAGCCCTGACCATCCCCAGAAGATACAGGTAGTGGAGGATGAGATAGCCATTCTTCCCTTGCCAACATCTCCTGCAGTTGGCTCTACCGCAAGGAGGAGCTGCACAAAGGTGATCTACCCTGCTCTCTTCCTCTCTCGCTGTGGTATCTCTTTATAGCCAGCCAACTAACTCTCTAGAGCTGAGCCAGAACCTGCCTGATTCTCATTCAAATCAATTCAAATTGTATTTTATTTGTCATATGCTTTGTAAACCACAGTGAAATGCAGAGAGAAATAAGATCGATAAATAATAGAAAGTAAAACATAATAATAAAAGTAATAATAAATACACAATGAGTAATGATAACTTGTCTATATACTGTACACATGGTACCAATACCGAGTTAATGTGCAGGGCTACGAGGTAGTTAAGTACATATAACTAGGAATAATGTGACAGATAATAAACAGTAGCAGCAGCGTGTTGAAAGTTAATGCCAAAAGGGTCAATGTAGAGAGTCAGGGTAGCTATTTGGTAAACTATTTAACCTGTATTTTCACGTTCGGATGAAAAGCGTGCCCAGAGTAAACTGACTGCTACTCGGGCACAGAAGCTAAGATATGCATACTATTAGTAGATTTCTAAAACTGTTTGAATGATGTCTGTGAGTATAACAGAAATCATATGCCAGGCGAAAACCTGAGAAAAATCCAACCAGGAATTTGGAAATAGTAGTCATTGCCTTTCGAATATACAGTGTACATGGGGTCACATTGCACTTCCTAAGGCTTCCACGAGATGTCAACAGTCTTTAGAACCTTGTTTCAGGCTTCTACTATGAAGGGGGAGCAAATAAGAGCTGTTTGAACCAGGTGTCTGGCAGAATGTCTTGAGCTAAGTCTCGCACGTGGCCTTGAGAGCGAGCTGCGTTCCCTTTCATTTCTAAAGACAAAGGAATTGTCCGGTTGGAATATTATTGAAGATTTATGATAAAAACGTCCTAAAGATTGATTCTATACATCAATTGACATGTTTCTACGAACTGTAATAGAACTGTTTTGACTTTTCGTCTGGACTTTCGTCTGGATTTGCCCACGCCTTGTGAATTTTGATTGGTGAACTAAACAAACAAACAAAAAGGAGGTATTTGGACATAAAGATGAACTTTATCGAACATTTATTGTGGAACTGGGATTCCTGGGAGTGCATTCTGATGAAGATGATCAAAGGTAAGTGAATATTTATAACGCTATTTCTGACTTTTACTGACTCCACAACATAGCGGGTATCTGTATGGCTTGTTTTTGTGGCTTAGCGCTGTACTCATATTATTGCATGATGTGCTTTCACCATAAAGCTTTTTTGAAATTGGACACCACGGTTAATTATATGCACAAAACTTGTATCTTTTATCAAAGTTTATGATGAGTACTTCTGTAAATTGATGTGGCTCTCTGCAAATTCGCCGGATGTTTTCGAGGCACAACATTACTGAACATAATGTGCCAATGTAAACTGAGATTTCTGGATATAAATATGAACTTTATCGAACAAAACATACATGTATTGTGTAACATGAAGTCCTATGAGTGCCATCTGATGAAAATCATCAAAGGTTAGTGATTCATTTGATCTATATTTCTGCTTTATGTGACTCCTCTCTTTGGCTGGAAAATGGCTGTATGTTTTTCTGTGACTAGGCGCTAACCTAACATAATCGTATGGTGTGCTTTCACTGTAAAGCCTTTTTGAAAAAGGATATGATGGCTAGATTAACAAGAAGTTAAGCTTTAATTTGGTGTATTGCACTTGTGAATGTATGAAAGTTAAATATTTCAAAAATATATTTTTGTATTTCGCACTCTGCCATTTCAGCGGATGCTGTCGAGCGCTCCGCCTTATGAAGTTTTAACTAACTATTTAGCAGTCTTATGACTTGTTTAGGGTCCTGTTGGTTCCGAACTTGGTGCATTGGTACCGCTTGCTGTGCGGTAGCAGAACAGTCTATGACTTGGGTGGCTGAAGTCTTTGACAATTTCTAGGGCCTTCCTCTGACACCGCCTCGTATAGAGGTCCTGGATGGCAGCGAGCTCGGCCCCAGTGATGTACTAGGCCTTACGCATTATCCTCTATAGTGCCTTACAGTTGGATGCCAAGCAGTTGCCATACCAAGTGGTGATTCAGCCAGGGCCCATTCCAAATCTTTTCAGCCTCCTGAGGGGGAAGAGACGTTGTCATGCCCTCCTCACGACTGTGTTGGTGTTTGTGGACCATGATAGCTCCTTAGGGACCAAGGAACTTGCAGCTCTCGACCCGCAACAGCCCCACTACAGCACCGTCAATGTGAATGAGGGCGTGCTCGGCCTCAGTTTTTTGTAGTCCACGATCAGCTCCTTTGTCTTGCTGACTTTAAGGGAGAGGTTGTTGTCCTTGCACCAAACTCCCAGGTCTCTGACTTCCTCCCCTATAAGCTGTCATCGTAAGTCGTCAGCAAACATAATTATGGTGTTGGAGTCATGCCCAGTCACGCAGTCGTGGGTAAACAGGGAGTACAGGAGGGGACTAAGCATGCACCCCTGAGGGGCCTCATGTTGAGGGTTAGCGTGGTGGATGTGTTATTGACCTGGGGGTGGCCTGTCAAGAAGTCCAGGATACAGTTACAGAGGGAGACGTTCAGTCCGAGGGTCTTAGGTTAGTGATGAGCTTGGAGAGCACTATGGTTTTGAACGCTGAGCTTTAATCAATGAACAGCATTCTCACATAGGTGTTCCTCTTGTCCAGGTGAGAAAGGGCAGTGTGGAGTGCAATAGAGATTGCTTCATCTGTTGATCTGTTGTACTGGTATTTAAATTGAAGTGGGTTCAGGATGTCTGGGATGATGGCGTTGATGTGAACCATGACCAGTTTTTCAAAGCATTTCATGGCTACAAATGTGAGTGCTACGGAGTGATGGTCTTTTAGACAAGTTACCTTAGCGTTCTTGGGCAGAAGGACTATGGTAGTCTGCTTTACTGGGTCAGGGAGAGGTTGGAAATGCTCTGAGTACGCATCCTGGTAATCCTTCTGGCCGTGCGGCCTTGTGAATGTTAACCTGTTAAAATGTCTTATTCACATCTTTTATGGAGAGAGTGATCACACAGTCATCTGGAATAGCTGGTGCTCTCATGCATGGTTCAGTGTTGCTTGCCTCAAAGTGAGCATAGAAGGAATTTAGCTTGTATAGTAGGGCAGCTCGCAGCTGGGATTCCCTTTGTAATCCGTGATAGTTTGCAAACCCTACCACATCTGCCGAAAGTCAGAGCCAGTGTAGTTGGATTCGATCTAAGTCCTGTATTGACGCTTTGACTTTTTGATTGTTCACTGGAGGCCGTAACGGGATTTCTTATAAACATACGGATTAGTGTCCCGGATTAGTGGCAGTCCTGTTGCTTAGCATCCGCTTCATCGGACCACTTACGTATTGAGCGCGTCACTTGTACTCTTTACTGGTAAGTAGGAATCAGGATGATAGAGTAATGGTCAGATTTGCCTAATGGAGGGCAAGAGAGAGCTTTGAATGTGCTTCCGTGTGTGGAGTGAAGGTAATCTAGCGTCGCCTCTGGATGAGCATTTTCTTGTTTGCTTATGGCTCCATACAGCTGGTTGAGTGCAGTCATAGTGCCAGCATCAGTTTATGGTGGCAAATAGACAGTTACTAAAAATAGAGATGAAAATAGTATGGTCTATATCTTATCATGAGGTTTTCTAACTCAGGTGAGCAGTACCTAAAGACTATTTTAATATTAGAGATTGCATACCAGCAATTATTAACAAGGAGACACACTCCTCCCTACTTGAGGTTACCCAACGCTGCCGTTCTGTGCTGCCGATGCATAGAAAAACCAGCTAGACGTACACTGAGTGTACACAACATTATGAACACCTGCTCTTTCCTTGACATAGATGGACCAGGTGAATCCAGGTGAAATCTATTATCCTTATTGATGTCAGTTGTTAAATCCACTTCAATCAGAATAGTTGAAGGGGATGGAGACGGGTTGAAGAAGGATTTTGAAGCCTGAGACAACTGAAACATGGATTGTGTATGTGTGCCATTCAGAGGTGTCAGGCGCACCAGTTTGTGTCATGAACTTCAGTGCTGCTGGGTTTTTCATGCTCAACAGTTTTCCGTGTGTATCAAGAATGGTCCACCACCCAAAGGACATCTAGCCAACTTGACACAACTGTGGGAAGCATTGGAATCAACATAGGCCAGCATCCCTGTGGAACGCTTTCACCACCTAGTAGAGTCCATGCCCTGACGAATTGAGGCTGTTCTGAGAGAAAAAGGGGGAGGCGGGGTGCAACTCAACATTAGGAAGTGTTCATAGAAACATGTCAAACGATGTATAGAATCAATCTTTAGGATGATTTTATCATAAATCTTCAATAATATTACAACCGGACAATTCCTTTGTCTTTAGAAATGAAAGAGAACGCAGCTCGAACTCACGGCCGCGAGCGAGACTTAGCTCATGGTATTCTGCCAGACCCCTTAGTCAAACAGCTCTTATTCGCTCCCCCTTCACAGTAGAAGCCTGAAACAAGGTTCTAAAGACTGTTGACATCTAGTAGAAGACTTAGGAAGTGCAATCGGACCACATTTTACACTGTATATTGGATAGGCAAAGACTTGAAAACCTACAAACCTCAGATTTTCCACTTCCTGGTGGATTTGTTTTTGCCTGCCATATGAGTTATGTATACTATGTTATACTCACAGACATCATTCAAACAGTTCTAGAAACTTCAGAGTGTTTTCCATCCAAATCTACTAATAATATGCACATCTTAGCTTCTGGGCCTGCGTAGCAGGCAGTATACTCTGGGCACCTTATTCATCCAAGCTACTCAATACTGCCCCCCAGCCATAAGAAGTTAAGCTTTATTTTGATGTATTACACTTATATTTTCGTGAATGTGGAATATTGATATTTCTGTAGTTTGAATTTGGCGCACTGTAATTTCACTGGATGTTGTCAAATCAATCCCGCTAACGGGATTCGAGCGGGATTTGCTCTTAAGGGATCCCTAAGAGGTTCTCTACACTCAGTGTATATTATCCATGTCCTTGTTCAGCCACAACTCAGAGAAACATAGGATATTACAGTTCTTCAGGTCCCATTGATAGGACAGTCTCAAACGGAGCTTGTCCAGTTTATTCTCCAGTAATTGTACATTCGCCAATAGAACGGAGGATAGAGACGTTTTTTGTACTCGTAGACGTAGTTTCCTCAGGGTGCCCGCACATCAGCCTCGCTTCTTTTCCGTGTCTCGTGGATCAGGGCCCGGTCCAAGGTGAGCACTATGTCCTGCGCCTACGAATCGTTGAAGTAGAAATCTTCATCCAAATTGAGGTTAGTGATCACTGGTCTGATGGAAACATTCTGTACAAATGACGTAAATGTGGGTCGCTATTTTTCTGAATACATCACAGCCGTTCCTCTCCTGGTCTACCCTCTATTCCCTGTCATCGGGCCACAGCCACCACACTCCTGTCCCTAACCTCCCACCTCAACCTCCACCACCGCACCATCCTCCCAGAGGGGTTACCCAGCCATTAAAGGAGAGATGTTGCGGTACAGTGGTGGTCTGGGCTATTGTTTCTGTGGGAATATTGCCAGGCCAATCAATAATCTAAGCATTAGATGTCACGTATAAGCCATGAGTGGCTTAGGGGTGTGTGTGTGTGTGTGTGTATGTGTGTGTGTGTGTGTGTGTGTGTGTGTGTGTGTGTGTGTGTGTGTGTGTGTGTGTGTGTGTGTGTGTGTGTGTGTGTGTGTGTGTGTGTGTGTGTTTATGAACAGAAATGCATCCTCGGTACCACTTTACTGAGAGCACAGAGTTTGAGATCTGGAATGTGACAAGGCGAGACACCGGGGTCTACACTGTGAACTGTACCAACGAGGTGGGGTTTGACAATACCATCATCACTCTGGACGTACAGTGTAAGTCTGACCCACTGGCGTTGAATCTGGTTTGTCTACTCACCTCAACACTGTGTTAGCCCACTGAGCTCAAGTCTAGGCATTAGCTCAGGGACTGAACACAAGTCTTCAGGACTTGGGCAAGGTTTCTCAGTCCTCACGCAAGTGTGGTTCATCAAGCCACTTACATTACATGCCAGTGTTGTACACCCAATACAACCCCAATCCTGTCACAACCTTGAACCAACCGACCGACACATCTCCATCCCACTGCCTCCACTCTTAATGATGTAATAATAGCAGGTCTGAATGTTCCAGTAAAACCTACAGTGCAGAATGAGCCTAATGGACAGACAGCACAGCGCTGTCCTGATCCGATGGAACCTGACAGTTGAAGGCATCCATAATGTATAGAGGATTGTAATAGCTTTTATGGGTGGCACTGTAGCCCACTTAACAATGTTGTTCCTGGTTGAAATTAATGTGGTATGTGAGAAGGCCGTAAGTGTCACTGGTGATTCCATCAGTGTGCTGTGTGTATGAACACAGACGGGGGCGTTGGGACACTAATGCCACTACTGTTATAAGTAGATGGTACCCACAGGAAGAGAAGAGCACACAGCCAGGTGGAAAGGGATTACACTACAGTATGTTGATGGAGTCATAGTGCTGCTGTATCCAGGACATAGTGACTGACTGAAGGAGCGATGGAATGAGGGAAAGTGGGCCATGATGACTGCAACCTCCCTGCCTCTGTCTCGCTCAAAGTTAAGGTAGGGGACAGGCAGCATGCAATGAAGAACCTCCAGCGTGACGTGGCCCAATTTATGGACACTGAATTGGGCAGGGGTGTTTGACAGTAGGGGGTTGGGACAGATCCAAAATATACTGGGGTTAAATTGATTGGCAAATATTTAATGTAAAGTGGTCAGAAAGGTAATTAGTTACAGTATGTATAGGGTGTCTGTAGGATCAGTGATGCATAGAATAGAATAGAATAGAGTGGAATATAATACAATATAATGGAATAGATTAGAATGGAATAAAATAAATTATAATTATTATATTTGCAGAAAGAGTTGGGAGTTGGTGGGTGGTGAGTGACTGATTGTTCCCTAAGTTCCAAAGTAGAATTGTACTTTTATATTGTTTCTCTCGTCCTACTTTCTAATTGTCTACTCCCCAGATGCCCCTAGTGTGAAGATGGAGAATGACCCAGTGTATGTGCACGGGGGGAGACAGCAGACCTGTTTTGTGTAGGAGATGCAAACCCCATCATCAACACTGACATGTTTTCCTGGAAATGGCTGGTGAGAACCCCCATATGCCCATCTCATTTCACCTCTCCATTCTCCTGATTTGATTTCCCTTTATCTGGCCTCGTTTCTTTTATTTTACCATTTCTTGCCGTTTATCACTCCCCCTCTTAAATGCAGAGACGTGCCATATTTCACTGGCTCTAACTATCCTTCCGCCCCACCTCTCCCGGCTTCCGGCTCCACACTCGGCCCAAATCCAGAAAAATAGCTTTCATTACGGAGCGTCGACTAAAGGGCACATTTATCAACGTACGCTCTCTATCCTGTATCTAATGCTCTCTTTTTTCTCTCTCTTTTACTCTTTTTCTCTCTCTTTCTCTTTCTCCGCTCCCCCTGGAGTACCTGTACTGATCTTGCACAGGAGGGGGTGGGGGTGTACGAAGGTATGCATGCTGTCCTCCTGTCTTCCTCTCAATTACCCCTCTCTCTGTCTTCCTCAGGGTGAGGGGGAGATGGAGGAGATGGGGGAGCAGATCCAGGATGAGGCCACTGGGCAGCTGACCATCCAAGGGGCGACTCAGGTCAACGCCGGTCGCTACCAGTGCACTGCCAACAACAACATAGCGCCCCCTGCCAGCGTGGCAGTCCAGCTGGTGGTGCGCTGTGTGTCTAACGAGCTCTACCAAGATCTATCAATCATGTCGTGTGAATACATCATGGGTGCAACGGAGTGGAAAAGCGTTGTATATTGTGGGTGTCTTTGTTTGTGTGGCACCGTTAACTATTTCTATGCACATCTGTATGCATTTGCATGTATTTCATGTTTCTGTCTATCCATTTCTGTTTGTACATGTACAATATGAACATCTCTGATGTGTGTTTGTCCTTTCCTGTGTAGTTAAGCCGGAGCTCCAGAAGGGGGCTCAGTGGAATAAGGTGGCGAGCAGAGGGGATAGCACCAGAACAGCAGAGGTGGTGTGCCAGGGAGAGGGCATCCCTCAGCTCCACTTCTCCTGGGCTTCTCCTGCCTGCCCTATAGCCATATTGTGTGTGTATGTGTGTGTGTGTGTGTGTGTGTGTGTGTGTGTGTGTGTGTGTGTGTGTGTGTGTGTGTGTGAGTGTGTGTGTGTGTACTGGCAGCTCTTGGCTGACTGACAGCTCTGGAGGCTCCTGGCTGGCTGACGACTCTGGCGGCCCCTGGCTGACTGGCGGCTCTGGCAGCTCCTGGCTGACTGGCGGCTCTCGCGGCTCAGGACAGACTGGTGGCTCTGGCGGCTCAGGACAGACTGGCGGCTCTGGCGGCTCAGGACAGACTGGCGGCTCTGGTGGCTCAGGACAGACGGGAGACTCTGGCGGCTCAGGACAGACGGGAGACTCTGGCGGCTCAGGACAGACGGGAGACTCTGGCGGCTCAGGACATACGGGAGCACCTGTAGGGAGAAGACGGAGAGACAGCCTGCCACCGGAGGGCTGGTGCTTGCAGGTGGCACCGGATAGACCGGACCGTGCAGGCACACTGGAGCTCTTGAGCACCGAGCCTGCCCAACCTTACCTGGTTGAATGCTCCCCATAGCCAGGCCAGTGTGGCGAGGTGGAATAGCCCGCACTGGGCTGTGCTGGCGAACCGGGGACACCATGCGTAAGGCTAGTGCATGTACGCCGGCCCGGGGAGACGCACTGGAGACCAGATGTGTAGAGCCGGCTTCATGGCACCTGGCTCGATGCCCACTCTAGCCCGGCCGATACGAGGAAATGGAATGTACCGCACCGGGTTATGCACACGCACCGGGGACACCGTGCGCTCCACCGCATAACACGGTGCCTGCCCGGTCCCTCTCGCTCTCCGGTAAGCACGGGAAGTTGGTGCAGGTCTCCTACCTGAACTCGCCACACTCCCTGTGTGCCCCCCCAATACATTTTTGGGGCTGCCTCTCGGGCTTCCAGCCACACTGCCGTGCTAGCTCCTCATAATGCCATCTCTCTGCTTTCACTGCCTCCAGCTCTGCTTTGGGGAGGCAATTTTCTCCTGGCTGTTCGCAGGGTCCTTTACCGTTCAAAATCTCCTCCCAAGTCCATTTCTCCAAATATCGCTGCCTCTCCTGCTGCTGCTGCTGCTGCCTGTTACCACGCTGCTTGGTCCTCGGTTGGTGGGTGTTTCTGTAGCGGCTGTCTTGGGTAGAAGAAGCAGAGGACCAAAGCGCAGCGTGGTTAGTGTTCATCTTTTTAATAAACAACTGAACACTTCAAAAATACAAAAACAACAAAGTGACAACCGAAACAGTTCTATCTGGTGCAGACACACAAAGACTGAAAATAACCACCCACAAAACACAAAGGAAAACAGGCTACCTAAATATGGTTCTCAATCAGGGACAACGATAGATAGCTGCCTCTGATTGAGAACCATATCAGGCCAAACACAGAAATAGAAAATATAGAAAAACTAACATAGACTCCCCACCCCAACTCACGCCCTGACCATACTAAATAAAGACAAAACAAAGGAATAAAGGTCAGAACGTGACACAACTGCTCAGCACCAGTATGTGTGCGTGCGTGTGTGTGTAAGAGTGTGTGTATGTGTGAATGGGTAAAAGGTCAGAGGTTAGGTCAGACATCAGGGCCCAGGGATGTTGCTATGATGTAAAACACGTACTTTACAGCCAACTGCTAGAGTCCCATTGGTCCTAATTTAGCTACGTCCTCTCATATAATACTGTTGGGCGTTTGTGTATGCGCTGCCTTGTCCACGATTTTATTAGTGTGGTAGGACCCTCCAGCTTATAGAGAAAATATTCAGTCTCTCTCGACAGTAGGAAGAGCAAGTTCTCAGTGTCAGACACCCTTTAGCTATGTCATGTATATTGATATATCTCTCCTTCTTCCCCTGCCTATAGCTCTAATTCTCCTCTCTGTCAGATAACGCTGCAATAATGCGCTTTCCTCTCTCCGCGCGCAAAGGCTGAGTCGCCCTCTAGCTCTCTAGCAAGCGTATTCCTACGCCGGCGATGTCAACACTGCCCCTGCTCCCAGCGAGCCCCCTGGCCTCCATTGAACACATTTAATGTTTACCATAAAAAGCGTGAAATACAATCCAATATCCACTGCTGCTTTTTTTCTCTCCCTCCGTTTTTTTTTACTGCCTTGAATATTCATAATTAATCTGACGCAGCGATAATAAATGTTATATGCTTCCTTATCATCAGAAGGCCGGGCAAGGAAAGAAGGCTGTATTCTCTCTATCCCTGCCCGCCTCTCTGCCGCGGTTTGGATTAAAAAAAGACAGATCCAAATAAGACTGACCCCTCTAACCTCGTATCTTATGAGCGGAACTGATAATGGAAATGATTTACTCTGCAAACAGAGCTGCCTATACCGCCTGCAAGTATAGCTTCTCTCTCTCATTCTAGTGCTGAACTCTCTCCTTCTCTTCTGCTCTCTTCCTCTGTCGTTCTCTCTTGTTTATCCTTTCTATCCTCCTATTTCAACTACCCTTCTTTCTACCCCCCCCCTCTCTTTATCTCAGCTTCCATCTCTCTCTCTAACACACAGATCAACCAGATCCTCCCTCAGAGATCTGCCTGGTCAGCTTCACCCATGCCTCTGCAACTCTAGAATGGATCCCAGGCTTCGATGGGGGATTGGAGCAGAGATTCCATATCAGGTGATAGAGCATTGACTACAGTTTGACTGAAAATCATGTGTCAAATATTGTGATCTCTTCCTTGCATTCATAAGCAACCAACACATCCTTGATATTAGGAACAGGTCATGATCAAGGGTCAATTCCATTTCACTCCTTTCAGGTTAGAGTCCATCCATGTACTGACTAAGATGCTGTTGATTGACAGCTACCGTTGGGAGCAAACATCTTCATTGTGACAGGCCTGTCCCCCGCCACTACATACAACTTTTCTATCAACGCACTCAACTCCATGGGAGAGAGCGGCTATGCAGACAACAACTCAGTACACACCATCACCAGCGAGGGTCAGTCTAGAGCAAGTTCACAACATGACTTCTGGGTCCTAGCTAGGAGAGGGACAATGGTCGGACATTAGATGGTTTGGACTTCTGCCCAGCTGGTATTGAGATCATGTTATGTCTCTATGCCCCATTTGGTAGAACATTAATAATCTTGGCACTATATGGGGAATAGGATGTCATTTGACCTTTGACCCAGGTTTATCTTGCAGCGTTAGAACAGCATTGATGTTTTTTTCCCTGTCTTCCATGGTTCTTCTAACCAGAGTGGGAAGGAGCAATCCAGGAAGAAGATCCCTTTGGGGAGGGTAATTTAATTCAATTTTTGTTTGGACTGTGGAAAATGGCTATTTGCAAAGCAGCTAGCTTCATTTGGCTCTTTGAATAATGGTACTGTAGTTATGGCAGCCGTGGTCATAAATGCTACCTTCTTTCCTTGTTTTAGTCTTCTATCAATGAAGGAAGTGAGAGACCGGCTTTCATACTGATTATTATTATCCCTTAATACGTTTGACTCAATATGCAATAAATATATTTACCACAAAAGAGTCAAAACTCAGAGTGAAGTTCAATTGTTTAATACCGAAGACGCAATAGCTGTAATAGGCGCCTGTCAAACGGTGCAGCCGTATACTTGCCTTTTGAGTGGCGCAGCACTCTCTTATATCCAAGCAAAGCTCCCCCACCCATACAATGATATATCAGTAGTTTTCCACTCACATCACACAGCGCTTTCCACTGAGCCTTTCACCCTGATTAAGGACATGGTCTTCTGTTAACCATGACCAAGGCGTTTCAATCATCTCAACCACTGCTGGCACAACTTCCTCTTATCTTGTTGCTGTTTAGGCCATTGAGAATACTTGTGGTTTCCAGTGACCGGAGCCCTAACAGACAGTTACTTAAAACTACACACTCCCTAATATCAACTAATCCTATTTCTCTACTTTTACCATCACCTTACAATAACAAAACATTGTTCTACTTCCCCTTAATCACACAAAAGCTATTAATCACACAAACCACAATTATTTACAATCAAACAACCTGTTCCTGGTTCTTGCTTCCTTATGATGTCATCATGGTGGATCAACTCATTCCTGTTCTTGTTTCTCTTGTAAACCAGACACGAGAGGGTTGTCGCTGTATCAGACTGTGATCATGGCGGTGGTTGGTGGGGCTCTGCTGCTGGCTCTCAACTGGCTGGGCTGCTTTCTGTGTCTGAGGTGGAAGAAGAGGCGTGGCCAGACAGGTAACCGTGGCAATACCATGGTCAAGGTTGTGTGACTGTTTTCTTCTGTATCTCAGTCTCAGAAACCTCTGCCCAAGTTACCAAAGAGTTGAGCCTGAATCTTAATGCAACTCTCATGTATTTCTTTCTTTCTCTCTCCCGCAATTTCTCTCTCTGTGTCCTCTTCTCTTCTCTTCCTCCTTTCCCTCCAAACACACCCATCTGCCCCTCCCTCCATCCGCAACCATCCTCCAAGGCTGTCACTTTTTCCCTCTATCTTTCCCTTTATCTAATTTATTTAATTTCTGTTTTCTCTCCCCTTCCCTCTCTTTCTCTCTCTCCCTCACTCCATCCCTCCCTCACTTCCTTTATCTCTCTATCCGTTTCCCTCCGTTTCGGTTCCCTACAACTGTCAGGTCGTCTATCTCACGTACCTCTCATCTCACTCTCTCTTCTCCACCCCTCGTTCTCACCTACCATCAACTTCTCTATTTTTTTCATCCATCCTTCTCTGTCAGACCTCTTTTACTTCTTCAATAGAGCCCCTATCCCATTTCTAATCCCCACTCATTCATCCCCCACCCTCCCTCCCTCCCTCCCTCCCTCCCTCCCTCCCTCCCTCCCTCCCTCTCTTCTCCAGAGAGTAAAGGCAGTGTTTCAGATGGGAAGAAGAGTGAAGGTAATGGGTGAGTCATCATCTTAGTCTGTCTCTGTGTCCAGGCTAATCAGCACCCAATCCAGTCCAGTGGGTACAGACAAATGACTAACCGTCCAATCCCCTCTCAGAGGCCTAAACCCTGCCCTACTGACAGACCCCACGCAGGACCCACAACAGCAAAACTACAGGACCCTGTGATGGACAAAAGTCTCCTGGTTTGTATATTGTAGTGTATCAACAAAAGAGTAACGCAGACGCTCCTGTCAGTCTAAATTTGCAATTGGGGGCAAATCCAGGTGTCACATCCAAAAATACTTCAAATGCCATACGCCACATTGCATTGACAGTGCTATGCTCTTGTGCACTGTACTGTAGTGTTCATGTCTTTGTATCTAGCTATTTTCTCCCTGAGGATTAAGAAAGAGTGACATACGAGTTGTGGGTGGGTGATGAGATGGAGGGTGTTGATTGGATGCCTTCATTTAAAAATGGGAAAATAAATAAATAAAAGATTGGGATAGGAGGATGTGGGTGGGTGGTCAGGGAGTTGGGATGTGATACTTTGTTTTCTAATAAAAAAAAAAGAAAAAAGAATGGAGGTTAAATGCTTTGTTCTGTCTGTCATTTCCAGGTTCACTGTGTTCACTGCCAGCGGCTCCACCAGGTACGAGGTCAGAGGGCTGGTGAACCCTGCGGGTTCATCGACAGCGGGTCAGAACCAGACAGCAGCGTATATGGGTGCTATGCTGGGGTAAGAGGGGGGGGGGGGGGGGGGTGCGGAGAGGCTGGGGGAGGAAAGAGAGGGGAAAAAGGGGGATACTTAGTAAGTTGGCAGAGGGGGAGATAATAGAGAGAGTGAAAAACACAGTAAAGTAGAGTGGTGGATGAAGGGGAGAGAAGAGGAAGTTGACAAAATAAAGAGACAGATGGAGGGGCTTAGAGAGGAATAGGAGAAGAATAAAGTGAGAGAACAGGAGGGTGAGAGGTAGGAGGATGCTAGCAGACAGAGGTGGAGAGGTGAACAGAAAAGGAAGGATTAAGGAAGAGGGAGATCGGTCAGAAGAGAGGAAGTGGAGGAGTCAGGCATAACGAGGGAAACAGAGGAGAGATAAACGAATAAACACCTTTGGCTGTTCTCAGAGTAGGAAAGGGAGATCGATAGTCCACAATTAGCATTCAAAATACACTTCGATCCTGGGGAAATTGCACATTGTGAAAGGCCAACAAGGCTTTGAACCCTGCAGAAAAATGTTAAGTAGAATATAACAACACCGTCAGAAAGAGACTATTAGAATAGGCTCTAATGCAAGCAAATTCTCCTCAGAGATGTTAGCTAACCTTGAGTTATAAAACAATACATCTAGTCTAGGCTACAAAATATACTGTTTGTCAGGTATCTCTCTACAGAGTCACCACGTACAGTACAGCATCTGTCTCTGTTATTCACCTATGGTCTTTGTCCTCCCAGGAGAGCTCCCACTACTACTACCCCACCAGTGACTACTGCCCCTCTCTCTACCCCCACCCCGAGGGAGCACAAGGGCAAGGTGAGTGAAATGAAAATACTACCTATGAATAATACATCACAAGAGCAAAGACAGAGACATTTCTCTGTTTAACTTACCTCTTTGGCTCTCTTTTTCAAGATGGCCGCCACTACCCACTGGAGGCCATAGGCCATGAGTATGAGGAGGTGAGAGACTGGGGCATGTATCAGGACATGCTGTATCAGGACATGCTGGGGTTGTCTCTCCCACTGTCTCCTTCCCAGTTTGACCCCTGGTTACCAGAGCAGAGGCGAGAGTGGAGACCACCCCCACCCAGTTACCCTCAGGTCAGCACAACCCTACTGGGATGAAGTACTAGTTATTGATCCCCTGTGGGGTGATGACCATTATAGTTTCACATATTGGACTAGATATGTTTTATCACCTTGGGTTTTTTCCAAATAACATAGAGATTGGATGGGAAGTTTCGCATCAAAATTATTTCAAGTTAGGATTTGGCCTACAGTGCTATATAGTACTGTCATGTCTCTCACCTTCTTGACACAGCTTTCTTCTCCAACAGGGAAGTGGGAGGGACATGATTGCCCTGCAGCAGCCAATCAGAAGGAAGAATCCGGTGGATGAGCGATGCCCAGAGAGAAGCGACTATGATTTACCTTTTGAGCTCAGAGGACAGTTAGTTTAGGAAGCTTAGGCCTTGATTCCAGACTGTGGACAATACCTCAGACTCAAATACAACCTCTTAGTGCTGTGTTGGTATTGAGTACAATATGAATAGGAAGCCTTCCAACTGTTACTACCAAAAGGTACAGTATTTACAGTAGGTGATATTGTGGGACAGTCAATCAATACAAATTAGGCCTACCATCGATCCAAAGACCTCAAAGATATAAAATGTAAAAGATGAAGCAACTAAACATGCAGAGTTTTTCGTACATATTTTCTAGTAACAGTTGATTATACTCTACTGTACAAATAAAATGGATAATCTAGGCCTAGGCCCAACTGATACACAACTCCAACATGCCTCCAGTGTTTTATACAGATACATGTCAAATCCAAAATATTTCTCCAACAAGAGCCTTTACTGGAAATGTCACTCCAGCAAGATGAGAGATGAAGAGGAAGAGACAAAGTCAGAGAAGATGACAGGAAACTTCAATCAAGTTCTCAGTCCCGTGGGGCCACAGGTTTCCCTCCCTCCTCCCCAGACCATCTTCCTACCCCAATGCCCCACTTCCTTCTCCTCCTCTCTCCCACCCTCTTCCCTCCCACTCCGCTCTTCTCTCCCACTCTCCTCCCTCCCACTTCCCTTTAGACCAGTCAGTACTACATCCTACAGAGCCTGCACTCAGACAGGCAGAAAGACAGACAGGTAGACAGTGACACAGACAGTCAAGGTAGACAGTCAGACATCCGCTGGCACTTTTGGGCCATATGTGAAGCAGGACTCGCAGTGTCACCCAAGCGGAAACCATCTCCATACGCCTGCTTGCCGTGGGCACCTTGCCCTTTTGAACAACCTGCCTGTCTGTGACACACGTCCTTCACAGCAGCAGACGAAGCCTGGGATTATTACAACACATGGTCACTGCCCAAGCCTCCTCCATCTCCCTTCCCCTCAACCTCCCCCTTTCCCTCCCTCTCCCCCCTCCTCTGAAACAAAGAGACCGTGAGTCCTCCCGGTGCGCCCCTCCAGCCCTGGGGTGAGCCTCTGAAGGTCGGGGATGAAGACAGTAATTGAGCGTGGTAATGTGTTGTGAGGGTAAAACCACCACACTGTATCTACATGCTGCCTCCCTCCTGCTAATCCTGTTGTCTTTCACATTTCAGTTTCAACTCATCATTCTAGAGAGAGAACATGCAGGCCATTAGTCCTACTGTGCGACGAGAAAGAGAGCGAGAGAGAGAGAGGAAGGGAGGAAGGCAGAGAGAGAGGTTAAGCGAGTGGAGAGAGAGAGTATGAGAGATAGATGTAATTTAAGATCTATGTAGAAAGTCTACCCTCAGATAGCCCTCTAACTTGGTTTTATTGTGCAGATCTGTAGTTAGTTCAAGGTAGTTTAAGTTCATTGCAGGATATTGCTCCCTGGTGTGTACAGATCGAACTGATATGAACATTTTGACAATGTACCTGGTTACAAAGACTTGGTGGTGTTGTTCAGGTGAGGGTTCAGATTAGGAATCTGAATCACGCAACATTGTCCTGAGAAAATAGCATCTACACATGCACACACAGGGTTGTTCTTCCTCCTACTTCCCATAATATCTGTGTGTGTGCGTGTGTGTGTGTGTGTGTGTGCATGTGGGGGGGGGGGGGTGTATGTGCAGGTGCGTGCGTGCGTGCGTGCATATGTGTGTGTGCGTGTCCCAGGACGTCAAAGAACAACACTACTTCCTCATAGCCCTCTGATAATTGCATAAAACTCACATTGAACACCCACGCACATACTTACACACTCAAAACATACAATATAATACACACAGACACTACCAATCAACACCTTACTTCCTCATTCTCCCTTCAGCTTGATTTTTCATACGGTCACATGAGTGCACACACACACACACACACACACACACACACACACGCACGCACGCAGGCAGGCAGGCAGGCAGGCAGGCAGGCAGGCAGGCAGGCAGGCAGGCAGGCAGGCAGACAGACAGACAGACAGAGTCGAAAACGTAGTCTTTATTCCAAGGGGGAAAATAGAATAACCACTGGTTCTATTTTAATGAGGATCATTCTGCCTGCTTTAAGACCTATTCTATTTCTGTAGGAAGTCTCCCATGAGATCTCAGATATTATTTATTATTACTACTCTGTATTGGGAACATTCTCACCAAATTGGTCTGAAAACATAATATTTACAGTTAGGGTCTATTTGAGATCATGCACGTACAGTGGGGAGAACAAGTATTTGATACACTGACAATTTTGCAGGTTTTCCTACTTACAAAGCATGTAGAGGTCTGTACTTTTTTATCATAGGTACACTTCAACTGTGAGAGACGGAATCTAAAACAAAAATCCAGGAAATCACATTGTATGATTTTTAAGTAATTTATTAGCATTTTATTGCATGACATAAGTATTTGATCACCTACCAAACAGTAAGAATTCCGGCTCTCACAGACCTGTTAGTTTTTCTTTAAGAAGCCCTCCTGTTCTCCACTCACTACCTGTATTAACTGCACCTCTTTGAACTCGTTACCTGTATAAAAGACACCTGTCCATACACTCAATCAAACAGACTCCAACCTCTCCACAATGGCCAAGACCAGAACACTGTGTAAGGGATGGGCTACAGGACAATAGGCAAGCAGCTTGGTGAGAAGGCAACAACTGCTGGCGCAATTATTAGAAAATAGAAGAAGTTCAAGATGACGGTCAATCACCCTCGGTCTGGGACTCCATGCAAGATCTCACCTCGTGGGGCATCAATGATCAAGGTGAGGGATCAGCCCAGAACTACACGGCAGGACCTGGTCAATGACCTGAAGAGAGCTGGGACCACAATCTCAAAGAAAACCATTAGTAACACACTACGCCGTCATGGATTAAAATCCTGCAGCGCACACAAGGTCCCCCTGCTCAAGCCAACGCATGTCCAGGCCCGTCTGAAGTTTGCCAATGACCATCTGGATGATCCAGAGGAGGAATGGGAGAAGGTCATGTGATCTGATGAGACAAAAATAGAGCTTTTTGGTCTAAACTCCACTCGCCGTGTTTGGAGGAAGAAGAAGTATGAGTACAACCCCAAGAATACCATCCCAACCGTGAAGCATGGAGGTGGAAACATGATTCTTTGGGGATGCTTTTCTGCAAAGGGGACAGGACGACTGCACCGTATTGAGGGGAGGATGGATGGGGCCATGTATCGCGAGATCTTGGCCAACAACCTCCTTCCCTCAGTAAGCGCATTGGAGATGGGTCGTGGATGGGTCTTCCAGCATGACAACGACCCGAAACACACAGCCAGGGCAACTAAGGAGTGGCTCCGTAAGAAGCATCTCAAGGTCCTGGAGTGGCCTAGCCAGTCTCCAGACCTGAACCCAATAGAACATCTTTGGAGGGAGCTGAAAGTCCGTATTGCCCAGCGACAGCCCCGAAACCTGAAGAATCTGGAGAAGGTCTGTATGAAGGAGTGGGCCAAAATCCCTGCTGCAGTGTGTGCAAACCTGGACAAGAACTACAGGAAACGTATGATCTCTGTAATTGCAAACAAAGGTTTCTGTACCAAATATTAAGTTCTGCTTTTCTGATGTATCAAATACTTATGTCATGCAATAAAATGCAAATTAATCACTTAAAAATCATACAATGTGATTTTCTGGATTTTTGTTTTAGATTCCGTCTCTCACAGTTGAAGTGTACCTATGATATACAAATGACAGACCTCTACATGCTTTGTAAGTAGGAAAACCTGCTAAATCGTCAGTGTTTCAAATACTTTTTCTCCCCACTGTACGTGACTGATAATGATGAAGTCTGTTCTTCTACAGTCTATTCTACATGAGTTTCCCCCACATTGCCAGGCATCTGCGGTTCTCTCTACCCAGCTACCCAGATATGAAAGAGATTCATTCCAATGATTCACCAGACGGCTGGTGCTGTCTCTCAATTAGGTGTGTTATTTTCCATCATGGACTGTCAAGACACATTTGTCTCATTACTGAAAAATTGTCTTAAGTTCCAGTCAAAGTGACAAGCAGGTATTCAAATAGAAATCTATTCTCTCCTGCCGATGCATCATGGAGTGGAGAGGAACTATAATCTGCTAAATTGAAGGTTTGACAGCCTAATACAGGCACGGCAACGTCCATTTCTCTTCTCTCATGTCATGGGTAGTTTGATGTATTATGTGCAGAAGAAGGTCCCAACGGTATGAGTAGGAATGGAAAACAAATTGAGAAATTAATTAGCTTAATATGAGATGGTTTTTCCTCTTTATACACCTCTTTTCTATACCCCTTTTCTACACAATAGAACAAAATACACTGGAATAAAAGTGAATACACATTTGTCAATCCCAGGTGTCTAATAAGGTCGCTGAACCAATGCAGTAACACAAACCATACAATCAGTAAAACCTTTCCCTACATGCTGCACCACATTTTCACTTCTTGAACTAAGTAGAGCTGAAATAGAAATGACCCCAGTCCTGCTCTACAAAAACATGAGAGTGCATACAGACATCTTTAGCACAGTTTCCTGGAGCGGGTTTTGTGAGCAAAGAGAATGCAAAGTGAGTTTTAGATTTGGGTGAAACTAAAAAGAAAATAGAAGAGTTGTCTTATGAAAGGCAGCTTTGAAATAAAAACAGAATTAATGGTTAATATTTGATGAAGGCTGATTTGAATACATGCTAAAGCTAAAGGAGTATGGTGAACCTCTTTAACTATTGATGTTGGCTAATGGATTTAATGTCATGTCTGGACCACTTGGTTTAAAGAACACCAGAATACAATAAAACCAGTTATTCTAGCATTGCATTTAGAGTACATAGTGACTAAATGCATTTGCATGTTGGGTAGGCTACAACAGCACAGGGCTTTTAAAGATGTGTAACACGCATTGAGGTATGTCTTTTGCCATTCAATAGCCATAGAGGTAATAGAAAAACAATGCTTAACTGACAGTCTTTTATTGAATGTAAAGTATTATTTCAATGTCCAATGTTCACCATTTTACAATATGTTGACAGCACTGCATTACTGTAAGCTTGCTGCAGACATCTGTAGAATACAGTAGCCTATGTGCCTGTGATTCTCAGCCATGGTCAGTGGACTTCAGGAAACAGCAGAGTGAGCACCCCCCTATCCACATCAACGGGACAGCAGTGGAGAAGGTGGAACGTTTTAAGTTCCTCGGCGTACACATCACGGACAAACTGAAATGCTCCACCCACATAGACAGTATAGTCTTCAACCTCATATACTAACCATGTGCATGTGACCAATACCATTGATTTGATTTGATTTGGATCGTATTCACCTATTTGAAGACTACCTGCTGACATCTTCAAGAGAAGAAAAGGTTAAGAAAATGTATTATATCCAGTGGTCTGGTGCAGTGTGGCCATTGGCATGTCTTGTGAGGAGGAGGAGAAGGAGGATGTGCAGCATGTTGAGAAGTAAAGAACGTGACTGGATGGGGACAGTCCAAAAGCCACCCCAACTCCTGCAGCGAAGACTGTGTCCTCTGTTTGAGGGCCTGAATTGGCCCCATTGTCCATTGTGACCGGCCTGGACTGGTGTCTCACTGTTGTGTAATTTTGTAGTGGCTGGAGAGGCTGTGCTGACAACTCTCCAAGAGCATCACCCCACTGGGCTATAACTGATGGAACCAATGCTGTTTCTGCATAATTTCAACCCACAAAAATAAATGTGATGATGTTGAATCAACATGGAAAACAAATTGCATTTGAAAAAAATTATCATGAACAAAAGGGTATTTAGTATTTTTTTCAACTAACTTTGAACCTATATCCAATGACATCGTGATATTTATTTGTTGATTTCACTTTGAATTCACTTTAGTTGACAACGTCTGTGCCCAGTGGGGCTAATTTCCTTGTTGTGTTTCTCAGTACAGTACTGTGCTTTTCAATGCACTTTCTTACTGGAAGTTCTGCACCAATTGAATATGTGAAGGACAGTTCCCTTCCCACTAATCTTAGATGATGCTTAAATGTATGAGGACTGTGAGAATTAAGTATTTTTTTTATTTAAACTTTTTGGGTACAAGAGGATGTAAAAAGAGAGACATGCAGACACACAGACATGGAGAGAGACATTCAAAAAGAGACATGCAGAAACACAGACATGGAGAGAGACATTCAAAAAGAGACATGCAGTCATGGAGAGAGACATTCAAAAAGAGACATGCAGACACACAGACATGGAGAGAGACATTCAAAAAGAGACACACAGACATGGAGAGAGACATTCAAAAAGAGACATGCAGACACACAGACATGGAGAGAGACATTCAAAAAGAGAGACATGTAGACACACATACATGGAGAGAGACATTAAAAAAGAGACATGCAGACACACAGACATGGAGAGAGACATTCAAAAAGAGACATACAGACACAAAGACATGGAGAGAGACATTAAAAAAGAGAGACATGTAGACACACATACATGGAGAGAGACATTCAAAAAGAGACATGCAGACACACAGACATGGAGAGAGACATTCAAAAAGAGAGACATGTAGACACACATACATGGAGAGAGACATTCAAAAAGAGACATGCAGACACACAGACATGGAGAGAGACATTCAAAAAGAGAGACATGTAGACACACATACATGGAGAGAGACATTAAAAAAGAGACATGCAGACACACAGACATGGAGAGAGACATTCAAAAAGAGACATACAGACACAAAGACATGGAGAGAGACATTAAAAAAGAGACATGCAGACACACAGACATGGAGAGAGACATTAAAAAAGCGACATGCAGACACACAGACATGGAGAGAGACATTAAAAAGGGACATGTAGACACACAGACATGGAGAGAGACATTCAAAAGGGACATGTAGACACACAGACATGGAGAGAGACATTCAAAAGGGACATGTAGACACACATACATGGAGAGAGACATTAAAAAAGAGACATGCAGACACACAGACATGGAGAGAGAGATTAAAAAAGAGACATGCAGACACACAGACATGGAGAGAGACATTAAAAAAGAGACATGCAGACACACAGCCAGGGAGAAAGACATTCAAAAAGAGAGACATGCAGACACACAGACATGGAGAGAGACATTCAAAAAGAGAGACATGCAGACACACAGACATGGAGAGAGACATTCAAAAAGAGACATGCAGACACAAAGACATGGAGAGAGACATTCAAAAGGAGACACACAGACATGGAGAGAGACATTCAAAAGGGACATGTAGACACACAGACATGGAGAGAGACATTCAAAAAGAGACATGCAGACACACAGACATGGAGAGAGACATTCAAAAAGAGACATGCAGTCATGGAGAGAGACATTCAAAAAGAGACATGCAGACACACAGACATGGAGAGAGACATTCAAAAAGAGACATGCAGACACACAGACATGGAGAGAGACGTTAAAAAGAGACATGCAGACACACAGACATGGAGAGAGACATTCAAAAAGAGACATGCAGACACACAGACATGGAGAGAGACGTTAAAAAGAGACATGCAGACACACAGACATGGAGAGAGACATTCAAAAAGAGAGACATGTGGACACAGACATGGAGAGAGACATTAAAAAAGAGAGACATGCAGACACACAGACATGGAGAGAGAGATTCAAAAAGAGAGACATGTGGACACAGACATGGAGAGAGACATTAAAAAAGAGAGACATGCAGACACACAGACATGGAGAGAGACATTCAAAAGAGACATGCAGACACAGACATAGAGAGAGACATTCAAAAAGAGACATGCAGACACAGACATAGAGAGAGACATTCAAAAAGAGACTTGCAGACACAGACATGGAGAGAGACATTAAAAAAGAGACATACAGACACACAGACATGGAGAGAGACATTCAAAAAGATACATGCAGGCGCAGACATGGAGAGACATTCAAAAAGAGACATGCAGACACACAGTCAGGGAGAGAGAGATTCAAAAAGAGAGACATGTAGACACACAGACATGGAGAGAGACATTCAAAAGAGACGTGTAGACACACATACATGGAGAGAGACGTTAAAAAGAGACGTGTAGACACACATACATGGAGAGAGACATGTAGACACACATACATGGAGAGAGACATTCAAAAGAGACGTGTAGACACACATACATGGAAAGAGACATTAAAAAAGAGACATGCAGACATGGAGAGAGACATTAAAAAAGAGACATGCAGACACACAGACATGGAGAGAGAGATTAAAAAAGAGACATGCAGACACACAGACATGGAGAGAGACATTCAAAAAGAGACATACAGACATGGAGAGAGACATTCAAAAAGAGACATGCAGACACACAGACAGGGAGAGAGAGATTCAAAAAGAGAGACATGTAGACACACAGACATGGAGAGAGACATTCAAAAGGGACATGTAGACACACAGACATGGAGAGAGACATTAAAAAAGAGACATGCAGACACACAGACATGGAGAAAGACATTAAAAAGAGACATGCAGACACACAGACATGGAGAGAGACATTCAAAAAGAGACATGTAGACACACAGACATGGAGAGAGACATTAAAAAAGAGACATGCAGACATGGAGAGAGACATTCAAAAGAGACATGCAGACACACAGACATGGAGAGAGACATTAAAAAAGAGACATACAGACATGGAGAGACATTCAAAAAGAGACATGCAGACACACAGACAGGGAGAGAGAGATTCAAAAAGAGAGACATGTAGACACACAGACATGGAGAGAGACATTCAAAAGGGACATGTAGACACACAGACATGGAGAGAGACATTCAAAAGGGACATGCAGAAACACAGACATGGAGAGAGACATTCAAAAAGAGACATGCAGACACACAGACATGGAGAGAGACATTCAAAAAGAGACATGCAGACACACAGACATGGAGAGAGACATTCAAAAAGAGACATGCAGACACACAGACATGGAGAGAGACATTCAAAAAGAGACATGCAGACACACAGACATGGAGAGAGACATTCAAAAAGAGACATGCAGACACACAGACATGGAGAGAGACATTCAAAAAGAGACATGCAGACACACAGACATGGAGAGAGACATTCAAAAAGAGACATGCAGACACACAGACATGGAGAGAGACATTCAAAAAGAGACATACAGACATGGAGAGAGACATTCAAAAAGAGACATGCAGACACACAGACATGGAGAGAGACATTCAAAAAGAGACATACAGACATGGAGAGAGACATTAAAAAAGAGACATGCAGACACACAGACATGGAGAGAGACATTCAAAAAGAGACATACAGACATGGAGAGAGACATTCAAAAAGAGACATGCAGACACACAGACAGGGAGAGAGAGATTCAAAAAGAGAGACATGTAGACACACAGACATGGAGAGAGACATTCAAAAGGGACATGTAGACACACAGACATGGAGAGAGACATTCAAAAAGAGACATGCAGACACACAGACAGGGAGAGAGACATTAAAAAGAGACATGCAGACACACAGACATGGAGAGAGACATTCAAAAAGAGACATACAGACATGGAGAGACATTCAAAAAGAGACATGCAGACACACAGACAGGGAGAGAGAGATTCAAAAAGAGAGACATGTAGACACACAGACATGGAGAGAGACATTCAAAAAGAGAGACATGTAGACACACATATATGGAGAGAGACATTCAAAAAGAGACATGCAGACACACAGACAGGGAGAGAGAGATTCAAAAAGAGAGACATGTAGACACACATACATGGAGAGAGACATTCAAAAAGAGACATGCAGACACACAGACATGTAGAGAGACGTTAAAAAGAGACATGCAGACACACAGACATGGAGAGAGACATTCAAAAAGAGACATGCAGACACACAGACATGGAGAGAGACATTCAAAAAGAGACATGCAGACACACAGACATGGAGAGAGACATTCAAAAAGAGACATGCAGAAACACAGACATGGAGAGAGACATTCAAAAAGAGACATGCAGACATGGAGAGAGACATTCAAAAAGAGACATGCAGACACACAGACATGGAGAGAGACATTCAAAAAGAGACATGCAGACACACAGACATGGAGAGAGGCAGGCAGACAAAGACAAGCAAACACAAACACAGTGAGAAAAAGAGGGACAGACAGACAAAGAAAAGGCCGCAAACACCAGCCGTCAGTGTATAAGACAGACAGACAGACAGACAGACAGACAGACAGACAGACAGACAAGAACCACTAACACAGAAACGATTGAGGCAGACTGACAGTGAGAGAGACTAGTCTGGAAGACAGAGAACAAAAAGAAAGTGGGGAGGCCCACGTGTGAGAGCCAGCAAACAGAAAGAGTGGGTGAGAGAAAAAAAAGTGCCGTGAGCAAGGGATGGAACGAGGAAGTCATGAGCAGAAGGGTGTGGTCGACTAACGGTTCTTAATGGTTCCTGACTGACACACAGAGAAAAGGGACTGTGGATGCTGCACTGGAACGAGCTCTGGAACTAAGCGACAACTCAGGATGGACACCAAGGTGAGCTGAATGACTTTCATTTGGGACTCAAAGAGGAGAGGAGGAAGGGAGGGACATTGGTACTCATGAGAGAGGGAGAGAGTATGATATGTGAAGTGAGAGACAGACAGAGAGAGAGAGAGAGAGAGAGAGAGAGAACGTGTGGTGGATGTTCGAGATTGACAGACGGACGGTCAAACAGCCTAGATACACAGAAAGATAACACAGACAATGGTGAGTGAGTGAGTGAGTGAGTGAGTGAGTGAGTGAGTGAGTGAGTGAGAGAGAGGCGGCCAGACATGGGGTTAGTGGAGTGAGAGAGAGTCTGGAAGGGAGGCTGGGACAGCCCCAGAAGAACAGGCCCTTGCCTTGACATATGCTTCAGAGGCTTCAGAGTGAAATTAGGACTGGCGTGACCCGCTAATCTGAGCTGTCAAGCCTCATGATGCCCACTGACACTTACCTGTCACCGCTTCCCCTGCCCTCAGGACATTCTGCCATCAGAATAAGTCAGGGGAGGCATCTCAGCTAGGTACTGATACAACACCAAAACACTCCTCTGGCTGTCCCTTCCTCCCTCCTTCCTTGCCTTCATCCACCTCGCTCCCTGTTCTCCATCCCTCTAGATCAAATAATCATTGGGTTCCTCGCTGGTTTACGGATGATGTTATTTTCTGTATACACTACTGCTTTTTCTCAGAACTAAAAGTGTGTCAGTGTGATTGCAATTCTCCTCAAAATGAATGTGTTTACTTGTTTGCCTGTGTTATTTTGTGTACGAATACCATATGGTGCAGACGAAGAGTGATTAGAAAAAGCTATTATGACCCTGTACAGTAGTTGTGTGTCTCAGAGAAAGCTCTGAGTAGCACCTGATTGCTGTAAGTGTTGTTGTTATGACAGATCCTCATTCCGCAACTAGATTTTTAATTGGCGACACTAAGGAGTCCCGAGATATGATTTACAGTGTGATGGCTGAGGGAGCAGCGGTAGCAACACAATGTACTAAGGAGCATGTGGGAGGATTCCCGTTATAGCCATGGACTCTATCTCATCTCAACACATGACCTCAACCTTCCAATTCAGCTAAATCAGGGCCATGTGATGTGTGCTAGGTGATGATATGTGTAAGTATACAGAGATCATGGCATTCAGTTGGAAAAATGTAAACAGGGCATAAGTATAATTCCATGGATTAGAAAATGAGAGTGCTCTCATCTAGTTTGTATATCGTATTATACATTTCGTTTGAGATTGTCAGCCATCTTCATTGCGTGAAAAATGTTCTTGACTGCACTTAGGTGTGGGGGAGGGAAGTGGTAGAAACAACCGCTATGTGTACAATTTCCTGTGTTTCAAAAGACATGTAGCCTCAGTACCTGACATAAAACCAGTAACACGGCTACTTCCTCTTTATACTGATATTAGTCACGGGCCTACATGAACGCTTCCCTTGTTCCACACAGTAGCGCTTAGTGTCTGTCTCGTTGTGTAGAGTACCAGTAGAAAACCATTACAGCTACTGTAACGATAGGAGCTGGTTCTGAAACCTGTTACTCAGCCCTATAATGGGCAGAGTGTGAGTGTGTTTACGTGCAGCGGGAGCACACAAACAAGCAGGGTGTTAATGAAGGTTGATAGATGTGTAGTTGTCATGTGTCTGTTGTAATCTATTGTGGGTATAGCAGATGTGCCTGTGTGGCTGCCTCTAAGTGATCTGTATTCATTGCAGTGTCACCTGTGCTGCTTAAGGGCCTTTGCTTATCTTGCAGATTTCCAGCTGAAGTAGTAGTCAGCTTAATGCTGTATTAATTACAGACCCTGCTGAGACTCTGTACCACAATCAATCTCTCACTCACATCTCTCTCACATCTTTCAGATTCAGCTGAGCTGGATGGCAGTATCTCTGTTTCTCACACTACCAGGTAAGCCATGAAAAATAACGATTTTTTTTATTTCTCACACATATGCATGCACCCACGGTCAAACACACTGTTCTCATGTAAACATACTGTATACACACTCTCTCCCCTTCTCACCTCAAACTAAAACAGGGTCTTCAACCTTTCCTTGCCCAGGGACCTCCGTCCAGGCAAACCGGTGACCCCACATGTGTTAGCAGAACATGTTAATGACAAGGACAAGTAACCAACATTTCAAAATGAATAGATTTGGTAGATAGGTTTTCATTATTTTGACCTCCACACATTATAACTGGAAAAAGTGTAAACTCGAACATAGCCTATTAGTTAGAAAGGTAACTCCAAACTAGGGCTGCAATGATTATAGAAATTTGGGTAACTATGTAATGCAAATAGCCACAGTTGTCATTTTTGCTGAAAAATTTCAAAATGAGCTACGACATACCTAATGAATACAACACAGCTTTGGTGACACCCCTGTCTCAAAAACAAATGATTTTGACCACGTTGAACTTTTGGAAATGAAGCTTCTCCTCCAAACTGTGTCATTCTGCTCGTAAAATGATTACTAACTTCACCCTCTCTATGTATTCATTCTCCTAAAATGAATGTATGAAGATAATTGTGATTACCTCGACTAACCGCGCAAATTGACTCTGTACCGATACCCCCTGTATATAGTCTCGCTATTGTTATTTTACTGATGCTCTTTAATTACTTGTTACTTTTATTTCTTATTCTTATTAAGATTTTGTTAAACTGTATTGTTGGTTAGGGGCTTGAATGTAAGCCTTTCATTGTTGTATTCGGCGCATGTGACTAATACAATTAGATTTGATTTGATTGGGACTTTATTTGATAATTATACAATAGATGTGCCAGTCCACATCTGAACTCCACATACATGTTGGTTAATAGCAGCCGCTAAGCTGGTTAAAGGTTAGCAATGTGTTGTAAAAAATGTATGACCAAGTCAAAATAGCTTGCCAGCAGCTAACATCATTTGCCACGACTGGTGGTCTCGGGAGCTTTTTCAAAGCCTATGTCAGATACTCCAATGAGTGTAATTAGCTCAATATTAGGAGTTGAGAAAAACAGACATCATTTAAAAATAAGATATTCCCCTCTTTTCTACTGTAGGTATGTAGCACAACATTTGTTTAGTCTGTTGTTGCTAGAGACATTCATAAAAATATATACATTTTTTACATATATTTTTGCGGCTCACCTGCTGTACCTCCACAGACCCCTAGGGTCCAAACAGTCCTGAGTCATTCCAACGAATGTATCTGTTTTTTCAGTGACATCTCTCCTCCTCTGAACCACACTGTAAATATCTAAAATGACCTCATAGGGATTCAGCAACAGAACTGATTTTCCTGTTAGGAAATTGATTCAGTTCTAATCACATTTGCTTGTGGGAACCCAGTGGGCCCATAGCGGGCTTGTAGCGATTCATCATGGAGTGGTTAATTGGAAGGTATTGATGGGGAGTAGAGTGTGTACAAAGGCCTGCTTCTCACGTCTCTCAGGGCCAGTACAATCTACCTTTGTGTTGGTCAGAGCAGCCCCTTCATAACCATGCTGCATTGCCCACTCACAAGACTAGTATTATCACAGACTTTGAATACATTCACAGCACTCTATCGACCCAGCTAACAATTCTAGGGAGAGAGAACGTAATGTTACCCTTAATGTTCCTTTAAGCAGCCGCACACAAGCCTAAGATCACCATGCACAGCACCAAGCAGTCCGCTGGAGTGGTGTAAAGCTCGCCGCCATCTGGATAAGTGGAAACACTTTCGTTTGGGTGATGAATTACGCTTTATCATCTGACTGTCCGACAGACGGATCTGGGTTTGGGGGATGCCAGGAAAACACAACCTGGTCCAATTTATAGTGCCAACTGTAAAGTTTGGTGGATGAGAAATAATGGTCTATCTTTCATGGTTCGGGCTAGGCCCCTTAGTTCCACTGAAGGGAAATCCTAATGCTACAGCATGCATTGACATTCTAGATTCTAGATTATTTTCTTGCAACTTTGTGGCAAGAGTTTGGGGAAGGCGGTGTGGGAGAACCTGACTGGCCCGCACAAAGCCCTGACCTCAACTCCATCGAACACCTTAGGGATGAATTTGAACGCCGAGCCAGGCCTAATCGATATTCGACAAGCAGGTGTCCACATACTTACAGTCAGTAATTCAACAATGATTACTACAAGTTTAGATAGCTGGCCGGTAGACTTACCAATAAAAAAAAAAATATGCTGACATAGGCTAATTGAGTGACTGTCAGTGACTGACATAACGAGAGAAAAACTGCTGATGCACAACAACATTTCAAAATTGCACCTTGTGTATTCTACTATTTTAACTCTCAATAGTAAGTTGAGACCCCAACTGAGTTCCTATCATTTACTTTTAAATTGATCCGCGGGCCTACACGTTACCCGTCTCTGCTCTAGGGAATGTGCTTATTAGTCCAGTATAGTTAGGCCCTGTCCAGAAGAAACACTAACCCCTCCTCCTTTGGCACTTATGTAGATGAAACAACTCGATAGGTGTAAGCAATAGGTAGAGTGCACTTTGTAGTAAATCTAAGCTATGTTAAAAGTACACTCAAGAAAAAAACTATTTCATTGATCATAGTAATTCAGGAGTATCATTAAAACAGCTTAACATGCCCCAACAACATTAAAATACTGTCTTAAAATACTGAAATAAGTCAATCAAATCACTGAGATCACAATACAGTGAACTAAGACATTCAAAATTCAAATCCCAGGTGAAGACATGTTGAATAATTATTGTGTAAATGGACATTCACAATGTAATCATCTATTTTAAAGTGTGCAAAACGTGTACGTTAAAAACACTAAGCACTGGGTATGCGAGTATCCCTAACGTTCACAGCAGACAAAGAGCTATCAGTGGTTCACCATTCAGGGCCTTGATTGGCTCGGCAACAGTAACAAGGCGTGATGTGTAATTACACTTTTTTTTGGGGGGGGGGGGGGGGGGGGGGACACTTCTTAGGGACCAGATACAGATACAGAGAAATGTTCCAGCAACGTTCAATTGAAACGTGTCTAGAACATTAATATATTATGTTCTGAGAACATGCAACCATGTTCTGTGTATGTTTGGTGGGACGTTGATGGAAAATTCTCATAACATAGAAAATTGGACACATGAATGTTCTTGCAACGTTACCATGAAACGTGTCTAGAACGTTGATATTTTAAATTCTGAGAACATGGTAACCCCGTTCTGGGTAAGTTCTATTTGATATTAAGGGAATGGTCTCTTGGAAACATTCCTTCCACATTACTAGAACAGTCCTATGAAAACATTACTTAATGGTCTTATGTCACTCTTAAGGGAATGTTCTCTAAAGTTGTGGGAACGTTTGTTGCTAGCTGAGTAACTCCCTCCCTTTGTCCCTCCCACTGGCTGTGTGTAAACACATTCTCAGCCCTGGCTGCTACTAGGAATACGTTACTCAATTGTTGTGGAGAATAATTTCAGCAGTAGCCATGTTTTGTGCTTCCAACTGTCTTGTAATGTGGTGTTTAGGTTTCACCCAACTGCTTTGTTTGTGTAATGCTTGAAAAGTCATTTGTTTTCTGTCAACAGGGTCCCTTGCTCAGAGCCCTACCACCACACACCCCAAAATGACTCTGGTGGCGAATGTTACTGCAGCTCCCTCTCCAGCCAGAACTGGTACAGTCCCCTTTGTCTTTTCTAGATGATGTCACATGGGGCTACTTCATATTTCTCTGTAGCTTAACTCAAGAACTTCACTCTTAATAGGACCTTCTTTTAAATCTTTTTCACCAGCAGGATGAATGGAAATCAATGTCCGTAAACCATGGCAGCTAGAGCACCAATGTTTGTAATTACTTTGTCCCCCTCCTAACTGGCTTTGGTTCAGTAGCTGTAATCAATTTGAGGAATTACTGTGACTTGCGAAAGAAGTCACACTTTAAATAAGGTATAACTTATTTCGGACTATTTCATTAATGGAACTTGCGACAGAAGAAATTGTACTTATTATTTGGAACACTACTTTTAACACCGTTTAAGATAGAAATTCAACCTTTAAAACATGCAGGCCGGTCAGGACCAGTGTGATTGAAACCATTTATACTTTTTAACCTATTAAGCTTCTAATAAACCTCACCCACTTTAATGGGATTTCTTCTACATTCTAAAGCTCCCATTGTTAAAGAGCCACTGAACACGTCGATTGGCACGTGTATCTGTGTTGCTCATTTGAAAAACGATATTTCAGTCTTGGCAGTGTGTTCCTCACTGATTCCGTGTTTGGTTAATGATTTTTCCCCCCCATGAGACACTACTGACGCGGAAGCCTATTGATTGAATTTAAGATAACTACTTTTTTGCCGATGATGTTTTAGTTGCGCAGTTTTACATCTAACTAGGGTGTTTGGTGGAGTATTTCCCAAGTAAAAAAATGTGCGACATGTCTTAAGTAAACAAAGTCAGAGCTGCTGGGCAGATGTGTCTCACTGTCTAATACATTGAATAGAGAGCAATCACCGCAGCTGCTCAGCCTATGTTAGTGGAAAAAATCATCAACTCAAAACCCACCTTACATTTACCCGTTGTGATGCACGGAGGTTTCAAACTCTGTCATAGACGAGATTAACTTTATGACCAAAATGATCCTATTTACACTTTGTAGTCAATTTGACACTATAATAACTCTTTCTGACTCATATCGATACCACAAAGGCCATTTTCAAAGGGATTTTTAAAGGCAGTGACTTTAAAATCTCCCCTTCTGAAGCTGACTTTCAACATTCTATTCATTGTAAACAAATCAGCTACTTTGACCACTTTCCCAACAAGCTGGACAAAAACGTAGAGGGTATGAAATCTTAAAATATCTTCTACCAATCAAACTATATAGCTGTTTTAGTTATCAAATCAACTTACTTTTCCTCTCAACTCTTACAATCAACTGACATTTTGACCACTTTCCCAGCAAATATGACACAAACATAGATGGTATGACATACAGTGGGGAGAACAAGTATTTGATACACTGCCAATTTTGTAGGTTTTCCTACTTACAAAGCTTGTAGAGGTCTGGATTTTTTTTATCATAGGTACACTTCAACTGTGATAAACGGAATCTAAAACAAAAATCCAGAAAATCACATTGTATGATTTTTAAGTAATTAATTTGCATTTTATTGCATGACATAAGTATTAGATCACCTACCAACCAGTAAGAATTCTGGCTTTCACAGACCTGTTAGTTTTTCTTTAAGAAGCCCTCCTGTTCTCCACTCATTACCCGAATTAACTGCACAGGTTTGAACTCGTTACCTGTATAAAAGACACCTCTACACACTCAATCAAACAAACTCCAACATCTCCACAATGGCCAAGAGCAGAGAGCTGTGTAAGGACATCAGGGATCAAATTGTAGAGCTGCACAAGGCTGGGATGGGCTACAGGACAATAGGCAAGCAGCTTGGTGAGAAGGCAACAACTGTTGGTGCAATTATTAGAAAATGGAAGAAGTTCAAGATGACGGTCAATCACCTTCGGTCTGGGGCTACATGCAAGATCTCACCTCGTGGGGCATCAATGATCTGAGGAAGGTGAGGGATCAGCCCAGAACTACCTGGTCAATGACCTGAAGAGAGCTGGCACCACAGTCTCAAAGAAAACCATTAGTAACACACTACGCCGTCATGGATTAAAATACTGCAGCGCACGCAAGGTCCCCCTGCTCAAGCCAGCGCATGTCCAGGCCCGTCGGAAGTTTGCCAATGACCATCTGGATGATCCAGAGGAGGAATGGGAGAAGGTCATGTGATCTGATGAGACAAAAATAGAACATTTTGGTCTAAACTCCGCTCGACATGTTTGGAGGAAGAAGAAGTATGAGTACAACCCCAAGAATACCATCCCAACCGTGAAGCATGGAGGTGGAAACATCATTCTTTGGGGATGCTTTTCTGCAAAGGGGACATGACGACTGCACCGTATTGAGGGGAGGATGGATGGGGCCATGTATCGCGAGATCTTGGCCAACAACCTCCTTCCCTCAGTAAGATAATTGAAGATGGGTCGTGGCTGGGTCTTCCAGCATGACAATGACCTGAAACACACAGCCAGGGCAACTAAGGAGTGGCTCCGTAAGAAGCATCTCAAGGTCCTGGAGTGGCCTAGCCAGTCTCCAGACCTGAACCCAATAGAAAATCTTTGGAGGGAGCTGAAAGTCCGTATTGCCCGAAACCTGAAGGATCTGGAGAAGGTCTGTATGGAGGAGTGGGCCAAAATCCCTGCTGCAGTGTGTGCAAACCTGGTCAAGAACTACAGGAAACGTATGATCTCTGTAATTGCAAACAAAGGTTTCTGTACCAAATATTAAGTTCTGCTTTTCTGATGTATCAAATACTTATGTCATGCAATAAAATGCAAATTAATTACTTAAAAATCATACAATGTGATTTTCTGGATTTTTGTTTTAGATTCCGTCTCTCACAGTTGAAGTGTACATATGATAAAAATCCAGACCTCTACATGCTTTGTAAGTAGGAAAACCTACAAAATCAGCAGTGTATCAAATACTTGTTCTCCCCACTGTATTGACTTCCGGCGTCAACAGAGATGGCCGCCTCGCTCCGCATTCTTAGGAAACTATGCAGTATTTTGTTTTTTTATGTATTATTTCTTACACTGTTACCCCGGGAAATCTTAAGTCTTATTACATACAGCCAGGAGGAACAATTGGATATTAGAGCAGCGTCAACTTACCAACATTATGACCAGGAATACGACTTTCCCGAAGCGGATCCTCTGTTTGGTCCACCACCCAGGACAATGGATCGGATCCCAGCAGGCGACCCAAAACAACTGCGCCGCAGAAGGGGCAGACGGTGAGGTCTTCTGGCCAGGCTCAGTAGACAGGCACATCAACCACCACTCCCAAGTATACTACTTGCCAATGTCCAGTCTCTTGACAACAAGGTAGACGAAATCCGAGCAAGAGTTGCCTTCCAGAGAGACATCAGAGATTGTAACATTCTCTGTTTCACGGAAACATGAGTTATCAGAGTCGGTACAGCCACCTGGTTTCTTCACGCATCTCGCCAACAGAAACAAACATCTCTCTGGTAAGAAGAAGGGCGGGGGTGTATGCCTTATGATTAACGAGTTGTGGTGTGATCATAACAACGCTCATACTCAGGTCTGTCCAACGCTGGTCTGACCAATCTGATTCCACGCTTTAAGATTGCTTCTATCACGTGGACTGGGATATGTTCCGGATAGCTTTGAACAACAACATTGATGTATACGTTGATTCGGTGAGCGAGTTTATTAGCAATCGCATCGGATGTTGTACCCACGGAGAGTATTAAAACCTTCCCCAACCAGAAACCGTGGATTGATGGCAGCATTCGCGCAAAACTGAAACCGCGAACCACTGCTTTTAATCAGGGCAAGGCGACCGGAAACATGACCAAATATCAACAGTGTAGCTTTTCCCTCCGCAAGGAAATCAAACAAGCTAAGCGTCAGCATAGAGACAAAGTAGAGTCGCAATTTAACGGCTCAGACACGAGAGGTATGTGGCAGGGACTACAGTCAATCACGGACTACAAAATGAAAACCAGCCCCATCGCGGACCCCGATGTCTTGCTCCCTGACAAACTAAACAAATTCTTTGCTCGCTTTGAGGACAATACAGTGCCACCAACATGGCCCGCTACCAAAATCTGCATTCTCTCCTTCACCGCAGCCAACGTGAGTAAAACATTTAAATGTGTTAACCATCGCAAGGCTGCAGGCCCAGACGGCATCCCTAGCTGTGTCCTCAGAGCATGCGCAGACCAGCTGGCTGGTGTGTTTATGGACATATTCAATCAATCCCTATCCCAGTCTGCTGTTCCCACATGCTTCAAGAAGGCCCCCATTGTTCCTGTTCCCAAGAAAGCTAAGGTAACTGAGCTAAACGACTGTCACCCTACCTGACACCCTAGGCCCACTCCAATTTGCTTACCGCCCCAATAGGTCCACAGACGACGCAATCACACTGCACACTGCCCTAACCCATCTGGACAAGAGGAATACCTACGTAAAAATGCTGTTCATCGACTACAGCTCAGCATTTAACACCATAGTACCCTCCAAGCTCATCATTAAGCTTGATGCCCTGGGTCTCGACCCCGCCCTATGCAACTGGATCCTGGACTTTCTGATGGGACGCCCCCAGGTGGTGAGAGTAGGAAACAACATCTCCACCCCGCTGATCCTCAACACCGGGGCCCCAAAAGGGTGCGTTCTCAGCCCTCTCCTGTACTCCCTGTTCAACAATGATTGCGTGGCCATGCACGCCTCCAACTCAATCATCAAATTTGCAGACGACACTACAGTGGTAGGCTTGATTACCAACAACAATGAGACGGCCTACAGGGAGGAGGTGAGGGCACTTGGAGTGTGGTGTCATGAAAATAACCTCACACTCAACATCAACAAAACAAAGGAGATGATTGTGGACTTCAGGAAACAGCAGAGGCAGCACCCCCTATCCACATCGACGGGACAGTAGTGGAGAAGGTGGAAAGTTTTAAGTTCCTCGGCGTACACATCACGGACAAACTGAAATTGTCCACCCACACAGACAGCGTGGTGAAGAAGTCGCAACAGCGCCTCTTCAACACTCAAACTTTTACTTTTATGGCAACTGCTCCGCCCACAACCGTAAGGCTCTCCAGAGGGTAGTGAGGTCTGCACAACGCATCACCGGGGGCAAACTACCTGCCCTCCAGGACACCTACACCACCCGATGTTACAGGAAGGCCATAAAGATCATCAAGGACAACAACCACCCGAGCCACTGCCTGTTCACCCCGCTATCATCCAGAAGGCGAGGTCAGTACAGCCATCACTGACATTGAGTGGCTGCTGCCAACATACTGACTCAAATCTCTAGCCACTTTAAAAATAAAATATGCCATGTAATAAATGTATCACTAGTCACTTTATACAATGCCACTTTATATAATGTGTACATACCCTACATTATTCATCTCATATGTATATACTGTACTCTATACCATCTACTGCATCTTTATGTAATGTTTACATACCCTACATTACTCATCTCATGTGTATATACTGTACTCTATACCATCTACTGAATCTAGCCTATGCCGTTCGGCAAATGCTCATTCATATATATCTATATGTACATATTCTTAATCATTCCTTGTTGTGAAATTGTTAGATTACCTGTTAGATGTTACTGCATGGTCGGAACTAGAAGCACAAGTGTTTCGCTACACTAGCATTAACATCTGCTAACCATGTGTATGTGACCAATAAAATTTGAATTGATTTGATTTGATATCCATCTACTTTTCTGCAATTCAAATCTGATATCAGAACAGAAATATCTTCTAACAATCAAATAATATAGCTGTTTTAGTAAGAGCATCAAGCACTTTTCCTCTCAACCTTTTGAAAGTACTGCTATTTTGACCACTTTCCCAGCAAATAAGACACAAACAAAGATGGTATGACATATTAGTCTACTTTTCTTCAATTCAAATCTGATATCAGAACAGAAATATATTCTACCAATCAAACAATTTAGATGTTTTGGTAAGAGCATCAAGTACTTTTCCTCTCAACCTTTTGAAGAACTGCCATTTTGACCACTTTCCCAAGTTAAACAAAAACGTAGAGCGTATGAAATCTTAGTCTACTTCTCTGCTATTCAAATGTTGAATCAGAATAGAATATATTCTACAAGTCAAACGATATAGCTGTTTTAGTAACAACATTGCCAACTTTCTCCCAACTTTTCAGAAAAACTGCATTTTTGCCCGCTTTTCCAACAACTTGGACAAAAACGTAGAGCGTATGAAATCTTCTAGTTCTCTGTTTTTCAAATCTGAAATCAGAACAAATATATTTTACCAATCAAATCATAGCACTGCGGGAGCAAATAAGACTGATTATGCCACACAGCTCACCCAAACTCAGTAAACTAACCCATTATAAGAAACCCCACTGACACTAACCAAACTACAATAGCGACCCCACGTACTGAAGCACCTATGTGAACTGAGCCACAAAAACAATTGACCACAATAGTAGAATCGTCAGTTCACCTTCAAAATAAAAGTTGCATTGAAACTGATGCAAACAGATACAAATACTGGATTCATGCCATATTTGGACTAAATAAGGCAAAATAAAGGTTGGAATGTTGTTGTAAATTTTACAAAATACAAACATTTGTTTATTTGACAAGTCACCTATCCAGTCAGCTAATTGTGTGTATTGAACATTCATATTGCACTGTACAGTCTAGCCTAGGGATAGTGCACTCATGAAATGGGGTATCAGCCTACTCAGTGACACCCACAGAACACCCACAGAAGACAATTCTGAACAGTTTACACAAATATCTCTTAGTCTTGGTTTTCCCGTCCTTCTCCTCTGGTAAGTAATTCAGTTAATTGTAAAAAAAAAAAAAAAAAAAGTAGGCTACTGTATGTGTTTATATTCTAATAGTTGACGCGTACAGTGCCTTCGGAAATTATTCACACATCTGGACTTTTTCCACATTTTGTTACATTACAGCCTTATTTTAAAACAAAAAATACTCAGCAACCTACACACAATACCACATAATGACAAAGCAAAAACAGGTTCATAGAAATGTTAGCAAATTTATGAAAGATAAAAAACAGAAATACCTTATAAGTATTCAGACCCTTTGCTATGAGACTCGAAATTGAGCTCAGGTGCATCCTGTTTCCATTGATCATCCATGAGATGTTTCTACAACTTGATTGGAGTCCATCTGTGGTAAATTCAATTGATTGGACATAATGGGGCCAAGAACCCGATGGTCACTCTGACAGAGCTCTAGAGTTCCTCTGTGGAGTTGGGAGAACATTCCAAAAGGACAACCATCTCTGCAGCACTACACCAATCAGGCCTTTATGGTAGAGTGGCCAGACGGAAGCCAATCCTCAGTAAAAAGCACATGACAGCCTGCTTGGAGTATGCCAAATGGCACGGAAAGGCTCTCAGACCATGAGAAATAAGATCCTCTGGTCTGATGAAAACAAGATTGAACTCTTTGGACTGAATGCCAAGCATCACGTCTGGAGGAAACCTGGCACCATCCCTACGGTGAAGCATGGTGGTGGCAGTATCATGCTGTGGGGATGTTTTTCATTAGCTGGGACTGGTAGACTAGTAAGGATCGAAACAAAGATGAACGGAGCAAAGTACAGAGAGATCCTTGATGAAAACTTGCTCAAGAATGCTCAGGACCTCAGACTGTGGCGAAGGTCCTTCCAACAGGACAACGACCCTAACCACAAAGCCAAGATAACACAGGAGTGGCTTCGGGACAAGTCTGTGAATGCCTTTCAGTGGCCCAGCCAGAACCTGGTCTTGAACCCGATTGAACATATCGGGAGAGACCTGAAAATAGCTGTGCAGCAACGCTCCCCATCCAACCTGACAGAGCTTGAGAGGATCTGTAGAGAAGAATGGGAGAAACTCCCCAAATACATGTGTGCCAAGCTTGTAGTGTCATACCCAAAAAGACTCTATGCTGTAATCGCGGCCAAAGTGCGTCTACAAAGTACTGAGAAAAGGGTCTGAATACTTATGTAAATGTGATATTTCAGTTGTATATTTTCATAAATTTGCAAACATTTAGAAAAACTGTTTTTACTTTGTCATTATGGGGTATTGTGTGTGGATTGACGAGGGGGGAAAACAGTTAAATCCACTTTAGAATAAGGCTGTAACGTAACAAAATGTGGAAAAAGTCAAAGGAATGAATATGTCCTGAATGCACTGTATAGTGTAGAGAATTATTTTACCATCTAAACCGATGTGAAATATATGTTCCACAGCCACAAATGTTGTATTGTCAGCTGTTTGAAGCTGGTGTACAAAACTGAAAGCAAAAACTGAACTTGATAACCGGAACCATAGAAATAGTTCACACGGAACTGATCTATCACTTCGTAGACCTGCTTTCAATGAAGAATGACATATCAACAGTGGAAAGAAAAAGTATGTGAACCCTTTGGAATTACCTGGATTTATGCAGAGATTGGTCATAACATTTGATCTGATCTTCATCTAAGTCACAACAATAGACAAACAGTCTGCTTAAACTAATAACACACAAAAAATTGTATGTTTTTATGTCTTTGTTGAACACACTGTGTAAACATTCACAGTGGAGGATGGGAAAAGTATGTGAACCCTTGGATTTAATAACTGGTTGTCCCTCCTTTGGCAGCAATAACCTCAACCGAATGTGTTCTGTAGTTGTGGATCAGACCAGCACAACGGCCAGGAGGAATTTTGGACCATTCCTCATTACAAAACTTTCAGTTAAGCAATATTCTTGGGGTGTCTGGTGTGAACCACTCTCTTGAGGTCATGCCACAGCATCACAGTAGGGTTGAGGTCAGGACTGACTGGGCCATTCCAGAAGTCGTATTTTCTTCTGTCGAAGCCATTCTGTTGTGATTTACTTCTGTGTTTTTGGTTGTTGTCCTGTTGCATCACCCAACTTATTTTGAGCTTCAATTGGCAGACAGATAGCCTTACATTCTCCTGCTAAATGTCTTGATAAACTTGGTAATTCATTTTTCCGTCCATGATGGCAAGCTGTCCATGCCCTGAGGCAGCAAGCAGCCCTAAGCCATGATACTCCCTCCACCAAGTTTTACAGTTGGGATGAGGTTTTGATGTTGGTGTGCTGTGCCTTTTATTCTCCAGGCAGAGTGCTGTGTGTTCCTTCCAAACAACTCCATTTTAGATGAATCTGTCCACAGAATATTTTGCCAGTAGCGCTGTTGAACATCCAGGTGCTCTTTTGCGAACTTCAGACGTGCAGCAATGTTTTTCTTGGACAGCAGTGACATCTTCTGAGGTGTCCTCCCATGAACACCATTATTGTTTAGTGTTTTACGTATCATAGTCTTGTCAACAGAGATGTTAGCATGTTCCAGAGATTTCTGTAAGTCTTTAGCTGACACTCTAGGATTCTTCTTAGCCTCATTGACCATTCTGCACTGTGCTCTTGCAGTCATCTTTGCAGGACGAACACTTCTAAGGAGAGTAGCAACAGTTGAACTGTCTCCATTTATAGACAATTTGTATTACCGTGGACTGATGAACATCAAGGCTTTTAGAGATAATTTTGTAACCCTTTCCAGCTTTATGCAAGTCAACAATTCTTAATCTTAGGTCTTCTGAGATCTCTTTTGTTCGAGGCATGGTTCACATCAGGCAATGCTTCTACTGAATAGCAAACCAACATTTTTTGATTTTTTTATAGGGCAGGGCAACTCTAACAAACATCTCCAATCTCGTCTCATTGATTGGACTCCATTTTAGCTGTCTCCTGACTCCAATTAGCTTTTGGAGAAGTCATTAGCTGAGTGGTTCGCATACTTTTTCCAACCTACACTGTGAATGTTTAAATTATATATTCAATATAGACAAGAAAAATACAATAATTTGTGTGTTATTAGTTTGAGCACACTATGTTTGTCTGTTGTTGTGACTTAGATGAAGATCAGATCAAATGTTATGACCAATTTATGCAGAAATCCCGGTAATTCCAAAGGGTTCACATACTTTTTCTTTCCATTTATAACTCACATATCCATGTTAATTTGGTCAGTTCGCCCAAAAGGTTGCATTTTGCAGCTTTAAGGTTACTGATTAGAAACTGCCTTCTGAAAAAGGCCATTATTAATGCAACCTATTTTCTAGGCCTATACTTGGGATATGTTTTTTGTTTAAGCTAAGTTTGCTTGAGAAAGTAAATGATATGATTATGGTCCCTGTCATGCTCTGAACTGTAGGTGCACCTACACATGCCTCCTGTCCTGTTGAGCTCAACCCTCCCAGAGTAGTAGTGAGATATGGAGAATCAGTCTCAGTCAACTGCACCACATCCACAGACCCCGAGGGGATGGGGTGGGAGGCCACGTACGGAGATACAGGTTTGCATGGAAATGTCAACTTTGTCACCTGGACTGTGAAAAGACTCATGGACTGGACAATAGAACCTAAATGCTACATCAAGTCACAAAATGGAAGTCAGTGTACTGAGATTCTCCCTGTCATTCTCTACAGTAAGTTGTTTTTCTTTTTCTTATATTTGGGAGTTTTGTCAGTAAAAGCAATTATATTTCACTATGTGTAACTATTTTGTCTCTAGAGACTCCAGACAGCGTGTCTATCTCTCCTCTGAGCCACTCTGGTCCAATGATGGAGGGGAAGGAGTACCAGCTGCAGTGCGACATCCAGAACATCGCTCCTCTACAGAACCTGGTTGTGAGGTGGTACAAAGGGAATGAAACTATAGAGACTCAAACGTTTAATGACTCCACAAAGGAACTAGTGAATATGTCCTCCACTATCACCATCACCCACAAGAGATATGAGGGTGAAGTAGAGTACAGATGTGAGGCAGAGCTGGACCTGGGACCAGAGGGACCAAAACCTTCTGCCTTGTCATCAAAACCTCTTTATGTTTACTGTAAGTCTTTTTGTTTCCTTTTGGGGGTTGGGCGGCTAAAGGGACTTGTTAACGGGCTGAGGGACTATTCTATTCCACATACTATCTTCTACCAATCAGATTATAGCACTGGGGGAGCACATAAGACTGATTATGCCACACAGCTCACCCCAACCCACTAAACTAACCCACTATAACAACTCCCACACTCACTAACCGAACTACAATAGTGACCCCACTTACTATAGCTAACCCATGGCCTACATACCTAAAACATTCCGAATTACTACTACAATGTACTGCTAATACTACTTCTGGGTTACTCACTACTACCTAGTCTCCCACTAAAGGTTACTATAGCTATTTATAAAACAGTCACTGCCTCTACTGTACCAGTCTCAATTTATCAACACTAACAAACTTCTAAACTTCTTCCACTAGATGCAAAATAACAGCCTACAACTTCTAATTCCTTATGACTAAAAGTGTAGTAGTCTGAATGTAGTTATTTATGATGAAATATGCACTTTTGACTGTGTTTCACTACTACGCATTTAACATTTAAATGCCTCAATTTAGAGGATGTACCACTTCTTTCTAACTTGTTGTAGTTATTTGGAAGCCATGTTTTGTGCTTCCGACTGTCTTGTAATGTGTTGTTTAGGTTTCACCCAACTGCTTTGTTTGTGCAATGCTTGAAATGTCATTTGTTTTCTGTCAACAGGGTCCCTTGCTCAGAGCCCTACCACCACACACCCCAATCGACCGGTGGAAGTGACTCCCTCTCCAGACAGAACTGGTACAGTCCTCTTTCTCATTTCTAGATGATGTCACATGGGGCTACTTCATATTTCTCTGTATCTTTCCACCTGCCACAACTCAACGTTAATCTCAAGAACTTCACTCTTAATAGGACCTGCTTTTAAATCTTTTTCACCAGCAGGATGAATGGAAATCAATGTCCGTAAACCATGGCAGCTAGAGCACCAATGTTTGTAATTACTTTGTCCCCCTCCTAACTGGCTTTGGTTCAGTAGCTGTAATCAATTTGAGGAATTACTGTGACTTGCGAAAGAAGTCACACTTTAAATAAGGTATAACTTATTTCGGACTATTTCATTAATGGAACTTGCGACAGAAGAAATTGTACTTATTATTTGGAACACTACTTTTAACACCGTTTAAGATAGAAATTCAACCTTTAAAACATGCAGGCCGGTCAGGACCAGTGTGATTGAAACCATTTATACTTTTTAACCTATTAAGCTTCTAATAAACCTTACCCACTTTCTTCTACATTCTAAAGCTCCCATTGTTAAAGAGCCACTGAACACGTCGATTGGCACGTGTTTTTCTCATTAGAAAAAAACATATTTCAGTCTTAGCGGTGTGTTTCCTGACTGATTCTGCATTTGGTTAATGATTTTTGTCCCCCATGAGACACTATAGATGCAGAAGCCTGTTTCCCTTCTTCAAAATCCCCAGAATAAATCTAAGATAACTCAAGAAATATGAAATAATTTTTAAGTCTTTGCAGAGGATGTTTTAGTTGCTCAGTTTTACATCTAATTAAGGTGTTTGGTGGAGTATTTCCCAAGTAAAAAAATGTGCGACATGTCTTAAGTAAACAAAGTCAGAGCTGCTGGGCAGATGTGTCTCACTGTCTAATACATTGAATAGAGAGCATTCACCGCAGCTGCTCAGCGAGTTGGTGGGCAAAAGGAAATCAACTCAAAACACAACTTTCATTTACCCATTGTGACGCACAGATGTTCCAAACTCCGTTGTAGACGAGACGGACAAAATTATCCTATTTACACCCTTTAACTGTGTCTGACTCATATTGACACCACACAGGCCATTTTCAAGGGGATTTTTAAAGGCAGTGACTCTTTAAAAACTCACATTCTGAAACTGTGACTTCTAACGTTCTATTCACTGTGAACAATGTGATTTTGACACAAATCGGCTACTTTGACCACTTTCTCAACAAGCTAGAAAAAAACTTAGAAGGTATGAAATCTTATACTTCTATCCTATTTAAAGCTGATATCAGAACAGAAATATCTTCTACCAATCAAACGACACAGCTGTTTTAGTAATCAAATCAACTACTTTTCTTCTCAACTTTTACAAACAACTGAAATGTTGACCATTTTCCCAGCAAGTAGGATACAAATGTAGAGGGTGTGACATATTGGTCATCAAAACCTCTAAATTTGACTGTTTACTGAAAGTCTTTTTGTTTCCTTTTGGGGTTGGTGGACTGAATTGACCTTTTAATGGGCTGAGGGACTATTACTATACCTTTCCACATACTATCTACCAATCACTGGGGGAGCACATAAGACTGATTATGCCATACAGCTCACCCCAACCCACTATAACAACCTCCCACACTCATTAACTAAACTACAATAGTGACCCCACTTACTATAGCTAACCCATGGCCTACCTACCTAAAACATTCAGAATTATTACTAGAATGTACTGCTACTACTACTTCTGGGCCACTTACTACACTAAAGGCTACTATAGCTATTTATAAAACAGTCACTGCTTCTACTATACCAGCCTCAATTTATCAACACTAACACAAACTTCTTCCACTAGATGCTAAATAATAGGCTACAACTTTCCTAATTCCTTATGACTAAAAGTGTAGTAGTCTGAATGTAGTTACTTAAGGAAAACATTTAAATACCACAATTTAAAGGATGTATCACTTATTTCTGACTTGTTGTAGTTATCTGGAAAACCACTGCTCTTACACAGTTTAAGATAGAAATGCCTGTCACGTCCATCGTTTAAATGAGTGGACCAAAGCGCAGCGTGAGTAGAGTTCCACATATTTATTGAGGTGAAACTTCAAACAACAAATAAATAAACTAACGTGTAGTTCGTAGTGCACATAGCACAAGACAAAACAAAATCCCACAACGCAGGTGGGAAAAGGACCACAGTATGATCCCCAATTTAGAGGCAACGATCATCAGCTGCCTCCAATTGGGAACCATACTCACACCAACATAGAAAATAAAACCTAGAAAACCCCCTAGTCACGCCCCGACCTAAAACACCTGAACCTAGAGGGGGAGGGTTAGGGTGGGCAACTAGCATCGGTGGCGGCTCCGGTGCGGGACGTAGCACCTGCTCAGACTGCGGATCCGGCCATGAAGCCAGGCTGAACGCCGTGCCCGGACTGGGCACCGGAGCAGAGGAAGGCTCCGGCCACGGAGCGGGACTTGACACCGTGCCTGGACTGGGCACCGGCACAGAGGAAGGCTCCGGCCATGGAGCAGGACTGGTCACCATGCCTGGACTGAGCACCAGCTCAGAGGAAGGCTCCGGCCATGGAGGGGGACTGGACGCCGTGCCTGGAATGAGCACCGGCGCAGAGGAAGGCTCCGGCCACACCAACATAGAAAATAAAACCTAGAAAACCCCCTAGTCACGCCCTGACCTAAAACACCATAGAGAACCCCAGTCAGGTCACGACAATGCCATTCCATCTGGATTAAATTTATTTCATAAAACCTTTTGATAAAACGTTTACTTTTTAAACTATTTGACTTTTTGTCCTCCTAAAACAACTTTATCCACTGTAATGAGATTTTTTCAACATTCTAAAGCTCCCATTGTTGAAAATTCCCAGGACTTCCAACCTTCTATGCACTGTAAACAATGTAGCTTTTGACACAAGTCAGCTACTTTCCCAACAACTTAGACAAAACCGTAGAGGCTATGAAATATTAGCCTATTTCTCTGCTGTATAAATCTGAAATCAGAACTTCTACCAATCAAAATTGCTCCAGAAAAAAGGCAATGCAGCACTCGCTATGCCAACACATAAACAGCTAACTCTCGCCATTCCACCCATTTGCTAAAGTTACCTGATGCGAGCTAACTAGTCAGCCCAGACAGAAGCGCAAAACAAACAATAATATGTTTAAAAAGTGGTCATTACTTTAGTGTCAATTTCAATCAGGCACTGACGTTATCTACCTACAAAACACAGATATCCAATTGACCAGTGAGAATTCTCAAGCTGTGAGCTTTTTCATGCTGTGATGTCACAATCACAGCCAATCACAAGTGTTAAAATGTGCTCACAATAATCATTGAATGTGAGCTATGTCACGCTGTGGGCATTTTTACATGACACCCCACACTCCAGTAATAGGATTGATATAGCAGTCGATCAAAGTAATTAGACCTGATATTTTAATATATTTAACTTTGACTGTATTTCACTGCTTCACTTAATGAAAACCTTCCAAACTTCTTCAACTACCACACAAATCATTTTAAAGAGCTGAAGCAAGTCACACAATTTTATTTCATATAAAATTACATTTCTAGTTCAAATTGTGTGGCCTTGCCACAGACCAAGTTATCCTCTCTGCTTTTCTCCTCAGCTCACACAAACAAGTCAACAACACCCACGGCCAAGTCCTTAACCACCACAGGTAAACAACAAACCTCTTATTCCCTCCTTGACATTTAAGAATTACCTGTTCCCTGAAAAATAAACACTCATATTGGTAGTCCCTGAAACACACTGCAACAGAGCTATAGTGAATGGATGCTTTGCTATCAAGAAAATCCCATAACCAGTTCTGTCTTTCACGTCAAGGGTGCATGCAATTTAAAATCGAATTAGCTCTGTAATTAGCAAACGTTACATTCCCCTTTCTCGTTAAGATAGACAGACAGTGGATTTTACAGCACCTGACAGGGACACCACTGATACGCTTTAAAAAGTGTAATTAGACTGACCCGATTTCCTATGAGAGTCGTGCCATTTAAATATGCAGAAATTCTATAAAAAAAGGGAGTGGAACATAAAAGGAATGCACCTGGAATTTAATGAGATGTAATTATGTACAGGTCCATATGACAGAGATAAGGACTCAAAATGCTGACGGAGAAAATGTTAATTTTTTTTATCTCTCGCTCTCTCTCTCTCTGTCCATAGTGACACCATCTCCAACCACCTCTGAGAATACCGCCGTCGTTTCTCCTGTTGCCTGGGGTAACAAAGGCATTTCCTAGCCTACCTTTGCCTTAAATCTGGTGGGGTTTTCTGAGTTTTGTTATTGCTATCTCACAGCAAATTTGACAGTATCACAATTCCCCATCTCCCAAACAAAACCCTTGGAGGAGTTGTGAAACAGAAACAGAGCACCTCAGCTCGCTGTCTCTAACTTGTCCTTAGATTAATGCTTCATTGTGGCTGATGTAAGAGATAAGAAGTCTCTGAGTGTGTCCCTCTGCGCTGCGCAGGCTTACGTAAGGGTTGAGATGTGGCTTCAACAACACATCAACTGGACCAGACCGCTCTGTTGTCATCTCATTGTGTTGTTGTTCCCACCTCTTTCTTTGTTGCAGGAATATAGGCTACACCTATTATGCTCTAAAAACACACAATGCAAGTACTGTCTAAAAAAAACTAAGTGATATTGTATTTTTCTTTGATCATAGATTCAAAGTGGGATGAACCATTCAATTATGGTAAGATAATCAGATTTTTTCCAAAGTTAACAAATACAATGATTAACCAAGCAGCTAAAATCCACTTATCAATACCACAATGCTTTCAAACATGGGTTACAATCACATGGTAATAGACTCATCTATGTGTCACTGTGTCTGTGCTCAGACTACTACTTCCTCCGTGTTGTTGGTCTGTCTATGGCCGCAGCACTCTTCATCCTGGGTATTATGGTCATTAGCTGTGAGTAGAAAACATTTACCCTCCGTGTCTCTTTTCTTTGTCGTATTCACACTGTTAATACTGTACTGTTATCATAAAAACAGCTCTTTCTATCCCTCTTATTGTCTTCCTCTCTCTCTCATTCTCTATCACACAGGTGGTAAAGTATGCCGGATGCCTAGGTGTCATGTGGGCACAGGGAAGTGAGTAGTCCTCTTTAGCCACATATCAATGTGACACGCACTCACGCACACATACAGCATACACCCAACCACACACGTCACCTTCAGCTTCACATACTGCAACTGACACAACTGTGGCAACGCTTTTGTGGCTGTGACCTCATTGTGGAACACAGGCCCAATCATGCACCAGTATTTGTAATGGAGGTGTTCCAGTGAAGTGACTGACTATAAAGGGACAACGTAAAAAGCCAAGTGGACCAGCTGGGTTGCAATGTTTAGGGATATCATTCTGTGTTGGTATTGAATGCTACTGTATTCTATCTATACCATGAGTGAGTATCTGTGTGCCTAAATGAGTTCATGTAGATACAGTACTGTGAACATGGATAAATCACTGCATAGAGGAAGTATCTAAAGTCAGTCTTGACATCAGTCATAATCACTAAATGGACTGCTGACTTAGATCATATTGTTGACAAATGGCTTAAAGCATTGTTTGGCTGTAATCGATTGGTTTGTCAGCCATGTACAGTTCTGTAAAAAAAATGTTTTGCATTGTTTGATGAATTGATGTTAGAATAATCAATGTTTTTTTAAATTTGATTATCTGACCTTAGATGAATTGACCCTGGATACTGTAAATGGACATTTCATTAATTGTCTTCATGTGTGTTTTTTTTCCCAGGTCGTACCAAGTGTCCAGAGAGTAGTGAGGGGACAAACGTGTTACTGAGTGGCCTCAAGACACCAGAAGAGTTCATCAGAGGGACATGGAGAAACAACACTGATACAACATATTATCGACCATGTGTGTGTGTATGTTTGAGTTTGAGTTTATTTTATTTTTACAGGGACAGTGCACATTATGTGTGTGTGAAAACGTTGTTGGACAAAACTCTGCGTCTGTCATTTCAGAGATGAGAACGTGATATGTGTTTCATGTGCCTTTCCCACAGACTGCAAGTGACTCACTCAACATTATGAAATTACCCCTCCCTCACTCTTCTAAAGACTTACCTGTAGTTTTAAATGCAAGTTTTATTATACTTTGGCACTCATGTTTCTATGTATATTTTGAAATGCTTACAAAATGTTACAGAATACATACTGTAGATGTTACGTAGCTCAGAGGCGCCCCCAAGAGCACTGGAAGAGGTACTGATCCTTTTTTTTCTCATATCCCAGAGACAGCAATTTCATGCCTAGCTTTTCACAGATCATTGTGTAGATTTTATCTGTAGATTTGTCACCAACTTGAATTATATTTTCTCTAATAAATCACATACATGTCCTGTTCATGGTCTCATTTCCACAGATATTATGGAGGTCCATCATGCCTCTGACAGCCTCATCTAACCGAACCGTCCCTCTGGTTCCGGGTAGGGAATAGCCGATACTACATACCACAAGGACAATACTGACATAGGTGTCTGAGAAGCTTCCCTGTTCTACCTTTAAAGGGAAAATTGACTCAAAAACAATATATATATATTTTTTCATTATTGCACTGTTAATACAGTTCCAAAATGTTTTGCATGTCAGCAGTCAAGATATTGGACTTTCAAGAAGCAAAGTGCCACTGGCCACATCATGATTGTCCTTATAACAGAACAGAGAGGTGGAGAGAAAAAAGAAAAACAGACAGGTGAAGAATAGGGACATTATTTTCCTGCTACTCTTTGTTTAAATGTTACTTCCATTACTGAATTCAACTTTGAAATGAAAATGAATTGCTAGTCTGGGTGAATAATGACAAGATGAGCCATGTTTGATATTAGGTTTGTTTCCACCTCTATCGAACAGCCTGCTCAACTCTAGCCAAGCTGTTTCTATGAAAACGTTTTTAAAATCACTACCTCAGAAACGGCCGAGCCTCGTACAAGCCAGTGAATAAAATGGCCCTAAAAAATATTCCACTATCTGTTAATCTTCAAAATACCCCTAAAACTATCAGGATGTAAAAATAAAACCTGTTCGCTTCCCTTTCCTGTATTGTATAACTCACAAAGAAAACAGATGGTCAGTAGTTCCAGCATGTTCTTTACTCAGAAAACAGACTGACAAAATGTTTTAGTAGAAAGTTATTTTAAACTTCTTAGTGGCTTTTCATTGTACAATTTAAATGAGCAAAACTCTGGATTATGCCGCATAGTGTACCAGCTCTGTGTCCATATGGCATATTGTGAAGGATTCACGCCGAGACAAAGCATAGCAGAACACATTTAATGTAAAAAAGTGTCATAATCCATAATATAGAAGAGCCATATACAGAACATGTGTAATGCTAGTCCAAATTGAATGATTGGAGAATTTGTGGGCTGTGGAAACTTACAGTACAAGTAGAACAGCAAGATGACACTTTTAGTGCAGGTCTAGTTATTCTAAAACACACTCAGATTCATAGACATAGGAATGGATGAGATATAGAGTATTGTAGAAACACTTTGCTGCTGTACACTACAAACAGTTAATGATCCTGAGCAAACAGAATGTACAGGGTTTATCAGCATTGATTATGAGTACTGATGAAGACGTGTGCTTAAAAATTAAGACTAAATTATCATTTGAATATTGACTTTACAATAGGACATCTCATAAAAACACATAATAATACACAAAGCTAAAATATTTTTGTTGTTGTACGCATTTGCATTACGTATTGCTGTGCAGAGGACGCATCATTCAAGCTCGTCAAACAGAATCTGCTGGTTGATACATTTTCCTATTTTCATCAAAAGACAGAATGCACAATCCTGAAACATTCGTGTAAAATTGACAAATATAAACCCTAACCAGATAGAGTTTTTTTGGAGAGGGGGTGTTGTAAGGACTTTTGTGTAATAGGTAAGGGCTCTTGGAGAGCCATGTCTGACAGTGTCAGGGATTGGCTGAACTCAGTAATGCTTTCTCTTGACAATTTTTTTTTTTAAAGATTAGATGAAAAATGGGCCTTAAGAAACTTTTGCACAGCTGAAAAAGCCCATGGAGCTCTTTTGAAAATATATATATTTTTTTCCAATATTTGAACATTTCATACCCTTTTCAACGTAAGCCCTGAAAGAAAGAAATAGAGGACAATCAGTTTTGATGCATTCACAATAGCAATGCAACAGACGAAGTGGCTTTGAAGGAGCATAATGCCACGGAGATGTGCGAGTGTAGCTGAATGAACAGGGCATTACACAGGTCAAACCAATTACTTTAGCATTTTTGCACTTTGTTTAGTTCATGGCTATTTCAACATGCTTGCTTGAATGGTTCTTAGATGTACTTTGTATCACAAACAAGAAAAACTGTTCTATGCAAACCTCATCTATAATGACACTAGTCGCTGACTCGTAACCACAACGTCTACTTTGTAGGTGAAGGGAATTTCTAAGGGTATTTCTGAGTACGGGAAAAAAGGCTTTCTTGAATGTGACTGTGGTCAGTAAACAAACAGAAAGTGAAAGTTGTTTTGTTCTTTTACCGTATGCTAAATTATACTCCTTTTGAAATGCTGTCGGAGCTAGACTACATCTCAGGCTTACTGGGCTAGTTGTGATGCTTCAATCAAACCCCACATACACAAACACCTGCAGAGTGCAGACACAAGCATACCACACTTTATGCGTTTAGAATCTGTTTACTAATTGAATTTCGTCAACTTAAACAGATTGGGACAATTCTGATTGAGTGAACCAGAGAACACAAAAATGAGATGGAGGCACTAATAACACACAGGTGTTTCTGTACAGCCTGGAACCCAGCCAAGCCCATCCTCAGCTGATGACATCACAGCGGTAAGGTTGAGTGGAGAAAGACAGTGGGCACGCTGTTTTGACAGACCCTGTGATTTCAACACTACTTGATCTTGGGTGTAATTCGCACACACTCACAACAACCCTTGTTCCCTCATGATAACGCAACAAATGAATAGCCCTGTCATGCCAAAGCACATTATGTCCACCTCCCCCTCTCCTCTGACCCCTGCCAAAAAACATCCTTTCTCTGTAATGCAGAGTAAGAAATAAGCCAGCCAGCACCTCGGCCCTAAAGCTTTTGATCACGGGGCACGATTGATTTCCATTTAAATGAAAAGAGAGCCAGGGAGCGATGGTGGAGTGGCCTTAAACTCAGTATGAATGAAACATGGGCATTGTGGGTATTTCCACACTCACCCCCCAACCACCCCAGCCCTGCACTTCATTTTATCCTCTCAATTTCTCCCCACCATACCCCCGTCCCAGCACTATAAACCATTAAAATCAGACATACCTCAGCCATCCAAGAGCTATTTACAATCAGTGATGTGGTTGACGTTTTGAAAGGAAGCATTTCAAAAAGAAAAAGGGGGGTGTTGAAAAGAAAACATCATCATTCACAAAGGTTGATTAATTCCATCTCATCTCAGACCTCTGGCTTTTTCCACCCATTTCTTTTCCTTTTTTCCCTTCATAGGTTGAGAAGACGGGAGAACAAGCTTTATCTTTCAACTGTACTGGCTGTTGTCACTAATAGGCCAAAGACAGGATATGTCACAGAGCTGAACGTGGAAATTTAGTGAGGACTGGGCTAGTTTAGGGTGGATTAAACTCGCTTTTCTCATTCAAAAAAGCCTGTTCTGAATGCACCAAATCAACTCTGAATACAGTTTAGTTTACAATTGCAAATTACTTCTAGCGGGACATTTGTTTTTCTTGTAAAATATGCCATTGGACAAAAGCAGCAACTGCAGAATGCCCTTTTAAATATACACACATACTTTGGGATATGTGGGACAGAAACAAACAAGAGACCAAATAAAGGAAACTAAGTTTCCTTTGGAGGGGACCCATGACACAGTAACAGATGGTCCCAGAGAGGAGAGCAGTAGGGGGTGGTTCAGTAGGAGCAGGCTGGGGTGGAAAGTGTACCCTTCCTGGTTCAAAGGGCAGTAGTTTGTAGAGCTCAGTTCATTGGTCCTCCCCTGCAGGTGTCCAATGGGACTTGAGCTCATCTTGTGGTTAGACCGTTCCTTTCATTCCCTGTTCTGTGGGAACTGAGTAGATCCTAAAGAAAGGACAGGAGAGAAGAGAAGAGAAGAGGGGGAAATGTATTATACCAACCCAAAAAACCCTGTGGGACTTTACACATCTGAAAAATTATTAATTCACTACTATAAAATATTAAAAACATTATACGTCAGTGATATTTATTTCCTTGTTAGAAGTTTACGGGGATATATAATTTTACAGAAACATTAGATGTCCAGACTACAGTATATAAACATTACACGTTTTTGAGAATTGCGGATTACAATTTTTGAGATCCTTCCCATAAGACAGCCTGTTAGAGTTTGCACATGGAAAGCAGGTAGCTGCAATCCCTGTTTGTCGGAATCCAGGAAATGCATGTCGGTTTATAGCGCGCTGCAGGGGTTTGGCGTGCTACATGGCGACTGCATTACCTCCACACATCTTCTCCCCAGGTGGGACTTATGGCCCTGGCAAGCCTCCCTGTTGATCCAACAAGCCGGGGGTTGCTGTGAGAATAAGCCTCTTTTCAGCACACCTATCACTCAACACACAACACAGCCAGAGCTGACTGCAGCCATAGGAGCCCAGCATTAATCCTGCAGAGGAATTTAACCCCTTTCTCTTTCTAAGCCTGCATCATCAGATCTATAGCGCCGAGGTGGCTACGTGCTAGGTAAACTCTCTAACCTCTATCGTTGGCTAGGTCACATAGCAGCTAGCATGGGACAAAGGAAACTGATTACTTTGCAGAACACCAGCCCACAGCCCACAGCCCACAGCACTCAGCACAGTTACACAACCCCAAAGACAGACCCAGAGAAATAAAGAAAAAAAGAGAAAGAGACTGGTAGAGCTCTCAGCTAGAACCCCCCCCCCCCCCCCCCCCTTTCTCCCTCAGAGGCCCCAGGAGAATGACTAACAGAATGACTATCTCTCACTGTCTGTTCAACTGGTTCAGGCTGTTCTCTGTGCTCTGATTGCTGTTGTCAGATAATGTCGTCATACCATAGAGACAGAGCTGGGATTTACTGCTCACTGTGCAATGTGCTTTATACTCTAGATTTCTATGGACATGTTATTCCTGCTCTGAGAGCAGGCTGGGTTTTGCCCTGTAGGGGTCATGAAGGGCCGACCGCTCTCTCTGGGTTATTGTTGACAGTTGACAGGGTGGGGCGAGGTAGAGCAGTGGAGTGGGCTGGATGGCTTCAGGCTGTGCAGGTAATTGCAGCACAAGTCCAGACGGGCTCGACGGCTCAGCGGCTGGGTGGATCTGCCCCTCCTGATTGAGTTTCGCAACCTCAGCAAGAGTTTGTCTGGTTTTACATGATGCTGGCATGATGCCGTAGCAGTGCGTGTTGCCAAGCCAGCGGTGCGGTGGATGGACTGACTGTTACTCACTCGACTGGTTCTGTCGCTCCCTTCCAGCCGGGCAGGCAGTCAGGTAGCGGGGGACTAAGTGGAACATCTCTCTGAGAGACACTGATATCTATTATGTCTATTATCGCAAGGCCCACTCAAGGCCTGTTCCTCTTAGGGAAAGTAAACACTCAGAGGGGAATAACATGAAGAGACAAATGTACACTTCAACGTGCCTTAAAAACTATAATTTAGCTACATTTCCATAACTGCTCAATGGAATCCCCCATGGACAAAAATTGCAGCCCTGATGCTTTTATCAGGACGATGGTGTCAGTGGAGGAATTGAGGGTGCGAGGTTACACTGAGATCTAATATGCACAACTTATTGTAAGACTTTCAGTCAAACAGAGTGAATGGAGACAGTGTGGCCTTACCCTTGTGGTCGGTTGTGCATGCGACGCCGGACCAACACTATGGCTGAAACCAAACAGAAAAGGGAAAAGGTCACCGTTTTCTCCTTGCCGCTGGAGAATAGTTCACATTTGCTTAGTATTAGAGCTTACATGACACCCTGGAACTGGAGTAAATCAGGTCAAGTACCTGATTCAAGGGCCTAACAGCCAAAGGCCTGTAAACTCACTGACTTCAACAAACCACTTTTCTAAAGGTTGCTACATCTGATCCCTCATCAAACCATCAGTAATAATGTGCTAGTACAGGCCCTATAATGTGATGTGTTGTGAGGTGTGAAAAGAGGTCTGCCAGTCACGTAGTCTGTATATCTGGTCTGATATTGTCTGTCTTATGTTGACTTTTAATCCTTACCTACTATCACTGCGATTGACAGTGCCACCACACTCACGGCTACGATGATGACAATGGTAGTAAATCCATCTGAGAGCAGATAACACACGGCAAAAGTAGTTGATGGTTGCAACACAGAGACAAAATGAACGTACAAACTTAATTAACAAAATTATGTTTGCATGACATGGATAACCAAGAAGTATGAATTTGCCTAAATATTTACTTATAAATGGATTTTTTGCACATTTCAATTACAGTTCATCAAGGAAGAAGGTATCTATGGGCCTACTGATATGCAGAAATAAGGTTACTTAAATTCTACATAATGTAAAAGTAGAACAATTTGGAAACAAAGTTTTTCCTACCTCCCGCTTCTTTTTCTCCTGTTGCCTTGTTTATGTCCACAGTATCATCAGTTTCAGGTTCAAGCGTGGAATATGGTCCGAGATTTGGGCTCACTAAAACAGGCAACAACACACCGCATTATTCTCCGACCTCCATATCCATTCAGAAGGATTTCACCGGTACAGACACATACAAACAAACATTCATTCATCTGCTCACTGACTTCATGGACTAATTCTATCACTGTCTGATCAACGTGGCAGAGGAGGAACAGAACTGGAAGATTTAACAGATCATCATTCTGATTGGATCGATTTCACTCCCAGCCAATCATTACTCATTCAACATTCCCTTCTGGGTTCTGATGAGGGGGAGGAAGGACGGCTTCAGTTGTGCAGCTCCACTCCTGGCCTGGCTAAGAGATGGTGTTTCTCCAGAAGATGTGGCCTGCCTGCCTGCCTGTGGGACAGCCTTCCCTGTCCTAAACACCACTGTAATTATATCAAAGCAACATCATGGGGAAGATGAAGAGTGGCAGTGAGCGACGCCGAGAGAAAATGAGAACGCCAATGTGGATTAGAGCCCTGACAGGGCGGAGGGGAGGGGGGGGGGATCTCTACTTGTCTGTCTAGTCTAACTTCTGCTTGATGGATACACAAGGGGGGGGGGTTCTCCAAACAGATAATTGATTCCATTCTGGGGTAATGATGAGGGGAACGGTGGTGTAACAGTGGAGTGGTGTGCTCTCACTCTGCTGACGGCTGCTTGCCCATCACATTTCTAACAGGGGGCGAGTTAAAGGGTTAAACTCACCGTTTTGCTTGAATAGGTCTTCATCGTCTACATCTGTGGGACATTCAGAACAGAGGAAGTGGGAAAAGCCCAGTCAGCATAAATATAAAGTAGCTTGTTACATTTAAAGATTAGCAGAAGTTATATCGCTGTGCTTCATTTGAGGGTTCACTCATGGAACACTATCGGATCATCACGGTACTCCTAAACATAATCATCACTTTTGTAACATTATAAAAAACGCTTTTCATATACTCCTGATTTCATGCTACTTGTGATTTTGTCCTCTTTGTTTTCCAGATGAAGATGTATTCCATACCTGCTACGTCTGCTGAGCCTTCACTCTCCTCTGAGGAAGCTGTATGGGAATAGAGATGGGGAGAATGGGACCAGATTAACTCACAGCAACATCTTACTGTGCATCACGAAGGTCATTCCCAACATCTCTGCACGGTACTGGAGCATAGCTACTCTCCTATGAACTACTGCTGTGGGTAAATGCAGAATTATTGAGGTGCCATCCATTCAATGGTATACTCACTCATGAACTCTATACCTCTGTGGCTAGGGCATTTAGCTCATGGTAAAAGGTATCCATCTTAATATGACCAGTTTCAGAGTTTTGTGGGAATAACTAACTATACCTTTAGATAGATGGTAAAACACTACTGTAGCATACACAGGTTCATATCTTCTTTATGTTGAACTGGGGTTGATGTAATATGTACAGTGCCTTGCGAAAGTATTCGGCCCCCTTGAACTTTGCGACCTTTTGCCACATTTCAGGCTTCAAACATAAAGATATAAAACTGTATTTTTTTGTGAAGAATCAACAACAAGTGGGACACAATCATGAAGTGGAACGACATTTATTGGATATTTCAAACTTTTTTAACAAATCAAAAACTGAAAAATTGGGCGTGCAAAATTATTCAGCCCCCTTAAGTTAATACTTTGTAGCGCCACCTTTTGCTGCGATTACAGCTGTAAGTCGCTTGGGGTATGTCTCTATCAGTTTTGCACATCGAGAGACTGACATTTTTTCCCATTCCTCCTTGCAAAACAGCTTGAGCTCAGTGAGGTTGGATGGAGAGCATTTGTGAACAGCAGTTTTCAGTTCTTTCCACAGATTCTCGATTGGATTCAGGTCTGGACTTTGACTTGGCCATTCTAACACCTGGATATGTTTATTTTTGAACCATTCCATTGTAGATTTTGCTTTATGTTTTGGATCATTGTCTTGTTGGAAGACAAATCTCCGTCCCAGTCTCAGGTCTTTTGCAGACTCCATCAGGTTTTCTTCCAGAATGGTCCTGTATTTGGCTCCATCCATCTTCCCATCAATTTTAACCATCTTCCCTGTCCCTGCTGAAGAAAAGCAGGCCCAAACCATGATGCTGCCACCACCATGTTTGACAGTGGGGATGGTGTGTTCAGCTGTGTTGCTTTTACGCCAAACATAACGTTTTGCATTGTTGCCAAAAAGTTCAATTTTGGTTTCATCTGACCAGAGCACCTTCTTCCACATGTTTGGTGTGTCTCCCAGGTGGCTTGTGGCAAACACTTTTTATGGATATCTTTAAGAAATGGCTTTCTTCTTGCCACTCTTCAATAAAGGCCAGATTTGTGCAATATACGACTGATTGTTGTCCTATGGACAGAGTCTCCCACCTCAGCTGTAGATCTCTGCAGTTCATCCAGAGTGATCATGGGCCTCTTGGCTGCATCTCTGATCAGTCTTCTCCTTGTATGAGCTGAAAGTTTAGAGCGACAGCCAGGTCTTGGTAGATTTGCAGTGGTCTGATACTCCTTCCATTTCAATATTATCGCTTGCACAGTGCTCCTTGGGATGTTTAAAGCTTGGGAAATCTTTTTGTATCCAAATCCGGCTTTAAACTTCTTCACAACAGTATCTCGGACCTGCCTGGTGTGTTCCTTGTTCTTCATGATGCTCTCTGCGCTTTTAACGGACCTCTGAGACTATCACAGTGCAGGTGCATTTATACGGAGACTTGATTACACACAGGTGGATTGTATTTATCATCATTAGTCATTTAGGTCAACATTGGATCATTCAGAGATCCTCACTGAACTTCTGGAGAGAGTTTGCTGCACTGAAAGTAAAGGGGCTGAATAATTTTGCACGCCCAATTTTTCAGTTTTTGATTTGTTAAAAAGTTTGAAATATCCAATAAATGTCGTTCCACTTCATGATTGTGTCCCACTTGTTGCTGATTCTTCACAAAAAAATACAGTTTTATATCTTCATGTTTGAAGCCTGAAATGTGGCAAAAGGTCGCAAAGTTCAAGGGGGCCGAATACTTTCGCAAGGCACTGTATGTATTCTTTCTTCAAAATATACTTAAGTATCAGCCTAGGTTCTTCTGAGGAGTTTTACACTTAATATTCTGCTATCTCTGGAAGCTATAGGACTTAGAGAGAGACATTGTATATTTCTCGTGTGGAACACATACAGGGCATGAAAAACAAATTAAAGCTGATCTGTGTGATTAGATCTTTATCAGTGTCTCAGTGTCTTCTGCCAGAGCGTTGTGGGAAGGTGAGAGCATGCGATACGTACCAGCAGCTCCTCGCAGAGTCACAATCAGACACAGAAACAGCAATCGCAACATCTTCCAATGCTGGAGGGGAGAGAAGAGAGGAAACCAAGTTATAAATACCGGTCATTAATATTCTGCCATTGATGTGTGTAAAAAATGAAGATCTTCACATTTGAAAATTGACTCAAACATTTAGGTTTACCTCAGAACCACAGGTAGTCAATGAAAAATGACAGGTATTGGGAACACTATCTTCTGCAATAACGACACAACTTCATCCAGGTGGCACAAGCACTGCCCGGATTTTAGAGGACGATGGATATCTTGTCTCAGGGATGGATATAAACTGTGTTTCCCAGTGCTCAGCAGAAACCCTGTCCCTCTCTGAACACTCAGTCACAGTCGCTGTTCAATACTTTCCCCTCCCACATGGGTAACGGTGTGGGACTGTGTGGGACCTTGCGTGACTCGGTGTACTTTTACATTTTGTATTGTGTATTGTGTGTACTGTGTGTGTAACGGTTCGAATGGTGTGTAAGGCCACAGTGCTTTGTTCTAACCAGCCATTATAAATCATTAGGATTGGTAAAGGTAATTCATCTATGTCGTGTCAGCCATTAAACTCTGTCACCCTCTGTTTAGACACTGAAAAGTTATTTGTAACTAAACAAATATTTAAGTCTCTGTCAGCTCCACTTTGGAAGATGGCCCAACAGTCACATTCGTTTTGTCTGGCTGCGAGTGGGAGTTTTTTTCCTGCTGCCTTCTTGAGAAACCTCACACTACTTCCTGGTGGCAGCGGGCCCAGAACAGAGTCTGTTCTCTCCCTCTATTCGCTCGTCTCTCCAACACACAGATGTGGAACACAGCTGTTCCTAGCTAAACAAAGCCTCAACAAACAGCTGGCCAGCCGCAGTACAATTGGCTGTATTTTTAAAACGGGCCCAGGCTTGGGAATGACCTCTTCCCTTGTCGATGTCCGACTGGGCGGATGACGCCTTGGTGCTCAAACATAACACGGCTCCCTGGCACGGGCCCAGAAGCCTCTGCTCTACCAGGGAACCAGGGGTAGAGTGGTGGGAGAATTCCCCGTTAAGGAACTGGAGCAAATGCTGCTGCTACTGCCCTCCCCCTCATTGTCAGCGATGCCCATTGTGTACAGGGATCCTGCTTCCTCTAGCTAATGACTACACTACTATGCGAGGGCTCTGGGAAGTAAACGGAGGTAGACTGCATTGTTGGGCCATTGGACAGGCTGAGAGGCTGCCTGGGGAGTTTCCACCAACATCCTACCCCCTATCCTCACTGCCCTCTACCCCCAATAATATGTTACGGAAGTCCAGTTGCACTTCCAGTTGGGACAGTGTTGCCGTACATTTGTTTACCTTGGCAGTGCGAGGACATCAAGAGTCAAAGCAACAGGTACAAATGAGATTATGTCTCATAGACTCCCGAACCATAATGGTGAGGGGAAGACAGTAAAAAGAAAGAGGGAGAGGTGGACTATAGTAGTGGCGGGGGAGGGAGTGGAGAGTAACTGACTCTGCTCCATCTCAGGTCACTGGTTCAGCAGGGGATTTGATGCTTGAGAAAGGCCTGAGGATTGGGAGTCTATGGGCTATAATCTCATTTGAACGTGTTGCCTTGGCTCCAGATGTCTTCACACTGCCATGGTAAACAAATCACCATCCTGGAGGGCCGCAGAGGGAGACGGGGAGAGATGCTTGGACTGGGCTTCTAAATTACCAGGCTTGAATAAGCAGGTCATGGAGGGAGACATATGTTAGTTTAAGGTGTTAATCAGATGACAGGAGAGAGACTGATTTCAGAGGGAGACCAGTGTGCTGCAGTGTACTGTGCTCTGCTCAGGCCTCACAGAGAGCTGCAGTAAATCTCTCAACAACCTAAGCATCAGACCCAAATAAAATCCCCCTCTGTATCCAATCTAGTTTAGTCAGAGATGCTTTGGGTGAAATAATAAGCTGATCCAATTTGGAAACATTTATCAACACAGTCCATTGCCTCAGAATCAAAACGCCTCCTGCGAGATTATTTCATTTCTCTAAATTGGATAATATATTCTTGTATATTTGAATGGCGACTGAATTTGCATTGGTATCCATGCAGGATTTTACTAGGCCCCAATTTGCATCTTATCATAAGCAGTGGCCTCCCAATAAAGGAGAGAGAAGAGGCCTGCCCATAAGCCACAGAGCTACAAAGATCATAGACTATCATAAATCTATGCATCCTAAATCAAGAACGCAACACTAAGCGGAAGCTGCTTCTGCAACCTACAAGTAGTGTACAGAACATTAGGAACACCTTCCTGATATTGACTTGCACCCCCCTTCTCCCTCAGAACAGTCTCAATTCATCGGGGCATGGATTCTACAAGGTGTCAAAAGCATTCCACAGGGATGTTGGCCCATGTGGACTCCAATGCTTCCCTTTGGGTGGTGGACCATTCTTGATACACACAGGAAACTGTTGAGCATGAAAAACCCAGCAGCACTGCAGTTCTTGACACACAAACCGGTGCGCCTGGCACCTACCACCATAACCATTCAAAAGCACTTCAATCTTTTGTCTTGGCCATTCACCTTCTGAATGGCACACATACACAATCTGTCTCAATTGTATCAAAGCTTAAAAATCCTTATGTAACCTGTCTCCTCCCCTTCATTTATATGGATTGATATCGATTTAACAAGGTACATCAACAAGGGATCATAGCTTTCCTCTGGATTCATCTGGTCAGTCTGTCATGTAAACTGGCCTTGTTTTTCTGCCATTTGTTTCCCTTATGTTTTTTTCCCAGCACACATGCACGTTGAGCAGAGCCGCATACCTCACTGGCTAAGCTCATCCCAGAGAACATCTTGATCTTATTTACAGGGTTTAATTCTGAATGATAACACCTCCCCCACACACATAACCCACCATAAACACACACACACAAATACAAAAAAATGCACACAAATATAAAGAAATTCCCATACCAGCAGCTAGATGAATAAATGCCACTATTTCTGTCTCTCACGAACACACACCGCTGTCATGACTGATGTGAGTGAAAAAAAATACTGATGTGGCAAGATAGCTGAGAAATGAGGGGAGAGCGATACACAGAGAGAGAGAGAGAGAGAGAGAGAGAGAGAGAGAGAGAGAGATAAAAAACTAGATTAAGCTTTTATCATACAGCAGAGTAAGAACAGACATAAATATAAAAAGAGAGCAAAAGAATAACCGACAGAACGAACCAAGTGAGCAAGAGAGGGGGAAGGGGAGAGGGAGAGAAAGAGTACCTGAGAGAAAACGCTACCTGATGATTTGTTATTCATTGCCATTCAATTTCAAAATGTGGTAGCTCTGCTTTCTATTGTTCAGTGAGAAAATATTCATATTGAAATGTTTACTCAACTGCCCCCTCCACAGAAGCTGTTTATCTCGGTGAGTTAAATGCAAATAGCCTCTTTCTATAACCCATAAACAACAAATTTCCCTTACGCTATGGCAACAGGCCACAAACAGCAATTATGGAGCAGGTAAATACGCACATAAACACAAACAATACAGTCAGAGCACATTACCTGCTATTGAGAGCATGCACACAGGTTGCCATGAAGCAATTCAGCATCAGGCAACATAAGAGTGTGGCGTTGGTCTGGCTGTGTGTGTGAACCAAGTTAAGAAATGGGTCGTCTCAGCATGAAACCCAAAGTGGCAAAGTACACAGAGAGGATTTGACAATCCTTTTGCAGACATGCCATCATCATCACAGAACCAAATGGAACATTTTTAACATGGTTCTGCTATCTGTCTGCCTGAGTGTCTGTCTGAGCATCTGTATGTCTGTCTGTCTGACCAACAAAAGGATCGACAGACAACAGAGACCGTCACAAGACTAAGGAAGTGATTCTAACATGATGATGACCACTGTGCTGACTGCCACTACCACCATTACTGAAGTACAGTACATTGTACATGTGATGTGGTTGGCCTATGGCACGCTGACTTGCATAACAGTGTTATACAGGATTATACTGTGTCTCTTTTAGGGAAACTTTAATGCTGTTCAATTAGACAAAACATCTCTAACAGCCATCTGATGGAGAGATGCCACTGCTGTTCTTTGTTTTGTTAATGCAACAGCACTATCACCATAACCAGACTAATCCCTACACCTAGACCAGACCAGTGTTTTCCCTACACCTGTAAAGGTGTGGCGGGCTACTCAACCTAGCTCTGATCCCTAAGAGAAGAAGTCTTCAAGTGATTTCAATTGAAACTTTTAGAAGCCCTGTATATTGATTTAAGGGCCTTTGCATCCTGCCTGGAAAATAATCTAGTGTAAACACTAACATAGACAGTGAGCTTGAAATCCTTCAGTGAGCTTGAAACCTGAGGTTTCAAGTCCACTGAAGCATTTCAGTATTCCATGTTCATCCGAGCCTCTTTATAATCTAGACCTTCATAGCTGGGTCTCACATGCCTCTCAGAAATACAGTCGATTCAACAAATGTTCAAAATCCCCTGCCTTGGCTGCTCTGTGTACAGACTTCTCCAACCAAGTTTAAACCATATGATGTCAATGTGGGCTCCCACCAGTCTTTGGGAGGAAACTTGAGTTAGTATAGTAGAACTAAAGGTCTCTAAAAACTTCATTGTTTGATCTTAGAAAAAATTCAAGTAAGGCTGACACACACATGCAAACAGAAAAACACATTGTAGACACACAGGCACAACATACACAAGCGTGTACAAGACAGGAAGTGAGAGAATTACTGCCTTGTCTGTGTTTCATGCTAAGTCATGAAGCCTGACTGTGTGATCGCTCCTTATCTGTCTGAAGCAACAGCCCTTTTCAACACAACTGGTTAAATGCAAAAGTGCAGACCATAAACCTGCTTCCTTGTGGGTCTTTACATTTGAATTGCAAATGTAGCTTACTGTAACTATTTAGAGGGCAGTGAGGCAGGTAGCAGCCTATAGGTCCAATGTTAATGACTGCTAATAAACAAACTTCACAAAACACTAGTATCACCTCAACTATGTGGTTGAGAATAAATCCCCAAAAACTGAAGAATTGCTTCAGAGTTTCAATCCAGCCACTATTTAAATGAGAAAACTTTCTGTGATTCATTATCATTACACAGTTAAGACAGCTTACAAACAGAACGTTTAGGTTCAGTAGCCTGCCTGGTGGTTGGAAAAAATATTTCCAATCTTAGTCATAAGTTGGCTGAGAAAATAGTTAAAGGCAAACTCGTTCTGCTTGGCAGCTGTGCAGAATAAAAGACAGTACACTGCAGTGCACAGACAGGGTGAATGGTTTCTGTTCCAACTGAGAGCAATATTGGCAAGACAACAAAACACATATCAATAAGCCAATTTAGCCTTGTTAGAAATCCATAATACCCTTTTCTTCAACTTTCGCCAATGTTTTTGCTCTCATATGAAAATGATCATAAAAGATGTTCACCTTGCTCAGATAGCCAACACATTACAGAGTCTGTGCAAACGTTTCCTGGTCGCCTATGTAGGCAAGACTGAGGCTACTGTAGACTCATTTACCATGTTTCTATTAATATATCAGCCCCAGACAACCAACAACAGAACACAAGCTGACATTTACTCAACTTGTGTCGAGGCATTGCAAGACCATTTCAACTATATATTTCAATAACACCAAAAGGTTTTAAATAAAGCATTTTGATTTAGAAAACTTCCATACTCTCTTCTATAATATCATAGTCTGTAAATGATAGGGTTGTCTTAATATTATAGATTTGGGTCTGTCTGCCACCCACTCAAAAGGTACTCACCTACACTGACTTTCTGCACCGTGCGACTGGTTGTGTTTCACAATAGGCTATTATGAGACTAAAATGAACCTGCAAGATGTTCACGCGCCGGTGGCAGGAAGCACTGTGATGCAGCATGGGCCAAGTTCAGGTGACCTTGTTCGAAGCAAAAAGGGAATTCATTGGCGGTGTATCACATCGCTAAGTAGAAAGAAATACCCTAAATACACTGTTGACATGTTTGTGCGGATGTTTTGCAGGGAAGATATGAACAATTCCCTTGTGTTACAGTACTCCTAGGCCCTATACAATAAACAGACACATATGCAGCGGGCAGTTGTCTGAAAGTTAGAATTTTCCATTGCAATGTTCTGAAATGAAAGCTCTATCATTTGGTTGTAAAATTGAAGTACATTTTTCAGCCCTTCTTCGACAGAGAGAGGTATTACAGTGTGACACGTGGTCATGTTGTTCCCTCCATGAGCTCAAACTCATCTGTCAAACTGAGCAAATTAGGACCAGCTGTCAACACCTTGCCGGTTTTCGAGAGAATCAAATCCGTGATACATTGTGGGCAAAGTGTCACTGTCTGACTGATCTATAAATAATAATGAATAGTTATTTATAATGCAAGGTGATTTGTAGATCTGTCACCAACTGCAATTCAGTACATGGCTGCGTTTAGACAGGCAAAGCAATTTTTTTTCTTCACTAATTGGTATATTGAAAGTTAAAAGATCTGATGTGATTGGTCAAAATACAAATTAGTCGAATAACTATCAGAATTGGGCTACCTGTGCAAATGCTTCCATTTTCATTAATGATGCTCATGAGTGTCAATTTGGGGTTAGCAAAATTTTTCATCAACAAAAAATACGACAATTTAAATGTCATTTTTTCCAACAACTGTTTTTGTTCCCAACTATTAAGTTTAATTGCTGTTCCAGGTATAAGTACTACATTCTTATTATGGTTTAGCAAGCCTTTGCCTGTTGTAAATTTCCACATATTGTGTATGTGACTTCTGTGTGCAAGGTCATTGGAAAATTCTTGAAATAGATTGATGGAGCCCTTCAGGGTATTTCTGTGTTCCCTCGTGGGCCGGCCCTTCACATAAGTGACATAGGCGGTCGCCTAGGGCCCCGGCTGAGTTATGTTTTTGTTTTTTTAAGAACTCATTCAGTCGGGGTCTCAACTTACTGTTGAGTGTTAGATTAGTAGAATAAAAAAGGTGCAATTTCAAATTTGATTGAGCATCAGTGGTTTACCTCTTTTTAATCAGTCATTGAATTAGCTCACGTCAGCAATTATTTTTAATATTTTTTTTAATATGTAGATTGATAAGTTAGTTTACCCAGCTATCTAAAACTTGTAATAATAATGGCTGAATTACCGACTGGGCACGCCAAGAGGGCGGCCACTCAAATGTTTTAACCCATGAGGGGGAGGCCCTGATAAGGATAAGGCTGGCCCTGGTTCCCTCATGCTGACTTTGCCTGTTACAAGATGTGCCATCCCATGTCATTCCCATCATTGTGACTCAAGTGAAAGATCACCCTGTTTGTTTGATTATGCAAGACAAAGGTTGTAGGTCTTGGCCCAAGCCTTGGATTGATATGCAGGCCAATTAAGCCAATGCTGAGTTGTAAGCCTTCTCTTAATAAGTTATACCATAGCTATTTGAGATGTATTGTTAGGTGGGGCCCCTATGCTACAAGACTAACAATTATTTGATTATTTAATAAAAAGTCCCTATCTATATACCTTATTTAAAAGGTATCTCCTGAATGGATTTAAAATGGGACTGCACAGAATCGAGTAAGGGCAGGTATGTGTGGTGTGAATCATCGCTCAGGGTAGACCATTTACATGACATATCTTGTGAAACATCTCATGTAATCCACACATGCAACATACTGCTATGTTGCCTCTCCCTTAAGCCACTCAAAATTCAACAGTTGAGTAACTATTTGTATAGTTTCGTGTTATTAGTGGGGTGGGGCTACCTGTGTCTGTTCTTGAGATAATGAAGACATTGACCTCCCTGGATATCGTGCAAGCCTGCCCTGGTTAGTGGATAGTCTATCCCTTAGCATCGTGCCATTTAATGTCATGGTAATGCTGGAGGCACCTTCGTAGACTCCTAATTAGGCCCCTCTCTCCCATTGTTAGTCAGGTGGTCATGTGTCCTCCAATGGAAGCTTTCAACCATCTGACAAGCAGTGCCAGATTAGTGCATTATCTGGCAGCTTATAATGGCTTTTGACATGCAGAATGTAAAGTGTTGAAGCTACAGTTTAGACAGTCACCTCTCTTCCCTCTCTGTCTTATTCACATGAGTCTTGATAAAAACGAAGCTATGTAGGATTGTTGACAGCACAGTAACTGAGGTTTGGGTTTAAATTGAACATACTTGTTAACAGAGCACCTTTGTCTGCAGGCTATGCTTTAGGGAATGTCCATATTAAAACAAAGATTTTCTGTAGTGGCTATCCCTCTGTAAGCATTATACTGTAACCCCCTTGTTGACTGTCAGTCATCAACTAGTCTAGCTCCAGACCTGTGTATTATAGAGTTTTGTTTAACTGCTCATGCAAAAAATACTAAAGCCGTTTCATCACAGTCCCAACTCCTAAATTATACAAGACGGTGTTGAAATTGGATAGTTTTAATGTAATTTTAGCCTTACATCTGACATCTTTTAATCAAGGCTCTTGCTATATTCTAAGTTTATACTTGAAAGCATCACTCACCTCAAGTCGTGTTGACACTTCTAGCTGTGCAGAGTTGATTCTAGACCACTGCTATGTTTTGTTCCACTGTCGCTGTGATCCCTGGCAACATGGGAGCTTCCTGAGAATGTGCACATCAGACAGAGGTCAGGAACTAGGATCTGTGCTCTGAATTCTCTCATTGGCTGCTGAGCCAGGTGCAATCTGACACCTGCCCTGATAGTGTTATCTGTTTTCTAGTACATGCACACTGCTCAGTGCTCTTAGCTTGGTGTGAAACATATACAGTAGGTTTTACTTACAGGTGATCAGTGTGAGCTGTGAAAGTAATCACTTTTCTGCAAAATGCAACGCTCCAACAATTAGTTTCATAAAATGTTAATTTGCTCTCCTCGACTAGTGTTTGTACAATTTATAGCTTTTTCAGATTGAAGACATCTCATTAGCCCCATTTTAGTTTTAACATGGGAATTTCCTATAGCCTGATCCTCCACATAGGCGCTGGAGAGGGTTCAGCTCCAGAGTAACACCACCCTGTCTAGGACAGGGATTCACTCTCAGAAGGCTGTAGGTGTTGCAACAGGTTACACATGCTCTAAACAGGACATTGAAAACTGCACTGACCTGAAACCAGTTTCTAACTTGAAGTCTGACTTTGTTTACCCTCCCCTGACTAACGCTAACATGAACTATCCAGCCATGTGTGAAAAACAAGGTATGTACTACAACTAGAGACGAGTTCATGTCTCCATAGGTGATTTTACTTTTCAACCTTTTTAATTAAGAAAATAAAATGTAAAATTTGGTTTCTTCAGGTAGGTACACGCAACATAACCACTGACTACTTTGTTTTTGTATCTGCAGATCCCTGTGAGGAGATGCACTGTGGACCTCACAGGCTGTGTAAAGAAGGACGGAAAGCCTGTCTTCTCCTCAGAGTCTAAGATCTGTTCCGCACCTTCATCGGTAGTAACACTTTGCCGTGATTGTGGCTAGTACGTGTCCATACCGTCTTGTTGCTTTTGCAGATCAATAGTCAGAAGAGGAACCTGCCCCTAGCCCTGGCCGCCGGCTCTCTGCCTTTATACCCTAGCAGCTCCACCGTTGTCTTGGAAACAGACTTTGGCCTGATGCTGCGGTATGACTGGCATCACAACCTTGAATTGGAAGTGGCACCGGAGCTGTCTGGTTCACTGTGTGGTCTGTGGAAACTACAACCACAATGCAACTAATGACTTTGCCACCCCTGATGGAACCGAGGTAGCTGTGGACTTCGCACTTCGCTGGAAAGTGGACACTGACGGAGCCTCAGGCTGCTGCAGAGCCACGGCCATGTTGATCCTGACCTGGACGTCCACAGCTGCAAGGCTGACCAGTGTGCTGCCGATGTAGCTCCTTCTGCTGTCTAGGTCGATGCAGGCCTACTCTGACATATGTCAGAGTAGGCCTGTCTTTCAAGGCCGGCTACCTCTCAGTGCAAGGCTGGCTACCTTCTCAGTGGCAGCCACTGTGTCCCATACAGCAGGTGAGACTGCAGACATCAGCGTCTCTACTACCTCCCCAAGGAGATGGTCTGGATGGACCGCCAGTGTCGGAAGCAGTGCACCTGCCATCCTTCCTCCAATAACGTCACCTGTGTCCAGGCCCAGTGTCAGGAGGACGAGGAGTGCAATATTCTGGCTGGGCTACCATATGGAAGGGCTAAGGGTGTGCACAGCTCAAGGGGATCGGCATTGCACCACTTTTGACGGGAACAGGTATGACTTCCAAAGCACCTGTGTGTACCAGCTGGTGAGGCACTTCCCTAGCTCGGGAGACCTGCCTGGTTTCAGTGTGGCGACGCAGAACAAGAGGAGGCCAACACCAACACGTCTTAGTCCATTAGGGTCAAGATTTTGGTACATGGTTAACGAGTAGCGCTGTTGAATGTGTGGATGTGACGACTGTGAACAACCCCCAGTGCCCCATCAGGAGCAGGCTCTCTATTTAGGCATGGACTACTAATGGAGCGACTACTATTGCCATGGGATGGTCAACCCCAAACGCTGCCTTTGACAACTATGTCTACAACCTCTGTTACAACAATGACAAGCAGACTGCCCTGTGTCAGATTCTCTCAAGTTACACCGCTGCTTGCCAGGAGGAAGGGGCAAACGTAGATGAATGGAGGGCTTCAGATTTTTGTGGTAAGTAGTTTGAATTGATAAATCCTTTTGCTCTGTATTGGTGACTATTTCATCTAAGTCTGTCATTAGTTGATGTGAAACTCTGCATGAACTATACATGGACATGTTTTGGTAAATGTCCCTTCCTATGTCCTGTACAGGTATGTACTGTCCAGCCAACATTGAATACAACCTGTGCCCAATAATTGTGTGGCGTCTTGTGTAAACCTGGGTTCTTCCATAGTGGTGGGAAGTGTGTCAACAACACTGAGTGCGGCTGCCTCTGACGGGTTGTACCACAAGATCAAGGAGGTGTTTTACCCCCATGACCGCTGCCAGGTTGCTGCACTTGTTGGTCACGACCAGCTACCATGCACTAACACCACCTTTACCAGTGGAACAAAGTGTAGGATGCAAAATGGCACGCTTGACTGCTATCCAGCGGCAGTTTCAGGGAAGTGTGCGAGGCAGGCACTTGAGGACCTATGATGGGCATAGCTTTGATCTCCATAAGGGCATATCAAGTAACCCCTATTTCCTAAACCAGACATATGCCAAGAATGAAGCAGATACATTTTCATATATTCAGCAAGGTCGGCTACACCTGAGGTACAAGATAATGAACGACTGTGGAACCGCAGCAGAGGGTGATAGTTGAGGTGTGTTTTACAGTAGCGACCTTTATCCTAATGGTCGTATTCGTCTTGAGCTATAATAAATCTGTTTAAACGTTGATGTGATGTTTCAGGTCTGACCTTTTGTCTCAAGGTGGAAAGGGTTTCATGGAACCTTCCTGTCCACCAGGAGAGTATCATTGCTGTGCTTTCTGGTCTGACAACACAGGTGGAAATGGACAATGGGGCAGTGATCACGTACAGTGGACCTGACTTCATACAGCTGTTAACTCCTCCTGCCTACGCTGGCAAGGCATCTGGTTTGTGTTGAAACTTCAATACTGTCGCTACAGATGACACTCAGATGATCAGTGAAGTTTTCCTGTCTGGTGCCAACTGCCCAGAGTGTAACTCGACCTTGGAGGCTGAGTTCAAGTTGGAGCATTTCTGTGGAGTGCTCTCAGCTCCTGCTGGCCTGTTCAGAGACTGCCACGCCACGGTAGACCCACAACCTTTCTTGGACAACTGTGTAAAGGCCCCTGTGTGTCTTGAAGGCATATGGCAAAGTACTGCGGCAGCCTGAAGGATTATACATTTGTATTTTAAGAAGCTGCAGCCAAGGTCCAGCCATGGAGGGGAGACGAATGCTGTCAGTGGATGATGCAAGATCCTTTCTGGCTTAAAACTGAATTCAACATACATGTATTATGTTTACAAAGACTAAATGTCTTTCCCCTCCTTACAGACATCTCATACCCAGTGAACTACAAAGTGTGTGCCAATGCCTGCCCTGAAGCCTGTGCCAAGACTTCTGGTTTGGTTAGCAGTCCTTTGACTTGTGTGGAAGGGTGCCAGTGTGAGGCTGGGTGATGTGTTCAGTCGTTTTTATTTTATTTTTATTTCACCTTTATTTAACCAGGTAAATGATAACTTATTCTGAACTGGCTTACAATGCCGACCGGGCCAAGATAAAGCAAAGCAGTGCGACACAAACTACAACACAGCACAGTTACACATGGAATAAACAAGTGTACAGTCAATAACACAATAGAGAAAAAGAAAGTCTATATAGAGTGTGTGCAAATGGCGTGAGGAGGTAGGCAATAAATAGGCCATAGTAGCGAAGTTATTCACAATTTAGCATATTAACACTGGAGTGATAAATGATCAGATGATGATGTGCAAGTAGAGATACTAGTGTGCAAAAGAGCAGAAAAGTAAATAAAAACAATATGGGGATGAGGTAGGTAGATTGGGTAGGCTATTTTCAGATGGACTATGTACAGCTGCATCGATCGGTTAGCTGCTCAGATAGCTGATGTTTAAAGTTAGTGAAAAGTTAGTGAAAGTCATGATCACTGTGCCAAGCCTGAGCAGTGTGGCTGCTTCCAGAATGGACGCTACTATGAGGTGTGTGTGTGGAACTGTCATTAGCGCCGGTTTTATGGTTCAGTCAGACTGACTCTGTATTTTACTCCCAAATTACTCTAGAACTATACTGAACAAATATATAAATGCAACATACAAGAATTTCTATTTTACTGAGTTGCAGTTTAACTGAAATAAAATTCAATAGGCCCTAATCTATGAATTTCACATGACTGGGCAGGGGCGCAGCCATGAGTGGGCCTGGGAGGGCATAGGCCTACCCACTGGGGAGCCAGGCCCAGCCAATCAGAATGAGTTTTCCCTCACAAAAGCCCTTTATTACAGACAGAAATTATCCCCAGTTTCATCAGCTGTCTGGGTTGCTGGTCTCAGACAGATGTGGGGGTCCTGGGCTGGCATGGTTACATGTGGTCTGCGGTTGTGAGGCCGATTGGACGTACTGATACATTTTCTAAAACGAAGTTGGAGGCAGTTTATGATAGAGAAATGAATTGCATTCTCTGGCAACAGTTCTGGTGGACATACCTGCAGTCAGCATGCCAAATCCATGCTCCCTCAACTTGAAACATCTGTAGCATTGTGTTGTGACAAAACTGAAAGTTTTAGAGTGGCATTTTATTGTCCCCAGCACAAGGTGCACCTGTGCTATGATCATGCTGTTTAATCAGCTTCTTGATATGCCACACCTGTCAGGTGAACAGATTAACTTGGCAAAAGAGAAATGCTGACTAACAGTGATGTAAACAAATTTGTGCACAAAATTTGAGAGAAACAAGCTTTTTTTGTGCGTATAGAACATTTATGGGATCTTTAATTTCAGCTCATGAAACGTGGGACCAAAACTTTACATGTTGCGTTTATATTTTTGTTCGGTATGCTTTTTCTGAGTTGAAGTCATTGGTGCCCACCTTTGCAAAAGGTTTTGCATCAGGAAATAATTGTTTGTATATAGTAGTCCTGTTCGGTTCTGTTATACATGCTCTGACCAGAACATTTGACTGTTTTCTCATGTTCCAAGACTAGAGGTTTGATTACTCTGAGGGCGTAGTCAGTAATGACACATTATCACATATATTATGACATATTATTTATTGTCAAACCTGAATTTATGCAGCTCTAATGCGGCTGTAATCCCTGACATGTTGCCACAACTACACCACAGACCAAAATGTGCCATGCTTCATTTAGCCCAGGCTGTCACAAACAGCCCTATGATTAATGTCTTAACTGTATGTGAGTCACTACATCTGTGTACAGGACTTGACTAATCCCAAAACCTTTGTGGGGTGTCAGTTGGAGGGAGGGTTGTGTAACAAACACACACTGACTCATTGTGCTTCTGCAGAAGGGGGAGGTTTCCTGGTTGGATGGGTGCTCTGAGGTGTACATGTTCCGCCCCTGGCTCCCTGCGCTGAGAGGCAGCCTCTGCCCTAAGGGTCAAGCTGCACCCTTCTTGAAGGTTCCTTGGGCTGTGTTGGGCAAGGTAATCACTGCCCCGCTGGGTCGGCTGGATTCGCTGACACACACAGAAGCTCGAAAGTTACCAAACTTGGAGGGATTATTTGTTTAGTTGCACTAAACCACTTCTCTGATGAGCTTTTTTTGAGTTGTGGTGTTGAAGAAAAAATATAAAAGCAACATGTAAAGTGTTTGTTCCATGTTTCCTGAGCTAAAATAAAAGATCCCAGAAAGGTTCCATACACACACATTTTGTGACACCTGTTAGTGAGCATTTCCCCTTTGCCAAGATATGCCATACCTGGCAGGTGGATGGATTATCAAGAAGCTGATTAAACAGCAGGATCATTACATAGGTGCCCCTTGTGTTGAGGACAATAAAAGGCCACTCTAAAATGTGCAGTTTCGACACAACACAATGCCCCAGATGTGGGAGTGTACAATTGGCATTTTGACTGCAGGAATGTCCACCAGAGCTGTCGCCAGATAGAGAAATGAACATTAAATTATCATAAGCCACCTCCAAAGACATTTTAGAGAATTTGGCAGTACATCCAACTGGCCTCACAACCGCAGACCACGTGTATTGAGCGGTTTGCTGATGTCCACGTGAACAGAGTGCCTATATCGGGGTTAGGGTATGGGCAGGCATAAGCTACGGACAACAAACACAATTGCATTTTACCGATGGCAATTTGAATGTGCACAGAAATACCATGGTCAGATCCTGAGGACCATTTCTTTTTTTAAGGTATCTTTGACCAACAGATGCATATCCGTATTCCCAGTCGTGAAATTCATAGATTAGAGCCTAATGAACTTATTTCAATTGACTGATTTCCTCATGAACTATAACTCATGAACTATAATAGTAAAAGCTTTGTTGTTTCATGTTGCGTTTATATTTCTGTTCCGTATACGTTGGATGTATTCAGCCTGACGTATTTACTAGGATTTATACTATACCTATGATTCATACTTCCTCAATGCTTTCATTCTGCTGGAGTTGGCAATGACCTTTTTTATTTCAACACTTTGCACACACTTTACACCAAATCTTGATTGCTAGCCTACAGGGGCTAGTGGAATTGTTATTGTCAATCAAAAACTTGGTCAGAATTAATTAACCTGTCAATTGTTCAGAAGCTAACGGCATGCATGTCAATCTCTATCACACTGCTGGTTGAATATACATCAACTTTAGAAAGATTCCAACAGCGCAGTTTTTTCCTCTGTGCAGATTAGAATGCCTGTTAGAATATTTGATGCCACTCAAGTCAACGCATTTATAATCATCTAATTTAAACGAACAGACTGTAATAATCACAAGAATAATGGACAATTTTGATATGCTTTGAAATTTGATACATTCAATTAGGAACACGGTCAACTGCAGTAGTCGTCAAATCTGTGTGAATTCTCTCAAGAGCCTAATTCTTGTCGCCTGTCTTTTCAGTCCAAGCCCTTAATCTGTTGACCTGGCCCAGAAAGCTGATTGCTGGGTGCTCGGAGGCCACCACTACTACACCTTTGATGGCCTGGTGTTTAACTACCATGGAAACTACTCTGGTCCAGAAATGCACCCAAACCAGTACTGCAGAACCCTTCTCGGTAATGGTGCAAACCGACCATGCTCAGAACCACTTTTCATCTATTAAAGCGCTACAGCTCACTGTGTACAAGGACCACACTGTTATCCAGAGCGGCTGTTGTTGGGTACGTTACAAATACACACATGCACTTTACATTCAATATAAAGTTACAACAGACTCAGTCAGGCTATAGGCCATGCAGTGATTTTCCTCTGGGCATGTCTATTTGTCAACCGTTCTGTAATTGTTTTCCACCGAGTGATTGTTTAACATCCCTTTTGTAATAAGAGTTCACTGGGTCATTTTCTGGATGACTGATGAGCTGTCTTTGAATAGTAATTCGTGTCAAGTTCAAGTGCATGTCTGTATGGCATTTTAGCTAGACTGGGTGAAAAATGTAGATCACTGAATAAAGCTTTTCAGGGAAGAAATGTTTAATAAGATAAAAAAAAGTTATGTTTCAGTGGAATGACTTTGAGGTGGAATGATTACTCGGGTTGATTGCACAATTTGAGAGCGGCCAATCACATGTTCCAATGCCATTTTAGTTAATCATTTCCTTTTGACACATTTGATTATATTAATTATTCCACACAAGTAAATGTTTACATGAAATACATCCACCCTCTACTCTGAAATGACCCTTTGTCTCCTTTCTCTCTTTGAAGGTGAATGGCCAGAGAAGGCTCCTGCCTTTGACTCTCCATTCTGGCTCGGTGAAGATCCATCAGAGCAGTCTGTCCTCGGTCGTTGACACCAGCTTCGGCCTCCATGTCAAATACGACTGGTTCTACTACATCCTGCTAAGCCTGCCCAGGAGAAGCTCTGACGTGTGGCAACAACCATGGCAACAAGGACAATGACCTTCGCATACCAGAGGGTGCTACTGCTATGGATGAGGCGGCCTTCGGCTGGAGCTGGAGGAGGGTCTTGGACTAGGAGGGTCAGTCCTGCCATGTGGACTGTGGAGGTCCCTGCTCCGACACGGATCTACAGTACAGTAAGGAAAGCTCCAGGACGTCTGGGATCTGGTCGCAGCAAAACCCTTTCAGTTGGTGCCATGATGTGGTGGACCCTAGGGTCTAATGTCATCAGTAAGGGCAAGAACCAGGACGTCCTGTGCCAGACTCTGCAGGCCTACACAGGTGCTTGTCAGTCCTCCCAGGTTCCCATCAATCCATGAAGGAGCAGCACCTTCTGCCGTAAGCATTCAGACTGATGTTACATTCAGACATGTAAATGTATTTGACATGGCTCTGCAGTGTCGTTGGTCTTTTATGTAGTTTTAATGTCACATGTTCAAGTACAGAGAAATGCCTTTCTTGCAAGCTCCAAACCCAACAATGCAGTAATCAATGTAGCACAATAAAAACAACTTAAGGTCAGTGGTGGAAAAAGTACCCGATTGTCATACTTCAGTAATAATAAAGATACTGTAGATTATTATAAAATTATCAAAGTTAAAGTGAGTCATCCAGTAAAAGTCGAAAAGTATTTGGTTTAAAATATGCCTAAGTATCAAAAGTAGAAATCATTTCACATTCCTTATTAAGCAAACCAGACAGCACAATGTACTATTTTATTTTATGTTTATGGCTAGTTAGGGGCACACTCCAACGCTCATGCAATCATTTACAAAAAAAGCATTTGTGTTTAGTGAGTCCGCCAGATCAGAGGCAGTAGGGATGACCAGGGCTGTTCTCTTGAACTGCGTGAATCTGACCATTTTTCCTGTCCTGCTAAGCAGTCAAAATGTAAAGTACTTTTGGGTGTCAGGGAAAATGTATAAAGTACATTATTTTAGCTAGAAATGTAGTGAAGTAAAAGTTGTCATATATAAATACACTGCTCAAAAAAATAAAAGGAGCACTAAAATACCACATCCTAGATCTGAATGAATGAAATATTCTTATTAAATACTTTTTTCTTTACATAGTTGAATGTGCTGACAACAAAATCACACAAAAATGATCAATGGAAATCAAATGTATCAACCCATGGAGGTCTGGATTTGGAGTCACACTCAAAATGAAAGTGGAAAACCACACTACAGGCTGATCCAACTTTGATGTCCTTAAAACAAGTCAAAATGAGGCTCAGTAGTGTGTGTGGCCTCCACGTGCCTGTATGACCTCCCTACAACGCCTGGGCATGCTCCTGATGAGGTGGCGGATGGTCTCCTGAGGGATCTCCTCCCAGACCTGGACTAAAGCATCTGCCAACTCCTGGACAGTCTGTGGTGCAACGTGGCGTTGGTGGATGGAGTGAGACATGATGTCCCAGATGTGCTCAATTGGATTAAGGTCTGGAGAACGGGCGGGACAGTCCATAGCATCAATGCCTTCCTCTTGCAGGAACTGCTGACACACTCCAGCCACATGAGGTCTAGCATTGTCTTGCATTAGGAGGAACCCAGGGCCAACCGCACCAGCATATGGTCTCACAAGGGGTCTGAGGATCTCATCTCGGTACCTAATGGCAGTCAGGCTACCTCTGGCGAGCACATGGAGGGCTGTGAGGCCCCCCAAAGAAATGCCACCCCACACCATGACTGACCCACCGCCAAACCGGTCATGCTGGAGGATGTTGCAGGCAGCAGAACATTCTACACGGCGTCTCCAGACTGTCACGTCTGTCACATGTGCTCAGTGTGAACCTGCTTTCATCTGTGAAGAGCACAGGGCGCCAGTGGCGAATTTGCCAATCTTGGTGTTCTCTGGCAAATGCCAAACATCCTGCACGGTGTTGGGCTGTAGGCACAACCCCCACCTGTGGACGTCGGGCCCTCATACCACCCTCATGGAGTGTGTTTCTGACCGTTTGAGCAGACACATGCACATTTGTGGCCTGCTGGAGGTCATTTTGCAGGGCTCTGGCAGTGCTCCTCCTGCTCCTCCTTGCACAAAGGCGGAGGTAGCGGTCCTGCTGCTGGGTTGATGCCCTCCTACGGCTTCCTCCACATCTCCTGATGTACTGGCCTGTCTCCTGGTAGCGCCTCTATGCTCTGGACACTACGCTGACAGACACAGCAAACCTTCTTGCCACAGCTCGCATTGATGTACCATCCTGGATGAGCTGCACTACCTGAGCCACTTGTGTGGGTTGTAGACTCCTTCTCATGCTACCACTAGAGTGAAAGCACCGCCAGCATTCAAAAGTGACCAAAACATCAGCCAGGAAGCATAGGAACTGAGAAATGGTCTGGAGTCACCACCTGCAGAGCCACTCCTTTATTCGGTGTGCCTTGATAATTGCCTATAATTTCCACCTGTTGTCTATTCCACTTGCACAACAGCATGGGAAATGTATTGTCAATCAGTGTTGCTTCCTAAGTGGACATTTTGATTTCACAGAAGTGTGATTGACTTGGAGTTACATTGTGTTGTTTAAGTGTTCCCTTTATTTTTTTGAGCAGTGTAGTATAGTACAGATACCCAAAAATAGTACTTAAGTAGTACTGTAAAGTATTTTTACTTAAGTACCTTACACAACTGTGTAATGTAGAACAAAAACACAATAAATAAGATCCAATACCACATTTACAATGTGCAGGGTTACTGGAGGTTGACAATGTATGTATAGGGGTAAAGTGACTAGGCATCAGGATATGATAAACAGAGTAGCATGCATGATTGTGTGTAGAGTCAGTATAAATGTGCATGTTATGTGTTTGTTTTTGAGTGTGCATAGAGACCGTGCAGAAATAAAATACAAGGGTCAACTTGGTCCGTGTTGCCATTATGTTAGCTATTTAGCCTTCTAATTGCTTGGGGATAGAAGCTGTTCAGTAGCCTGTTGGTGTCAAACTTACTGCTTGCATCGGTACCGCTTGCCGTGAGGAAGCAGAGAGAACAGTCTATGGCTTGATTGGCTGGAGTCTAACGATTTTCGTACCTTCCTTTCACACCGCCTGATATAGAGGTCCTGAATGGAAGGGAAGTCGGCCCCAGTGACATACTGGGCTGTTTGCACCACCCTCTGTAGCGCCATGCGATCGAAGGCAGTGCTGTTGCCACACCAGGCTGTGATGCACCATTTAGAGCATCTTGACTGGCTGCATCTGTAGAACTTTGAGGGACTTTTTTTTTTATGTATGTATGTAGTGGGGCAAAAAAGTATTTAGTCAGCCACCAATTGTGCAAGTTCTCCCACTTAAAAAGATGAGAGAGGCCTGTAATTTTCATCATAGGTATACTTCAACTATGACAAACAAAATTAGAAAAAAAATCCAGAAAATCACATTGTAGGATTTTTTATTAATTTATTTGCAAATTATGGTGGAAAATAAGTATTTGGTCAATAACAAAAGTTTCTCAATACTTTGTCATTGCCAACAAAAGGTATATAACAGAGGTCAAATGTTTTCTGTCGTCCGGGTTAGGGAGGGTTTGGCCAGTATGGATATCCTTGTCTCATCGCGCATTAGCGACACCTGCGGCAGGCCAGGCACAGTGCACACTAACCAGGTCGCCAGGTGCACGGTGTTTCCTCCGACACATTGGTGTGGCTGGCTTCCGGGTTGGATGTGCGCTGTGTTAAGAAATAGTGCGGCTTGGTTGGGTTGTGTTTCAGAGGACGCATGGCTTTCGATCTTCGTCTCTCCCGAGCCCGTACGGGAGTTGTAGCGATGAGACATGATAGTAGTTACTAACAACTGGATACCACGAAATTGGGGAGAAAAGGGGGTAAAAAAAACAATGTGGAAGAAGTCAAGGTGTCTGAATACTTGAATAATGCTTGAATACTTGAATAATGCACTGTGTGTATTTATATATATATATACACACACACACACACACACACACACACACACACACACACACACACACACACACACACACACACACAGTACCAGTCAAAAGTATGGACACCTACTCATTCCAGGATTTCTTTATTTGTGCTATTTTCTACATTGTAGAATAATAGTGAAGACATCAACACTATGAAATAGCACACATGGAATCATGTGGTAAAGAAAGTGCTAAACAAATCAATCTATTTTAGATTCTTCAAAGTATCTACCCTTTGCCTTGATGACAGCTTTGCACACTCTTGGCATCAGTCACTGTATGTTTAAATATAAAAAGGGGTATATTCGATTTGACACTTCAGGCAGAAATTCCAGCCCTAATCTGTGAATGGGCCTGTTAAGGTCATCATTCTGAACATGCCCTTCCTCTTCAGTCATTCCACAGTGGTTTATGCTGTTGGTCGGATCATCTACATCCACACAGACTGGGGCTTCTCCATCAGCTTGAGAGTAAAGGCAAATATCGCCATCATCCTCTCTGGAAAATACTCCAACCCCACCTGCGGCTTGTGTGGCAACTAGAACTCTGACCCTGCTGATGGGCTTACAGGGTGGGTTTCCACAGAGTTCTTGAAGTTGTGGAAGAGTGGAGACTACACATGGTGTGGACCAGGGCTTTGGAAACTGTCCGAAATGTTCTCCAGAGCAGCTGAACCTCTTCTCCAGCTCAGGGGTGTGTGGGAAGATTTTGTAGGTCAACGTGACTTTCCGAGACTGTCACGTCAAACTGGACCCAGCTGGATTCTTCAACCTCTTTATTGGTGACCTGTGTGTCATCACTAAGACCAACAGCTTGCTCTATGTAGGTGGCTGGATGAATACGCTGAATTGCAACACTGCGCTGTTTGGCGTTACACATTGCTGTGTACCAAATTACATTTGGACGGCTTGTAGATTCTTCTGAAAGTGCAGTATTAACATTTAATTGTGTTTGGTTAGTTGATATTGATCACAAAACGTTGGGACAAATTATTCTCCAGCTAAGATGTTGATGGGTTTTATAAGGCTGAAAATTAATTGTTTAGAAAACGGTTACTATTATTCAGGCCAGTGCCTCTGCTGCCTCTTTTCCACTAGATGGCAGTAACACATCATTGATTTACCCAGTGGAGCCAAAATCACTCATGCCTATTCACTGTATAACAACTAAACAATGTCAATCTCCCTTCACAGACAGAGCCTGTCCAAAAGGCACAAGCTACACCTAACACTCCTCTGGTCCTACTCTCATCTGCAAATGTTGGCTCAACAAAACTGTGGCGCTGCCTGCAGACCACTGGGAGAACTGCTTCTGTGATCCAGGCCTGGTGCTCAGTGGCACCCTCTGTGTCCAGCCCGAGGACTGCGGCCACTTCCACCATGAAGAGTCCCTGGTGTTGTCCTGTGAGAAGAGATGTGCGTTCCGTGCAGGTGGACACGTCTTGCCATAAAATATCCAATTGGGAGGGGGAGGAGTGTGGTGTTCAGAAGGGAGTACATGGCAGCTACCCAAGGCCCAGAGTGGCACACTGTCTAGCTTCTTATGGCTGAGGGGCAGTATTGCGTAGCTTGGCTGAATAAGTTGCCCAAAGTAAATGGCCTGCTCCTCAGTCTCAGTTGTTAATATATGCATATTATTATTAGTATTGGATAGAAAACACTCTAAAGTTTCTAAAATTGTTTGAATGATGTCTGTGAGTATAACAGAACTCATACGGCAGGCAAAATCCTGAGAAGAAATCAAAACAGGAAATCTGTTTTGTATGTATTCACCAGAGTCCCCATTGAAATCCCCCTGAGATATTAATGTTGCACTGCCTAGGGGTTCCACTAGATGTCAACCATCTATAGAAATTTGAATGAGACTTCTATGGTGTTGTGGGAGTGAATGAGAGCAGAATCTATCAGGTGTCTGGCAGTCAGCCATTTTCTGATCATGCTTATTCCTCATGGTATCCACTTGTGTCCCATTGCTCATGAAGACACAAAGGAATACTCAGCTTGAAACTTTATTGAAGCTATATGTTAAAAACATCCTAGTGATTGATTCTGTACTTAGTTTGAAATGTTTCTTCAGCCTGTAATATAACTTTTTGAAGTTTTTGTCCGATGTAACGCTGACCAGAATGAGCGTTTGGATATGTATACCAAACGCGCTAACAAAATAAGGTATTTGGACATAAATAACGGACATTATCGAACAAAACAAACATTTATTGTAGACCTGGGATTCCTGGAGTGGTTTCTGATGTAGATCATCAAAGGTAAGGGAATATTTATCATGTCATTTCTTGTTTATGTTGACGCCATCAATGCGGCTATTGTGACTTTTAATTCTGAGTGCTGTCTCAGATTATTGCATGAGTTTCTTTTTCTATAAAGTTTTTTTTAAATCTGTCAGAGGTTGCATTAAGGAGAGGTATATCTATAATTCCATGTGTATAACTTGTATTATAATCTACATTTATGATGAGTATTTCTGTTGAATGATGTGGCTATGCAAAATCACTGGATGTTTTTGGAACTAGTGAATGTAATGTGCCAATGTAAATTCATATTTTGATAAATATGAACTTTATCAAACAAAACATGTATTGTGTAACATGAAGTCCTACGAGTGTCATCTGATGAAGATGATCAAAGGTTAGTGATTAATTTTCTCTCTATTTGTGGTTTTTGTGACTCTGGCTGGAAAATCTTTGGCTGGAAAAATGGCTGTGTTTTTTCTGTGGCTATGTGATCTAACAATTGTTTGTGGTGCTTTTGGTGTAAAGCATATTTGAAATCGAACACTGGTGGGATTAACAACAAGATTAGCTTTAAAATGGTATGAGATACATGTATGTTTGAGGAATTTTAATTATGAGATTTTTGATGTTTTGAAATTGACGCCCTGCACTTTCACTGGCTGTTGTCATATCGCTCCTGTTATCGGGATTGCAGCCATAAGAACCTAGTGGATGGCAGATCCCACTACAACACGTTTGACGGGCAGGCTTTTGAGTTCCTTGGGACGTGACTACATCCTGCTCCATACCTGCCAGCTGCACTCTTAAACTGTTGAGGAGTTTATGGTGGCTTTGCATCATGGCAGTGAGAATGCATCCCGGGAAATACACATGGTCATCATAGGATGAAGATGGTTCTCTGGCCATCTTGGAGAGGTTCAGGTAAAGGATGAGTTTCACCATCAGCATTAATGTTTTATGTTGTTTGATGCAGATACTGCCTTTTTTTCTTGTATTATTTTACAAATTAACTTTACATATTTAGGATAGTGATCAACTTTCCCTTTTCCCCCAGGTCAATGGAGTCCTTGAGAACCTGCCCTTCTCCCACAGTGATGCGAGTCTGCATCAGAATGGTCATCTGGTAACCATCCAGGCCCTTGGGTCAGTCCAGGTCATCTCCAGTCTACACAACCTGCTCCTGGTAAATATCTCAGAGTCATCCTACTAGAGTATGGCCTGTGGGGGAACTACAACAATGACCCCATGGATGACCTACAGGTGCCCAACGGAACCCTGACCTCTGACCCCGATGGGTTGTGTGTCGTCTGTTGACATGGGTCATGTGCAGGCCTGCGTCCCCCTGCAGTGATTGGTTTGGGGCTAACTGCCCCCTCTGTCAGTGCCCCTGCATGGCTGTGAGCTCTACTGTGGCCTACTCACACTGCCTGGTGGCCCCTTCACCCCCTGTCACTCTGTAGTCCAGCCACAGACCCACTACATGGCTGATCTGTGTGTGGCAGGGATTCAGACCCAGCAGCCGCTGTGTGAGCAGCTGCAGGCCTATCATGTGGAGTGTCAGGAGGCAGGGGTCAAGGTGGGCCCATGGAGGAACCACACTGGCTGTGGTAAGTTTCCCCTCTGACAGAAAATGGCATCATATTGCTCAAATGTGTCCCTAACAATGCATTCAATCTATAAAACTCAGCTGATTGCCCTTTAATAATTAGAATACGGAAACTTAAGCTAAATATATATTCTCATTAATGGAGCCATATAAGATGCCATAAATGTCTAATTAGTCATCTAGGTCTTCACTGGAGATCGGTTTAAACATTGTGGGCCAAATGCCATACAACTCTCCTTCCGTGGCCTCCAATTGCTCTTAAATTCAAGTAAAACTAAATGCATGCTCTTCAACCGATCGCGGCCTGCACCTGCCCGCCTGTCCAACATCACTACTCTGGATGGCTCGGACTTAGGTATTTGTAGTTGTCCACATATTCTAGGTGTCTGGTTAGACTGTAAACTCACCTTCCAGACTCACATCAAACATCTCCAATCCAAAGTTAAATCTAGAATTGGCTTCCTATGTCGCAACAAAGCATCCTTCACTCATGCTGCCAAACATACCCTTGTAAAACTGACCATCCTACCAATCCTCAACTTCGGCAATGTCATTTACAAAATAGCCTCCAATGCCCTACTCAATAAATTGGATGCAGTCTATCACAGTGCCATCCGTTTTGTCACCAAAGCCCCAAATACTACCCACCACTGCGACCTGTACACTCTCGTTGGCTGGCCCTCGCTTCATACTCGTCGCCAAACCCACTGGCTCCAGGTCATCTACAAGACCCTGCTAGGTAAAGTCTCAGCTCGCTGGTCACCATAGCAGCACCCACCTGTAGCATGTGCTCCAGCACGTATATCTCTCTGGTCACCCCCAAAAAACAAATCTTCCTTTGGCCGCCTCTCCTTCCAGTTCTCTGCTGCCAATGACGGGAACGAACTGCAAAAATCTCTGAAACTGGAAACACTTATCTCCCTCACTAGCTTTAAGCACCAGCTGTCAGAGCAGCTCACAGATCACTGCACCCGTACATAGCCCATCTATAATTTAGCCCAAACTACTACCTCTTTCCCTACTGTATTTCTTTATTTACTTTGCTCCTTTGCACCCCATTATTTATCTCTACTTTGCACATTCTTCCACTGCAAATCAACCATTCCAGTGTTTAACTTGCTCTATTGTATTTACCTCGCCACCATGGCCTTTTTTTGCCTTTACCTCTCTTATCTCACCTCACTTGCTCACATTGTATACAGACTTATTTTTCTACTGTATTATTGAGTGTATGTTTGTTTTACTCCATGTGTAACTCTGTTGTTGTATGTGTCGAACTGCTTTGCTTTATCTTGGCCAGGTCGCAATTGTAAACTTGTTCTCAACTTACCAACCTGGTTAAATAAAGGTGAAATAATATAAATACATTTACAAATGCATGTATTAATCATGAATATTCTATTCCCCAGCTCATTGCCCCCAGTTCAGCCACTACAGCCTGTGTGCCAACACCTGTTCCTCTCTGTGCCTTGGAGTGGCGGGGTCTGTGCCGTGCCCAGATGGCTGTGAGGAGGGGTGCCAATGTGACCAATGGTCAGGCCTGCGTACCAGCAGGGCAGTGTGGCTGCTGTTGGGACGGGAGGAGGTTTTAGATACGTTTATAGAAAAGCCTATTGATGGAGTAAGCAAGGATGATTAATCAAATAAAAGCAAATATTGAAATGTCAATCTCAATATACTTCCCTTTAAAAACTCACCCAAACAGCACATCAAAGTCATAAGTCTATGCTATGGTTGAACTGGTCATGTTTAATTACTGAGTATAGTTTGTTTATTCAAACCTGTCTTTATCCTTGGCCTCAGAGAGCAGGCCTCTCCAGAAGTGCACTGCAGGCCTCCCACAGATCTGCACCTGTGGGGCTTCCCTGGTCTGTGAACCATTTGCTTGCCCTGACCAGCAGGTCTGCACTGTCTCAAATGAAGTCCTCGGCTGCCACAGCACAGGTACAGTAGGTAACATTACTGCTCTGGTCCCTGCACCAGTTTAGTAATCTACTGTAGTCAGCAATATGGACTGTTAGGCTGAGTTAACATGGAGGGGATTGAATACATGGACAAACCTGTACTACATTCACTTCCCTTGTTGGAGTACATATAATAGGATATCTTGCTTGTTTCCAGAATAAAACATCTCAAATTGATTTCTCTTGATTTCTCAGAGGGGTGTGTGTGTCCAGAGCAGTGTGGCTGTACTGATCCCAGCGAAAACTACCAGACTCAATACCACCTTCCGGACCCCAGAAGACTGTGGACAGCTCTGCCTCTGTGACCCAGCCACCGGGGACATCCTCTGCACCCCTGCCCAGTGCCTCACATGCTTACATCTGTAAGCAGCTGGAGGGCAGGCGAGCCTGCCAACTCTCACAACCCTTCTACTGTACCTTGATGGGTGGCAACATTTAATTTGTTTTGACGGGCAAGAGTTTTACTTCAGGGATAGCTGTTCATACATGCTGGCTCAGTCAAGCTCCAATCAGACAGGGTTGATCCCCTTTACCGTCAGCATCTCTGCTGCCAGCTGCAACAGCAGTTTAACTTTTTCCACCTCAGGTTAATGGACTGCACAAACCCTTACCATACTCCTTCCTTAAAAGCCTTGTGGTGACCTCTCTCCCCCTCGTCATCCAGATTGGAGTATGGCCTGCAGCTGATTCTGTAGAAGACTGGCACCACCATGGTCATCCTTCCCCGCACCTATGACTTTGCTGTGTCCGGTCTCTGTGGCAACGGCAACAGACAGGACGACTCCCTGCTGTCGGACGGCGAGCGTACTCAGAACACCCTGGAGTTGGCCCACAGCTGGAGGACAGGAGGGGCTGCAGGTCCACCTGTGGCTCCAGTCAGCTGGGGTGCAGCGAAGAGCAGGACCACAAAGCTGTTTGAGACCAGTGATTTTCTGTGAGGCGCTGCTCAACGATCTGAGTCTGTTTGGAGAGTGTGCCTCAGTGTTGAACCCTTAGCCTTACTTCCACAGCTGTGATGACCAGTGTGACGTATCCCGAGGCCATGGGTGCCTGTGATGTGGTGATGGCCAGGAACAGTGTGTTTGGAGGCTGCTGGAGAAGGGTGAAGGCCCAGTCCTACAGGGATGAGTATGTGAGGGCGGTGGGGCCACATGGACGCCACCTGGAGGACTACGCCTCAGCCTTACATTACATAAAGGTAACTCGAATAGCTACAGTAGTGTAATGAATGGGTGAATTGATATTTGGTGGGAACACAAGACATTTAATTCAATTAAAATGTATAAATGCTATATTAAGTCTATTGCATTTGGTGTTCCAGTCAATTTGCTGTGGCTCAGGTGTCACTGTCCTCAGGATGAGGAGCAACTCTACATGGGCTGTGCTGAAAAGTGATGGCGTCATCCCCTGGGATGGATGATGTGGGAGATGACGGCCTGCAGTCAAGGGCAGCAGTAGCCTCTGGGCTTGGGGGCTGCAAGGCCTGAGTCTGTTCCCTCCAAGACTGTTTCAAGCTGACCACTCTGAGTGGGCTGCAGCAGACCCTGGAGCCCCAGGCCCCCTACCTGCTGGTGTCCCTGTGTGACATAGCTAGTGACACGTAGTTCAGAATGTTGTCCTACCGTGGGGTCTGTGGAAACTCCAGGCCTGTCAATGTGCTGCATGTCTTGCTGAATGGCAAGAACTTTGTGACCCAGGATGGCCATGTGGAGGTGTGTAGAGTGAAGACCTTGGCTTAAAATGTAATGTTTATGGTCACTCTGGACAGTTTTAATAAAATAAAGCTTAAAGTATCCAATAACACATCCCTTTCACCACTAGGTGAACGGACCCTGTCCCACCCCTATTCTCTCTCCTCCTCATCCCTGTCCCTCAGTATGACCCAGGAGAGGTCAGGGGTCGAGGTGGTCCTGAGGGATCCTTGGAAGGACACTAAGCTGGAGGTCTCTGTGGTGACGGTAAAGCTGTCGCAGTGGTCTGCCTGGTGAGCTGTGCGGTCTCTATGGAAACCACAACACACTGCTGTCGGAGTAAGGCCAGGCCACTGTCCTCGCAGACTTCCCTGGCTGGTACGCATTTAAGTGCATTTAGTATTCATCCCTAGAATCCTTATTTGTCAGTATAGCAAGTCAGTTATGTTTCTAAATACCGTTCGCTCTCCTCACAGTGGCTTCAATTGATAAAGGATGACGACCCACTAATGTATGCAAATCTGTTGTAAAACCTTTGAAAACATATGCGTGTTGTTAATTCATACATACATACTTTGATTCGATTTGAACTTCACGTGAGTGCCGTTCTTATGGAACTGTCCCATTCAATATGAACTATTGAGGGCTGGTTGTTGGTTTCAGTGGTAACCATCCTACTGAATTTTGACACAATGGTCTTCACCGCTGCTCTAGTTGCTTACGTTACCAGAATGGAAAGAAACTTCACACACTAGTTCCATTGAGTTAAGCTCCTCAGAATCCCACATTACAGTGCATTCTGAAAGTATTGAGAGGCCTTGACTTTTTCCACATTTTGTTACGTTACAGCCTTATTCTAAAATGCATTGAATAAACAATGTTCCTCAATCTACACACAATACCCCATAATTGCAAAGCTCCGAGACAGGATTGTGTCGAGGCACAGATCTAGGGAAGGGTACCAAAAAATAGACAGCATTTAAGGTTCCCAATAACACAGTGGCCTCCATCATATTTAAATGGAAGAAGTTTGGAACCACCAAGATTCTTCCTAGAGCTGGTCACCCGTCCAAACTGAGCAAATCGGGGAAATGCGCTCTGCCCAACACATCACCAGGGGCACACTGCCTGCCCTCCAGGTCATCTACAGCACCCAATGTCATAGGAAGGCCAAAAAGATCATCAAGGACCATCAGACTGCTAAATAGCCATCACTAGCCAGCCTCCACCCAGTACTCTGCCCTGAAGTTAATCACCGTCACTATTCGGCTACCACCCCGTTATTCAACCTTGCACATTAGAGGCTGCTGCCCTATATACTGTACATAGACATTGCACACTTTAATAATGTTTACATAATTTATATTTTCCCCAAACAAACTGCGACCCATATGTTGTTACTGTGGATCACTATATGTTCTTCAGTTAGTGTTCATTCATTCATTTGAAATGGTCTACGAATGTCAAGTTTTACCCCATGAGGGGACATTCCACAGACAGTGCAGAGGTTAAACCAAGGCCTCATACCTTTTAAAGGGTTAATAAATTGTGTTATGATCAAATTTAAGGTATTCTCTTTTGGAGACCTCTGTGTTTACACCTGGTTTGAGTCTTGTGCCCTTCAGACACTATCAGAAGGCAGAAACTGCCTACGCTCAGACTCCTCCTGTCTGGGCCCCAACCTGTCTGAGGTTCTGAGAATACGACTGGTTTCCAAAGAACACAAGGCTGCCGCAGGCCTGACGAAAACAGCCACCTGCCAGAAGATACTTAGACTCGTTCACCTTGTTATGACCCTATCCTTGTGATGAAAGGTCAAGTTTCGGTCAAACACACTTCTGAGCTTTAAATTGCTGACAAGATGTTTGCTGCTGCCAGGGGGAGGTTAGATTTATAAAAATGTTGCCAGGGAACCTCATGCAAGGAGAACTGGTAGAGGCTATGTGTGTTACAGGATGTCTTAGACATTTTGCAGAACCTGGGGAGAGATATCATATGCTGTACTCAGTAATACAATTGTAGGCAGAAGTTGGTACAAAGTTAATTATAGACCTGATCATCTGTTGAAGAAATTGACCAACAACAGTATCTATGAGAATTACTCACAGGTTGGAGTGGATTTTCTCACACTAAATATTGCAAATGCATTCCATATAATCTAATCTGTGGATGTCGGGCCTATGTCAATACAGGATCCCAATGGCAAAAAGTCGACTGACAAGCCCTTATTTTGAGGCAGAGAATATATTCATTTGATTAGTGGATCAAATGCTCACCTCTAAGCTTGTACGGGCTCTGATTAGTAATTAGCTTGGGATCATATTAGTATTTAAGGATGGCATCCTTTTGATTTCCTCATGCCAAAGTCCCCTCTCAGGTAAGATATTTTGACAATATTTAAAAAGATATCTCATAATTTAAGAAATAAGAAACGTATTAAGTGAGTGACGTGGTGCAAATAATATTTTATGAGAATTGGATTGTCTACATTTCTTTGGTTTAAGCCATGGGGACCAAACTACTGGATGGATTTTTGGCTCTATTCATCTGTGGTAAGTGGGTTTAATTAATTGTTGACTAATTATCTGAATTATGTGACAATTAGTTATTATGAATATGGAATGTTGACAATTCCTCCATGAGAATATGAAATTACAGTAATTATTATTTTGCATTCTATTAATCTTACCTATTATTTTTTGTGCCAATTTGCTTAAAATTAATGACTACTCAATTTATAATACAAATTAAGCATCGTAACCATTTGTGATGCCACAATAAACATACTGAAACACAACTACTACTAAGCGATACATCTGGGTCTAAGGAGATTCACTAGGTAGTGTTTGACATATTTTTAGTTTAGGACCAGTCCAGGATGCAAATTCAAGAATAGTTCAATTTTTGCATCCATGGGTCTCACAGGGTTAACCATCTCTGATGCCTAGTTCATGACCTTTTAATAAATTTCTGTAAAATAATTTTAAATGTCCCCCTTTAAATGAATGTAGTTGATTATTGAACCTGCCTCATGAAGCAGGTTCGGTTCACTTGGTCAAAGATAGTGCTTTGAGCTAAGTTGGTGAATACTTCCCAGGCTCTGTCAGAGCCGGAGGGGTTTTCAATTACGCTCTGGTTTTAAGAGCACATGGAGTATTATAATTAAAACACTGAATAGCAGCTCAAATGTCACTCTGAACAAAAGTAAATCTCAATTTATATCCTTTACATGCCCCTCACTCAGATTCTTCCCCCATTTAATATTCCAGTTCACTCACCTCAACATTTATATTCCTTGTTCTTCCAGGTGGACAATGAGTTGGTCAACCTGCCTATGTATCTGAACAGCAGTCAGGTGTCTGTCTACAGGAGTGGCTGGTACTCTGTGGTCATCACCAGCTTTGGCCTTAACGTCTCCTTCGACTGGAACAGTGCAATGTTTGTCACCCTACCCTCCACCAACAGGGCGCTGTCTGTGGCCTGTGTGGCAACTAAGATACCAGTGCCAAGATGACCTTGTACCCAGGAAAACGCCACCCATGCCCGGTCAGAGGACTTCGGGGCCAGTTGGAGCTTGGAGCAGATCCCTGGCTGTGTCCACGTCTGTATTTGGGCCTGTCCCAACTGAAGTCAACCAGAAGAGGCGGTTCTGAGGGACCAGACGGGGACTTTCCAGGGCTGCTTTGCCACAGTGAACCCGGTGGGAATCTTTGAGGACTGCGTGTATGACGTGTATTTGTATAAGGGCAAGTGTCCAGCCCACAGCCACTGAGGTGTGTTTCTGGCTGTCCTGCCACTTGCCAGAGCATGTCCCCTCCCTCAGGTTACCTCACCCAGTGTAACGAGGGCTTCTCGGTGACCACTGTGTCCGCGTCGCCCAGTGTGGCTGTGTTCATAGTGGCCGCTACTACAACACCAACCAGATGTTCTACCCCAACCGGAAGTGTGAGTGGTACAAGTGCATGGATAAGTATAAATAACTGAACTTTGCGATTTGCTGTATAGCTGATTGGCTGTACAGAAATTCCATAGCACTTGTCTTTTCCTTGATGTTTCAGAATATCTGATCATCTGTAGGTGGAATGCAATAACTTCTCCTGCGGCCCCAATGAGATGTGAGGTGGGGAAAGGGGTGTGCCACGTGTCCGGTGGCCCCCACGTTTTCTGTGTTTGTGATCATTGGAGAAAATCGGGATGGCGCATTTATTCTTTAGCACAGTTTTGACAAGGTTTGACCACAAGACTGTTTATCCTCCAACCAGGTGAATGGAATGTTCAACCACCTGCCTCTGAGTCTGAGTGGCGGGCAGTGCAGGTCTTCCAGGAGGGCTTCCACTATATCATCACAACGGACTACGGCCTGCACGTCACCTATGACACTTGCCCCTTGTCAAATGAGGCCCCGCTATGTGCGAGTGTCTGCACAGAATCTTGTGTGTGTGTGATGAGTGTTAAGTCCTCAGCGTTGGGCGGCTGTGCCTGCCAAACACTGCGGCTGCTCCTCCCAGGGTCGCTACTACAAGGCTGGTCAGCGCTTCTGGGCAGACCGTGTCTGTGTGAGTGTAACACCTCTCTGGGCATGGTGAACTGCTTCGAGGCCTCCTGTTCGGCCAACGAGAAGTGCAGTCTGGTGGATGGGAAACACTCCTGCCTACCACCAAGCACTTGCACCGTTTCAGGTGACTCTCATTACCTTCGACGGCCACCGGTTTGACTACCAGGGTACTTGTGTGTACCAGCTGGTGGCGGTGTGCACCCAGAAGCCGGGCCTGGTGCCGTTCAAGGTGACAGTGCAGAAATGTGGCCTACACGAAGATTGTCATCTACGGCGTCTCCCTCACCATCAGCAGGGACTACCCCTTCAAGATCCTGGGGAGTGTTACTGGATAAGGACAGATGTATAGAGGGGGGTTAGTTAGTATATTTACAGGACTTTATAATTGTTATTTAACACGTAGTTTATTCTACCACTCATGATGCTGTTACAGCTATTTTAATTAAGCTGTCTAGTCATTAATCCTTGCGGATTTAATGAAATTATCATTTAACTGGGAATTACAATAAAAAAATCTATAAACTCCCATTTAATTGTCTTTCCTCTTTCGTCTCGGTTGGATGGACAGCTTGCGTCCCTGCCCCTGGAGCTGAAGAGTCAGCTGATGGTGTTCCGTAGTGACCGAAGGGCGGTGGTGGAGACTGCTGCGGGCATCACGCTGACCTTTGACAAACTCCCCAGCACCTACCAGGGGGCAGTCTGCGGCCTGTGTGGCAACTACAGCGCCATGCCTCAGGTCAAGCTCACTATGTAATCTTTTGTTCAATTAAATGTCCACTTCAACTAAAATAATGCAAAACAAAAGTTTTTTTCTATGGAATCCCTGGGTAATTTTGTCTGCACCTCTGCTATTGCTGTTCAAGCAGGCCAGTATATGTAGAATTGTGTTAAAGCCACTCACTACAATGGAAGTTTATAGGAATATGACATACGGCTGGCTTGCAGTCTGGCTATTGACATATGTAGAAAATTGTCGTAGTGACATCAAACTTTGGGTGTTATTTTTTTTTTAATTAAATAATCGAAATGCAAATCGACCGCCTTGGCAAGGCTTTTTATTTGACCTTTATTTAACTAGGCAAGTCAGTTAAGAAAAAAATATTATTTTCAATGACTGCCTAGGAACAGTGGGTTAACTGCCTTGTTCAGGGCCAGAACGACATATTTGTACCTTGTCAGCTCAGGGATTAATCACAAGTGCAATATAGCAAAACACAGTTTAGCTTGTTGTTAATCCACCTGGCATGTCAGATTTTCAAAAAAGCTTTTTGGCGAAAGCATACCAAGCGTTTATGTAAGGACATCTCTCTCAGTAGACAAAACATTACAAACAGCTAGCAGCAAAGTAGGTTGGTCAGAAAAGCAATAAAATTAATAGCTTACCTTTGATCTTCGGATGTTTGTACTCACGAAACTCCCAGTTACACAAATGTTCCTTTTGTTCCATAAAGATTATTTTATATCCAAAATACCTCCATTTGTTTGGCGCGTTATGTTCAGTAATTCACAGGCTCGAGCGGTCACGATGGGGTAGCCAAATTCCAAATAGTATCCGTAAAGTTCGTAGAAACATGTCAAACATTTTTTAAATCAATCCTCAGGTTGTTTTTTTTACAATATAATCGATAATATTTCAACCGGACTGTAGCTTCAATAGGAGAGAGAAAATGTCTGCTCCACTCTGTTGGCGCATGCAAAACGCAGCTGGCACCCAGCCATCCAATGACGCAATGTGATCTTTCTCGCTGAATAAAAGACTGAAACTATGTCTAAAGACTTCCATGTGGAAGCCAGAGGAAAAGGAATCTGGTTGATATCCCTTTAAATGGAGGATAGGCATGCAATGGAACAGGGAGATTCGTTTCTCTTAGGCACTACCTGGTTGGATTTTCCTCATGTTTTCGCCTGCAATATCAGTTCTGTTATACTCAGACAATATTTTGACAATTTTGGAAACTTTAGAATTTTCTATCCTAATCTGACAATTATATGCATATTTTGGGCCTGAGAAATAGGCAGTTTCATTTGGGTACGTTTTTCATCCAAACATCAAAATACTGCCCCCTACACTCGAGGTTAAGCTAATCGGGTAAATAGTTAACTAGAAAGTCAGCACCACAAAATAATGTTTATAGAGCTGTTATCTTCCGAATAAACTCTTAAAGACCTAGTAATCTTTTACATCAGTAGCAGTCAATATTTAGTCACCTTTAGTCACCTTTAGTCACATCTGAAAGTTGTAAAATCTTAGTTATCTTCACGAACCCTGGCTAACAGGTTGAATCATCCATACAAATTTGGTTTATTTATTTACTAAATATTCACACAGAATTACATCTACACAGAATGGGTCATACATTGAATACAAATCATGTCAAAGGATAATGTCCCTAGCGGACAGAATAGATACGACGGCTGGGTTTGAGTGAAAGAGCAGGAAGACTGAGGAGCAAAAAGGTTGTGTATCGGGCCATAGGCAGCTATCGTAAATATAGTATCTTATGCATTCTAAATATCCGCCCATTTGAAAAGGAAAAGGCAATAAATATTTACTGAGCTGCGCTTCGATCGGTTGGTCATAGATGGGAGGCTGGGTTGTCCTTTGAAGAATGTCTGGTGGTAGAACGGATACTTGGTAGTACCGTCGTCGTGTGGTAGAACAGATACTCCGTCCTCTCCTAGCGCAGCAACTGTAGACGTGGGCTAACACAACGGCTAGGAGGTTTCACTTCTTTAGTGAATAAGAGTTCAAAGTTCATACCAAGTTGTCATACTTTAAGCTCATGCTATGGTCAGGCTGATATAGTCGAAATTCGACCTTCGTCACCTTCACATTGAAATTCGTTAGGTTCTGCTAATTTCGTTAGGTTCTTGCTGAAGTTGGTTTATTTCTGTAGGTGGTCTTTGTCCTTTCAACATGGGGATGGTAAGTCCTCACATCCTTGGAACAGAAAGTTACCTTTTCGTCAAGGGGCTTATAGGATTGGGAGAGGGCCGTGTTTCATAGTTTTACAACCAGTGTCTGTTCACATGGGCGGGGCCACTGAGTTGAGCATAGTTCACTCTTGAAAACCAATTCTCTCATTTAGGAGCTAAAAATTACATTTCATCTTTTCACAAATAGTTTAATATTTAAATTGCACAATTCCACGTGAATCTGATACCTAGAATGTGTTGATTTTCCAAGATTGATTTTTGTCCTATCCTCAGTAATCATGTCTGATGCCGACTGAACTGACATGTTCATTAAGTCCCAACGCATATTTTCAACTGGTTGGATTACCGAAATATGGTTCCTTTTCCATTCTTTTGATGTCACCAGACTCACTCAATGTTAACAATGGGATTTTCAATAGTCACATTAGTAGAGAGAGGAAAAAGGGGAAAGATATTTATGGTGGTCATAAACCTCCCCCTCAGGCCAAAGTCATGACAATTGTTTCTATTGACTCCTTGTGGATTGGTGAAACTCGACAAGAACCACATTCTCCTTCATTAACGAATGCCGACGTGAGTTTTGGCTTCTAAACCATACACATACATAAACATTTACATTTTATGCTCAGTAAATGTTTGCTCTTATCAACACTTTGACTGGTACTGTATACTTTTAGTAGGTTTGGACACCTACTCATTCAAGAATGTCTTTTTTTAACTATTTATATTGTGGAATAATAGTGAAGACAACTATGAAATAACTATTAAATCAAAGCCACCCTTTACCTTGACAGCTTTGCACTCTTGGTATTCTCTCAACCAGCTTCACCTGGTATGCTTTTCGAACTGTCTTGAAGGATTGTCCACATATACTGAGCACTTGTTGGCTGCTTTTCCTTCACTCTGCAGACCAACTCATCCCAAACCATCTCAATTGTGTTGAGGTCGAGTGAATGTGAAGCCCAAGTCATCTGATGCAGCACTCCCTCAATCTCCTCCTTGGTCAAATAGCCCATACACAGCTTGGAGGTGTATTGGGTCATTGTCCTGTTGAAAAACAAATGATAGTCCCACTAAGCGCAAAACCAGATGAGATGACATGTTGCAGAATGCTTTGGTAGCCATGCTGGTTAAGTGTGCCTTGAATTCTAAATAAATCAGTGTTACAAGCTAAGCACGATCATACCTGCTTCAAGGTGGGAACCACACATGCGGAGGTCATCCGTTCACCTACTCTGCGTCTCAGACACAGCGGTTGGAACAATCACATTTTGGAGTCAGACCAAAGGACAGACTTCCATGTCCATTACTTGGTGTCCTTTTAGTAGTGGTTTCTTTGCAGCAATTTGACCATGAAGACCTGATTCCCGGACTCCTCTGAGAAGTTTCAAATCAAATGTTATTTGTCACATGGGCTGAATACAACAGGTGTTGTTGACCTTACAGTGAAATGATTACTTACAAGCCCTTAACCAACAATGTTTTAAGATTAATTATTTTTTCTTCAAACAGTAAAATGAGGCTATATACAGGGGTTACCGGTACATTGTTAATGTGTGGGGGCACCGGGTAGTTGAGGTAATGTTAATGTGACTATGCATAAATTATAAACAGAGTAACAGCAGCATATATTGGACATTTTCCAGTACATATGTGCCCATTATACATTTATGAAAGTAGTCAGCAGGATAAGTGCACTGTGTGTCCTCTGTAGGTCATTAGGCACCATTAGACATTGTCATGATGTTGGCCTGGGGGGTAGGTTTATGACAGTCATACCTCTTCCCCCCCCTTTTTCCTCTCTCTACCCTACTGAGGTTACATTTGCAAAACCCTTGGTTAACATAGAGATTTGGGGAACATCAGAAGGTGGAGGAATTAACTATATTCTGGTAATGCGACCAATTGAACATATGTGGTGGTACTTAATGAATATGATGTCAGTTCGGTTGTCATCTGAGACACTCTTCAATGATAAGATGACAAACTCTACAGTGGAAAGTCTACACAGAGTTATCGGATTCACATGGAATTGTTGTTCAATTTAAATGTTTGAATATGAAATTATTTGTGATGGGATGAAATGTGATTTTAGCTTCTAAAATTAGAGATTTGGATTTTCATAAGATAGGGCTGCTCAATCAGTGGCCCGCCCCTGTGAAGGGACATGGGCTATAAAACTTTTCAAATACTCCCTCCTCTCCCTTCCTATATAAGCCCTTGACGACAACATATCCTGTTCCAAAGATGTGAGGACAACGGTCCTATGTCAGAATGGTTCAGATAACTACAGAACAAAGCCAACATCAGCGTGAGCTTTGGTTGCGAATGGTATGAACTTTGAATTCTTATTCACTACAGAAGTGATACCTCCTAGCCGTTAAGTTAGTAACAGCAGATGCAACGAGGGTTAGGAAGAAACAGACAGACTATCCCGTCTATCACCCAACAACGTTACTACAACGTATCCAATTGACAACCAGAGGCATTCTTCAAAGGACTCGGTTTGGCAACACGGCCTTCCATCTACCACCAACCTACCGAAGCGCAGCTCAGAGTAAATATTTATTGCATTTTCCTTTTCCAAATGGGCGGTAATTTAGAATGCATCAGATACAATATTTACGATAGCCCAGCTTCTTCCCTTTGTTCCTCAGTCTTCCCGCTCTTTCACTCAAACCCCGCCCTTTTCCTTTGTGTAAAAAGATGTCATCTGTTCCGCCCGCTAGGGACGTTTTCCTTTATGACGTCATTTGTAATCAAGGTATGATTTAATTATGCGTATGTGTAATTCTGTGTGATTAGTTAGGTATTTAGTAAATAAATGATTAAACCCAATGTTGTATTGCTGATTCAAATTGTTAGCCAGGGTTCGTGCAGATAACCAAGAATATACAACTTTCAGATGAGACTGAATTAAGACGACGATTGATTTTGACTGATATTGATGTAAAATATTACTAGGTCTTTAAGAGTTTATTTGGAAGATAACAGCTCTATAAATATTATTTCTTGGTGCCCAACTCTAGTTAATTACATTTACATGATTAGCTCAATCAGGTGATATTAATTACGGATAAATTATTTTATAGAATAGCATGTCATATCACTTAATCCGGCATAGCCAAAGACACAACAACATACACTTGTCTTGAGTGGGCATGTCTGTTTATTTTTGTATCATTGCTATGGCATAATATTGCTATGGCATAATGTTTCTATGCCCTAATGTGAAACTAAACTAAAATTAGTGCAAGGCAAAAAGATAACGGCGGCTAAATGCCAGAGGGGATGAATCATTAACATAGAAGAGTTACTATGTGTGTTACATAAGGATGAAACCTGTATAAAAAGTGTGCCAAGGCTGGAAAGGGAGTTGCTTCATGAACCAGCTCAGCTTATATTACTTGTATTACTTTCTAATTTAACTCACAGGCTCTGGTATTTTTGAAATGTTATTGACTGAATATTTCCACAACAAGTAAAAGAGGGGTCTGGGTAGCCCTTTGATTAGCTGTTCAGTAGTCTTATGGCTTGGGGATAGAAGCTGTTAAGCATTTTGGACCTTGACTTGGCGCTCCGGTACCACTTGACGTGCGGTAGCAGAGAGAACAGTGATGTCCTGGGCCGTCCGCACTACCCTTTGTAGTGCTTTGTGGTCGGAGGCTGAGCAGTTGCCATAACAGGCAGTGAATCTCTATGGTGCAGCTATAGAACCTTTTGAGGATCTGAGGACCCATGTCAAATCTTTTCATTCTCCTGAGGGGAAATAGGCTTTGTCATGCCCTCTTCACAACTGTCTTAGTGTGTTTGAACCATGATAGGTCGTTAGTGATGTGGACACCAAGGAACTTGAAGCTCTCAACCTGTTCCACTACAGCCCCGTCGATGAGAATGGGGGTGTGCTTGGCCCTCCTTTTCATATAGCTCCTTTGTCTTGATCACATTGGGGGAGAGGTTGTCGTGGCACCACACGACCAGGTCTCTGATCTCCTCCCTATAGGCTGTCTCGTCGTAGTCGATGATCAGGCCTACCACTGTTGTGTCATTGGCAAACTTGATGATGGTGGAGTCGTGCCTGGCCATGCAGTCATGCGTAAACAGGGAGTACAGGAGGGGACTGAGCACGCACCCCTGAGGGGCCCCCTGTTGAGGATCAGCGTGGCAGATGTGTTGCTACCTACCATCACCACCTAGGGGCAGCCTGTCAGGAAGTCCAGGATCCAGTTGCAGAGGGAGGTGTTTAGTCCCAGGTTCCTTAGCTTGGTGATGAGCTTTGAGGGCACTATGGTGTTGAAAGCTGAGCTGTAGTCAATGAATAGTATTCTCACGTAGGTGTGCCTTTTGTCCAGGTGGGAAAGGGCAGTGTTGAGTGCAAGAGATTGTATCATATATGGATCTGTTGGGGCAGTATGCAAATTGGAGTAGGTCTAGGGTTTCTGTGATAATGGTGTTGAGCATTGACCAGCCTTTCAAAGCACTTCATGGCTACAGACGTGACTGCTATGGGTCAGTTGTCATTTAGGCAGGTTACTTTAGTCCCTGTTCCCAAGAACACTATGGTGGTCTGCTTGATACATGTTGGTATTACAGACTCCGTCAGGGACAGGTTGAAAATGTCAGTGAAGACACTTGTTAGTTGGTCAGCGCATTCTCAGAGTACACATCCTGGTAATCCAGCTGGCCCTGCGGCCTTGTGAATGTTGACCTGTTTAAAAGGTCTTACTCACATCCGCTACTGAGAGCATGATCACACAGTCGGCCAGAACAGCTGGTTCTCTCATGCATGTTTCAGTGATACTTGCCTCGACGCGAGCATAAAGTAATTTAGCTCGTCTGGTAGGTTTGTGTCACTGGGCAACTCGTGACTGTGCTTCCCTTTGCAATCTAATAGTTTGCAAGCCCTGCCACATCCGACGAATATCGGAGCCGGTGTAGTACGATTCAATCTTAATCCTGTATTGACGCTTCGCCTGTTTGATGGTTCGTCGGAGGGCATAATGGTATTTATTATAAGCTTCCAGGTTAGAGTCCCACTCCTTGAAAGCGGCAGCTCTGCTCTTTAGCTCAGTGCGGATTTTGCCTGTAATCAGTGGCTTTTTTTTTGGAAAGGAGCATAAAGTTCATACCGTGTACTTTCACCACCCTGTGAACTTCACAATTTATTTAATCTGTAGCCTAATAAACTACATGCTTTCCAGGGTCGTAGTGGGAGGACCACACCATGTCATCGCGTGACTCCAAATGTATTATTCTTTCAATATTTGCACATAAAGGTGTTTCCACTTTCATTTCTCGCATAATTCATTTTATTGACACAAACAGATCCCACCATGTCAAACCAAACATTGTGCTGGCATTTGTAAAATTGTACCGAAACGGTTTCCATGACAGCTGTCATGATTTACTTTAATAAGGTATGACTTTACTCCCATAAAAACTGGATGAAAATCTGGTTAGTGTCACCAAACAACTGCATTACACTCAAAATAATTAGAATTCAGATGCTAATCTGGTTGACGACCCTAGTTAGCTAGCTAACCAAACCCATTATGATTGATAGCTAGCATGCTAGCTAACATGCAACAATAACAGTCAAGTTTAATCTTAATGAATGTCTTAACAGTCCAAAACAACATATAAGCCTGTTAGATAAAAATTATATTATTTAATGTACAGGCAAAATGCAAACCACTACAGAATCTGTGTATCTGGTGACACTTCCACATCCAGTTGAGCAGTGGCTCTCCTGATGGAGACATCCTTGAGTCCCGCTCAACATCCACTCGAGGGCTCCAAAATGGACTGTACAGCTCACCTGGACAGCCCGCCAGGGGGAGCCCTCCAGTGGATGTTGAACCTGATGCGGGACTTCCGCATCTAGAGCAACATCCACTTGAGGCTATTACTCAATGACTCAAGGGCTAGGCAGGCTACTCACAGTAGTAGGCCTACATGGGAAAGTCTTAATGTGTGGGATAGCATGTAGCTAACTTTTTAAGGCCAAAGCCAAGTTGGCGTAACCTATAACCAAGCTTAGCCTTTTGTTTTTTTCCAAAGGTTTGTAATTTTCTTGTTTTGTTCTAACCTGGAACTGACTCTCTTCTGTTGACTCTGTTTGAAACTGCTGGGCCATCCCTACAGCTGCTGGGCCAACCTTAGAATAGGCTATACCCCACTTTCTGGCATGCTTAGGAAATCATTTTACTCCCACTGAATGTTACCTCACTCAGACCTAACATACAGTGCTAAACTTGTTTTGAACTGTGAAATAATTATATGGAAAATAGTCTCACAATGCCAAATAACTGCACACCATTTTTATGTTTTTAAACAGCCTAAAACAGATTCAGGGTAGCCTAAGCAGCCAATAGTTGGCGCTACATGTGCACTACTGTCTAGGATTGATGAGCCTTCCCGGTAATACACTCGTGTCCCCCATGGAGCGGCATTCAGCTGCAAAGACATCATCAAAGATTTGTGTAACTAACCCAAGATAGACCACAGGCTGTCGTTTCCAATGGGAGCAAATTAATCATAGTGGGCAGAACAAGCAAGCGTTCTCATGTATTTTCGATTTAGGATGGTGCACACCCTTGACTGAACACGGTGTACAACAAATTGTCCGAAAATATGAAAATGGTGGTGAAAAATAGTTTAGTACACATTTTCCTGTTTTAAGCGGCTCGACATTAAAGATGGTTAATGAGGTTGATTATGCCTTTGCAGTCTGAATGGAGGATGCTATATTTACGAGCCGGTCCACAGGGGACACGAGTGTATTACCCGCAAAGCACATCAAACCTAGACGATAGTTGCGCTAGATTTGCACTATCGGCTGCCTAGGATAGATTCATGGGTGTGCTCCCTCAGTCCGCACACAGTTCATGCATTTAAAATGTTTAACGTTTTCCAACACTATAGCAATTCGGTGACTGAATCGGCGTTTGTTTGGGGAAAACTAAAATCAAAATAGAGTTGGCTGTAAGGTTGTTTACCTCTCAGTAGCTGGGTAATTTTGGAGGGCAGATTGCGTTTCTTCTCAGACCAACCCCGAACCCCCTCCTCCTTCACCAGACGCTCAGATATACTAGACTACGAAAACTGTGTTGGATGTTTCAGGAGAAACATTTCAGGACCAGATTTTCATTATTTTTGAACAAATGCATGTACATTAAGTACGCTCATTAACCGTGTTTTATCAGTTTTGCAAATACTTTTTGTGTCGGTAAATTAAAACACTAGAAACATTGTATCTGAAGGAGCGCACTGGGCGGAGGTAGCGACCCAAGCATTTTTGTTATTCATCTTAACTCCACAGGCACCTCTTTTCCATTAATTGGACTTCTGACAGGTAATTTGTTTTCATTTGCCATAAATCTTTTAGGCAACAACAGCGCGACTGTTCTGACAGGCTGTTGTTATACATGTGCTTTTTGGAAGAAAGCTGTGCGCACAGCTTTAAAGTTTGTGTATAAATTCCTAAACTTATTTAAATAGCCTTGCAAGTAAGGCAATTTTTCCGTTGGTTTTAAGAACATTTTGTCTACAGAATGCTCCCCATATCATTACATTTACAACGATTTGTAAATATCTGAGAGCACGTGACCATACATTTTGTATTTATTTATTTCACCTTTATTTTATCAGGTAGTCCTACTGAAACCAAGGTATATTTTACAGATGAGTCCTGAATTACATAAATTACAGAAAATACATGCATCAAATCTAAATGCAAAATGCACATAGGAAGAAAAACATGGTCATAAAAACAAACACATTCATCAGCAATAAGGTCCTCAATCATCTTTCAGGATTGCTACAAGAGACACCAAAACATCTAGTTTAAGAACATTTAAGCTTGTTCCACTAATAAGGTGCAAGAAAAGTATATTGACTTTTAGTTAACTCATCAAAATGCTTTTTGAAAGATATCTGGGCTTCTGAATAGATGAAAAGCTATTTGTTAACAGGGACACGGATCAATATGGACACCATCCAAAGTACATATCATCAGTTATATTTACAGGACACAGAATCTACCCCTGCGGGACACCTCTCGTAATATACAGGTAACCTGATTTAACACCATCAGTAGATACACATTGAGTTACATCGGTCAAGTGATTTTTAAAGCGGTTACATGCAGCCTGGTCTCGGGCCAATTGAAGACTGAATTAGCAGTGAGTGATCATCAGTATCAAAGCCTTTGGCAGGTCAATGAAGAGGGCAGCACAATGTTGCCTTTTTTCCATACAGTAAACCACATAACTAGGGATGCAGCAGAGGTAATGCTATGACATGGTCTAAAACCTGTTTGATGTACATTTAGAATAAAAAGGTAAGAAATATCTTAGCTTAGAATTAATCAAGGGTTCAAATATTTTAGCTAGGCAAGACAGTTTAGAAATAGCATACATGACATAAGCCAATGACTATGGCAGCGATCATCAACTAGGGCCGGATAAATTATTACAAATAATTTGTAGACCGCAAGAAGCACAAACAGATACTTTTGTGTATATATAGTGTATGTGGACATCCCTTCAAATTAGTGGATTTGGCTCTTTCAGCCACACCCGTTGTTGACAGGTGTATAAAATCGAGCACACAGCCATGCAGTCTCCATAGACTAACATTGTCAGTTGAATGGCCTTACTGAAGAGCTCAGTGACTTTCAATGTAGCATCATCATAGGATGCCACCTTTCCAACAATTCAGTTCGTCAGATTTCTGCCCTGCTAGTGCTTCCTGGCCAACTGTAAGTGCTGTTATTGTGAAGTGGAAATGTCTAGGAGCAACAACGGCTCAGCTGCGAAGTGGTAGGCTACACAAGCTCACAGAATGGGACCGCCGAGTGCTAAATCACATAAAAATCATCTGTTATCGGTTGCAACACTCACGACTGAGTTAAATAGCTTCTGGAAGAAACATCAGCACAATAACTGTTCGTTGGGAGCTTCACAAGCCTAAGATCACCATGCGCAATGCCAAGCGTCAGCTAGATTGGTGTAAAGTTCGCTGCCATTGGACTTTGGAGAAGTGGAAACACGTTCAAATCAAACTTTATTTGTCACATGCGTTGAATAGAACAGGACTGACTGTGAAATGCTTACTTACAAGCCCTTAACCAGCAGTGCAGTTCAAGAAAGAGTTAAAGTATTTACAAAATAAACTAAAGTAAAAAAATATATAATTAACTAACACAATAAAATAACGAGGTTATATACAGGGAATACCGGTACCGAGTGAATGTGCAGGGGTACAGGTTAGTTGAGTTGAATTTATACATGTAGGTAGGGGGTGAAGTGACTATACATACATAATAAACAGCGAGTAGCAGCAGTGTAAAAACAAATGGAGGTGTGGGAGTGTCAATGTAAATAGTCCGGGTGGCCATTTGATTAATTGCACCTCAGTCTTATGGCTTAGGGGTAGAAGCTGTAAAGGAGCCTTTTGGTCCTAGACTTGGCACTCCGGTACCGCTTGCCATGCAGAAGCAGAGAGAATCGTCTATGACTTTGGTCACTGGAGTCTGACAATTTTTTGGCCTTTCCTCTGACACCGCCTGGTATATAGGTCCTGGATGGAAGGGAGCTTTGCCCCAGTGCCGTACGCACTACCCGGTTAGGGTGCTCTCTCTGGTGCAGCTTTAGAACTTTTTGAGGATCTGGGGACCCATGCCAAATATTTTCCGTCTCCTGAGGGGGAAAAGGTGTTGTCGTGCCCTCTTCACGACTGTATTGGTGTGTTTGTGGACAACAAGGAACTTGAAACTCTCCACCCGCTCCACTACAACCCCGTCGATGTTAATGGCGGCCTGTTCGGCCAGCCTTTTCCTGTAGTCCACAATCAGCTCCTTTGTCTTGCTCACACTGAGGGAGAGGTTCTTGTCTTGGCACCACACTGCCTGGTCTCTGTCCTCCACCATATAGGCTGTTTCATCGTTGTCTGTGATCAGGCCTACCACTGTTGTGTAGTCAGCAAACTTAATGATGGTGTTGGAGTCGTGTTTGAACAGGGAGTACAGAAGGGGAAGTGGTGTTGAATGCTGAGCTGTAGTCAATGAACAGCATTCTCACATAGGTGTTCCTTTTGTCCAGGTGGGAAAGGGCAGTGTGGAGTGCGATTGTGTCATCTGTGGATCTGTTGGGGTGGTATGCGAATAAAAATATATATAATTCTTCACATTTTCAAGCAGTCCGTTTATATTTTCCAACGTGGCTATATATTTGGGTGAGGTTTATTTTCGCCTGAGTAGCCTTGTTTCACTACCAAAAATAAAATTAAACCATCTAGTGTTCAGCGAAATAACAATGCAATGTCAAATACAGCTAGCCTAGTCAAACAATTAACATCCAATCACATTAACTGTTACTCTCTCGCGGGAATGCCACAAATGGTCCATATGTGGCCAAACATAGCTGCTGCTCATTCCGTTTGCTTGAAAATTGATGAATGGTTAAAAAAAAGTAAGGCTTGCGTCCATAGAGACACATACCAGCTCTACTGGTAGTACTGTTACTACCAGCAGTACTACACCTGCACCTGTCGACGACACAACTTGTTCTGCTTCCACGAGCCCATCCAATGCTAGCATAACTATTTCTAAATTTGCTGTTAGCCCAGCTAGCATGGACACTGACAGTTGTGAATCTGATGCAGCCGAAGAGCTACTGCCCCCTTACCCGTGAAAGCACCAAACAGCAGATAGGGAGATTGGACCATCGAAGAGGAGCAAATATGATGAGAACTACATTGATTTGGGGTTCACTTATATTAGGAGTAGTGCCTTTCCTCAGCCACAGTGTGTTATATGTGCAAAAGTACTCTCACAACTCAATGAAACCTTCACTCTGGCACAGACATTTAGAAGCAAAACATGCCCATTTCAAAAATAAGCCTCAGGAGTTTTTTTAAGCGAGAATTAAGACAACTTTAGATTAGTAAGACAGATAAAAGCAACAGATACCATTAATAAGAAGGGGCTAAAAGCGTCATATATGGTGAGCTACCGAGTGGCTAGGACAGGAAAGCCCCATACTATTTTGGAGGACTTAATTCTTCCTGCTGCTGGGGGAAAAGGACAAAACTATACAGACAATTTCTCCATCAAACAACACTGTTTCACGACGCATCAGTGACATGGCAGGACATGTTTTGAAACAATTACTGCTTCGCATACAAGCCAGTGAATTCTATGCGTTACAGCTGGATGAGTCAACAGACGTGGCGGGCCTGGCACAGCTCCTGGTATATGGGGGGTCAATTAAGTTAGTGAGCGATTTATTTTTTAATCCTGCGTTTGTTGATTGCATGTTTTGGCTATTGAAATGAGCTGTGTCTGGTGGTGGTTTTACATATATATGTGCTATGTTTTCGCCGTAAAACATTTTAGAAATCTGACTCGCTGGCTAGATGAACAAGGTGTTTATCTTTCATTTGAGCTATTGGACTTGTTAATGTGTGGAGGTTAAATATTTTTAAGAATATTTTTGCGTTCCATGCGCCACCGTTTCAGCTGAACGTGGGAGGGTTGATCCCCAATTGGGAACCAGTATCGTAGACAGGTTAACCTCTTTGGGATAGGGGGCAGCATTTTCACTTTTGGATGAATAACGTGCCCAATTTCAACTTCCTGCTACTCATGCCAAGAATATAAGATATGCATATTATTAGTAGATTTGGATAGAAAACACTTTCAAGTTTCTAAAACTGTTTGAATCATGTCTGTGAGTATAACAACTTATGTAGCAGGCGAAACCCAGAGGCCTAACCATTAAGAATTATTTTTTGGTCTTTGTTTCGCCGAAAATACTTTTAAAAATCTGACACGTGTGCTGGATTCACAACGAGTGTAGCTTTAATTGAGTATCTTACATGTGTGATTTAATGAAAGTTAGATTTTTATATAATTGTTTTAAATTTGCCACGCTGCATTTTCCCTGTTTTTTGCCCAAGTGGGACGCAACCGTCCCCTATACCATAGGAAGTTAAGGAAGACGACCTCTTCCAGGACAACAGGAGAATATATTTTTTAAGTACTGGACAGCTTTGTGAAATTAAATGGACTTTGGTGGTCAAGATGTGTTGGTATCTGTACTGATGGCGCAAAAGCCATGACGGGGAGACATAGTGGAGTGGTAACACGCATGCAAGCAGTTTCTCCCGCGCCACTTGGGTACACTGCTACAACCACTGAGAGGCTCTTGCTGCCAAGGGAATGCCTGACAGATTGAAAGAGTTTTGCACACTACAGTGAAAATGGTTAACTTTGTTAAAGCAATGTATTTTCTACAATATGCAATGATATGGGCAGCGACCATGTAATGCTTTTACAACATACAGAAGTGCGCTGCTTATCAAGGGTCAATATATTGACACGAGCTTAATGTTTTCTTTACTGACCTTTCATTTTCTCTTGTCTGACCGTTTACATGATGACGAGTTTCTCACACGACTGGCCTATCTGGGTGTTTTTCTCACCTGAATGATCAATGTAGGATTACAGGGACTCTCCGCAACTATATTCAATGTACGGGACAAAATTGAGGCTATGATTAATTTGGAGCGCTTCTCTCTGCATTAACAAGAACAACACACAGGTCTTTCCATAATTTTATGATTTTTTTGTGTGCAAATTGTCTCAAGCTTACGGATGTCAGATGTGATATTGCGAAGCAGCTGAGTGAGTTGGGTGCGCAATTACGCAGGTACTTTCCCGAAACGGATGACACAAACAACTGGATTCGTTATCTCTTTCATGCCCTGCCTTCAGTCCACTTACCGATGTCTGAATAAGAGCGCCTCATCGAAATTGCAACAAACGGTTCCGTGAAAATGTAATTTAATCAGAAGCCACTGCCAGATTTGGGGATTTTTGGACACTGATGCCCTTTGCAAACACATACCTATGTGAAAACATGTACCTATGTGAGAGGGGATTCTCGGCCCTCACTAGCATGAAAAGAAATACCGGCACCGACTGTGTGTGAAAAATTATTTAAGACTGAGACTCTCTCCAATACAACCCAACATTGCAGAGTTATGTGCATCCTTTCAAGCACACCCTTCTCATTAACCTGTGGTGAGCTATTTACAATTTTTGCTGAACAAATAAGGTTTTATATGTAAGATGGTTAAATAAAGAGCAAACATGTAGGTATTACAGACTCTGTCAGTGAGAGGTTGACAATGTCAGTGAATACACTTGCTAGTTGTCAGTTCTCTGGAGTGATGACTCACACATCACCATCTGGCAGTCCGACGGACAAACTTGGGTTTGGGGGATGCCAGGAGAACGCCACCTGCCCGAATGCATAGTGCCAACTGTAAAATTTGATGGAGGAGGAATAACGGTCCCGTAGTTCCAGTGAAGGGGGATCTTAACACTGACATTCTCGACGATTCTGTGCTTCCTTTGTGGCAGCAGTTTGGGGAAGGCCCTTTCCTGTTTCAGCATGACAATCCCCCCGTGCACAAAGCGAAGTCCATACAGAAATTGTCTGTCGATCAGTGTGGAAGAACTTGACTGGCTTTTGTGGCTGAATGGAAGCAAGTCCCTGCAGCAATGTTCTAACATGTAGTGGAAAGCCTATCCAGAAGAGTGTAGGCTGTTGTAGCAGCGAAGGGGGGACCAACTCCATATTAATGCTCATGATTTTGGACTGAGATGTTTAATGAGCAGGTGTGCACATACCTTTGGTCATGTAGTGTATAATATTTGAGTATAACATTACCAAGTCAAACCTCGCTTAAATTTGTATATGGTCACATATCTCTCTATTATCCGTGAGAATACTTTGGAACAGATTTACAAAATGAAAATCACTTAGAGACAATTTGCTTTAATTTTTACAGTATTTTATGTCCAACAAATTAAATCACCCGGGAGCCAAATTCAGCCACAAGCCACCAGTTGGCATAGGCCTGCTGTACCATAAATGTTCAAAACGGACTGGGTTAACAGTTTCGGTGCTTGTAGTAGCCTAGCCTGTTTGGGATAGGGGGCAGCATTTTCACGTTTGGATGAAAAGCGTGCCCAGAGTAAACCGCCTGCTACTCAGTCCCAGTTGCTAATATATGCATATCATTAGTATATTTTGATAGACAACACTCTGACGTTTCTAAAACTGTTTGAATGATGTCTGTGAGTATAACAGAACTCAAATGGCAGGCGAAAACCTGAGAAAAACCCACCCGGAAGTGGGAAATCTGAGGTTTGTAGTTTTTCAACTCTTTGCCTATCGAATATACAGTGTCTATGGGGTCAAATTGCACTTCCCAAGGCCTCCACTAGATGTCAACAGTCTTTAGAACATGGTTTGATGCTTCTGCTGTAAAGGAGAGAGGAATGAGAGGGGATTGAGTCAGTGGTCTGGCGGAGTGGCATGAGCTGACCGCGCGTTCAGGTGAAAGTTAGCTTGAGTTCCATTGCATTTCTGAAGACAAAGGAATTATCTGGTTGGAACATTATTGAAGATTTATTATAAAAACATCCTATAGATTGATTCTATACTTCGTTTGACATGTTTTTACGAACTGTAATATGACCTTTTTAAACTTTTCGTATGAACTAAGCGATCGTGCATTGAGCATTTGGATTACTGGGCTAAACGCGCTAACAAAAAGGAGGTATTTGTACAAATTATGGACTTTATCGAACAAATCAAACATTTATTGTGGAACTGGGATTCCTGGGAGTGCATTCTGATGAAGATCATCAAAGGTAAGTGAATATTTATAATGCTATTTCTGACTTCTGACTCCAACATGGCGGATATCTGTATGGCTTGATTTGTTGTCTTAGCGCCGTACTCAGATTATTGCATGGCTTGCTTTTTCCGTAAAGTTTTTTTGAAATCTGACACAGCGGTTGCATTACGGAGAAGTATATCTCTAATTCTGTGCGTAACCCTTGTATCTTATATTAAAGTTTATGATGTCTATTTCTGTAAATTGATGTGGCTCTCTGCAAAATCACTGGATGTTTTGGAAGCAAAACATTACTGAACGTAACGTGTCAATGTAAACTGAGATTTCTGGATATAAATATGCACTTTATCGAACAAAACATACATGTATTGTGTAACATGAAGTCCTATGAGTGTCATCTGATGAAGATCATCAAAGCTTAGTGATTAATTTTCTCTTCCTGCTTTTTGTGACTCCTCTCTTTGGCTGGAAAATGGCTGTGTGTGTTTTTGTGACTAGGCTCTGACCTAACATAGTCATATGTTGTGCTTTCGCTGTAAAGCCTTATTGAAATCGGACACGATGGGAATATTAACAAGAAGTTTCTTTCATTTAGTGTATTGCACTTGTGAATATATGAAAGTTCATATTTCTAAAAAATATTTTGGAATTTCGCGTGCTGCCTTTTCAGTGGAATGTTGTCGAGCAGAGAACCCCTAACCATAAGAAGCTAGTCTAATTTTCTTACTTTTTATTTGTCCTTTTCAGTTCAGTCAAAATGCAATAACCTCACAACTCTCTAGGCATGAGAAGTAGCTATCTATAGACTAATGGGCTAGATGAAAACCATGACTGAGGTTAAAAGTATTTTCTAAGAATAACTTAGTTTAAACTTTGTTTACTTGAGGGTGAGTCTCCTTTAAAGTAGAATGCTGTAACAAACACGATTATTGGCCTTTGTTATAACTCTTGCAGCATTTGGTAGATTAAGATATTGATTGTTGTTAATCCTGTTCTTAAACCCTGGTTGAGTGTTTAAATCCCTGTTTCTCTCTAAACCATGCCACACTGCTCCAACTCAGAAACCTTAAGTATGAGTAGTTATAGTCGCCTTATAGAACAGCTTCTCTATGCCTTGGGCTAGGGATGGGACAGATAGGGTCTGTGCCAAAAGATGGACTCTGATCAAAAGATGGGCTCTGATCAGAGTCAGTGGGGCTAATCGTTTTAATCACTGTCATATTATTATATTAAATACAGTGACGGCAGTCATGTGGAAATCTACATAATTTATAGTATGAGTTCTGCCACCTCATCTGCTGCCAGAGTAGTTCTTAATTATCATATTTCAGTTGGACAGAAGTCCTGAGGACAGTGACTTAATCTGACAGGTGATGTAATGAATACATAATTAGATATATAATATGGCTAATTTGTATGTTCACCGTTCAATTCTCCCAAAATCCCACATTCGTGTTCTGCACATGAATCAAAAATACTCACAGTTCCCTAGAGATTAGTGTCAGGTGAGTACATTCTTCTGCAGCACTCCAACAAACAAGATTTTGTTTAAAGAAACATTTAGACTTATAGTTGGAGTCATTGGAAGTTGGAAGTTTACATACAGTTAGGTTGGAGTCATTAAAACTCATTTTTCAACCACTCCACAAATTTCTTGTTAACAAACTATAGTTTGGGCAAGTCGGTTAGGACATCTACTTTGTGCATGACACAAGTAATTTTTCCAACAATTGTTAACAGACAGATTATTTCACTTATAATTCACTGTATCACAATTCCAGTGGGTCAGAAGTTTACATACACTAAGTTGATTGTGCCTTTAAACATCTTGGAAAATTCCAGATAATTATGTCATGGCTTTAGAAGCTTCTGATAGGCTAATTGACATAATTTGAGTCAATTGGAGGTGTACCTGTGGATGTATTTCAAGGCCTACCTTCAAACTCAGTTCCTCTTTGCTTGACATTCATCGGAAAATCAAAAGAAATCAGCCAAGACCCCAGAAGAAAATGTGTAGACCAACACAAGTCTGGTTCATCTTTTCAGCAATTTCCAAACGCCTGAAGGTACCACGCTCATCTGTACAAACAATTGTATGCAAGTATAAACAACATAGGACCACGCAGCCTTCATACCGCTCAGGAAGGAGACGTGTTTTGTCTCCTAGAGATGAACGTACTTTGGTGCAAAAAGTGCAAATCAGTCCCAGAACAACAGCAAAAAGGACCTTGTGAAGATGCTGGAGGAAACGGCTACAAAAGTACCTATGTTGATATGTCAGAATAATCTTAAAATAAAGTGGAGATCCTAGCTGACCTAAAACAGAGAATTTTTATTAGGATTAAATGTCAGGAATTGTGAGAAACTGAGTTTAAATGTATTTGGCTAAGGTGTATGTAAAACTTCCAACTTCAACTGTATCTGCTGTCTGTAACAAAATTCAGGACACTTTCTGCCTAGGGTGCCAATGTCTCCACAAACAACACTCCAGTGTGGGGGTTTTGGTTTAAGAGCCACGACCGATAAACACATGATGGGAAAATCTAGAAGAAGGGCTTGGACGAACATTTGTAGAAAGAATGGTATACGTGTGAAAAACTGTAGCGGCATGCCGTCGTGCACAGTGACTGCACATTCCAGCTGAGAAAAAAAGCTGAGTTAGTGCCTTCAAAAAGGATTTACACCCCTTGACATTTTCCATTTTTTTTTGTTACATACTGAATTTCAAATGGATGAAACTTAGATTTGTTTTTCACTGGCTTACACACAATAACCCATAATGTCAAAGTGGATTTTGTTTAGATTTATTTTTTACAAATTAATTAAAAATGAAAAGTGGACATTTCTTGACAATAATTATTCAACTCCTTTGTTATGGTAAGCCTAAATAAGTTCAGGAGTAAAAAAATGTGCTTTAACAAGTCCCTTAACAAGTTGCATGGACTCACTGTGTGCAATAAAAGTGTTTAACATTAGTTTTTTGAATGACAACCTTATCTGTACCCCACACATACATATAATTGTAAGGTCCCTCAGTCGAAGAGTGAATTTCAAACACAAATACCAGGGAAGTTTTCCAATGCCTTGCAAAGAAGGGAACCTACTGGTTATATACTGTATATATATATTTTTTAAAGCACACATTGAATATCGCTTTGAGCATGGTGAAGTTATTTATTACACTTTGGAGGTGTATCAATACACCCAGTCACTACAAATATATAGGTGTCGTTCCTAACTCAGTTGCCGGAAAGGAAGGAAACCGCTCAGAGATTTCACCATGAGGCCAGTGGTGATTTTAACAGTTACTGAGCTTAATGGCTGTGATAGGAGAGAACTGGGGATGGATCAGCAACATTGTAGTTATTTCACAATATTAACCTAATTAACAGTGAAAAGAAGGAAGCCTGTACAGAATAAACATATTCCAAAACATAATCCTGTTTTCAACAAGGCACTAAAATAATACTGCAAAAAAATGTGGCGAAGATATTCAGTTTTTGTCATGAATACAAAGTGTTTTTTGGGGGGAAAATCCAATACAGCACATTACGGAGTACCGCTCTCCATATTTTCAAGCATAGTGGTGGCTGCATCATGTTATGTGTATGCTTGTAATCGTTTAGGACTAGGGAGCTTTTCAGGATAAAAAAAATAAATAGAATGGAGCTAAGCACCGGCAAAATTCGAGAGGAAAACCTGGTTGTCTGCTTTACACCAGACACTGGGAGATGAATTCAGCTTTCAGCAAGAGAGTAACCTAAAACACAAGCCAAATCTACACTGGAGTTGCTTCCCAAGAAGAAAGTGAATGTTCCTGAGTGGCCAAGTTACAGTGTTGACATAAATATACTTAAAAATCTATGGCAAGACCTGAAAATGGTTGTCTAGCCATGATCAACAACCAATTGGACAGAGCTTGAAGAATTTTGAAAATAATAATGGGCAATTGTTGTACAATCCAGGTGTGGAAAGCTCTTAGAAACTTATCCAGAAAGACACTCAGCCGTAATTGCTTAAAGGTGATTCTAACATTTATTGACTTAGGGGATTGAATACTGACCTATTAGTGACCTATATATTAGTAATTTATTTCACTACATATATATATATATATATATTTTGTTTTACAAATGTTAGAATTTTTCTTCCACTTTGACATTACATGGTGTTTTGTGTAGATCTTTGACAACAAATTACAATTAAATCCATTTTAATCACACTTTGTAACTCAACAAAATGTAGAAAAAGTAAAGGGGCGTGGATACTTTCTGAAGGCACTGTATGTCTTTAACCCCCTGACCAAATATCAAGTGCAACTCAGCCCGGGTCTCTCCTCCCTGCATCTCGATACTGCCAGGACAGGATACCTGTGTTCTATGGTGCAGACACTGAAATAACCCCCTCTACCCTTACCCCGAGTCAGGAGCTAATAACATAAAGAGATCATGGGGGAACTGTTTGGCTGCAATCCCGTTAACGGATATGACAACAGCCAGTTAAATTGCAGGGCGCCAAATTCAAAATAACAGAAATCTCATAATTTCAAATTCCTCAAACATACATGTATTTTATACCGTTTTAAAGGTAATCTTGTTGTTAATCCCACCACAGTGTCCGATTTCAAATATGCTTTACAGCGAAAGCACCACAAACGATAATTTTAGGTCACCACCAAGCCACAGAATTAAACACAGCCATTTTTCCAGCCGAAGATAGGAGTTCCAAAAAGCACAAAGAGATAAAATGAATCACTAACCTTTGGTGATCTTCATCAGATGACACTCATAGGACTTCATGTTACACAATACATGTATGTTTTATTTGATAAAGTTCATATTTATATCAAAATATCTGAGTTTACATTGACGCGTTACGTTCACTAGTTCTAAAAACATCCAGTGATTTTGCAGAGCCACATCGATTCAACAGAAATACTCATCATAAATGTAGATGATAATACAAGTTATACACATGGAATTATAGATATACCTCTCCTTAATGCAACCTCTGTGTCAGATTTCAAAAAAACTTTACAGAAAAAGCAATCCATGCAATAATCTGAGACGGCGCTCAGAAAAATAATCAAATTAGCCGCCATGTTGGAGTCAACAGAAACCATAAATTACATGATAAATATTCCCTTACCTTTGATCTTCATCAGAATACACTCCCAGGAATCCTAGTTCCGCAATAAATGCTTGATTTGTTCGATGATGTCCGTTATTTATTCAAGTTTCTAAAGACGGTTGACATCTAGTGGAAGCCCTAGGAATTGCAACTTCATTCATATCTCACTGTGAATTCAATAGGGCCTGGGTTGAAAATCGACCAACCTCAGATTTCTCACTTCCTGTTTGGATTTCTTCTCAGGTTTTCGCCTGCCATATGAGTTCTGTTATACTCACAGACATCATTCAAACAGTTTTAGAAACTTCAGTGTTTTCTATCCAATACTAATAATAATATGCATATATTAGAAACTGAGACTGAGGAGGAGGCTGTTTACTCTGGGAACCTCTGGTCACCTTTCATCCAAGCTACTCAATACTGCCCCTGCAGCCATAAGAAGTTAACTTCTATATAACAACAACCAGTGATAGTACAGGGCGCCATATTCAAAAGAACAGAAATCTCATAATTAAAATTCCTCAAACATGCATGTATCTTATATCGTTTTCAAGGTAGTCTTGTTGTTAATCCCACCACAGTGGCCGATTTCAAATAGGATTCATGGGGAAAGCACCACAAACGATTGTTAGGTCACCAACAACTCACCAAAATACATAGCCAATTTTACCAGCCAAAGAGAGAGAGAGAAAAAGCACATATAGAGATAAAATGAATCACTAACCTTTGATAATCTTCATCAGATGACACTCATATGACTTCATGTTACACAATACATGCATGTTTTGTTTGATGAAGTTCATATTTCTATCAGAAAATCTGAGTTTACATTGGCGTATTAGATTCACTAGTTCCAAAAACATCCAGTGATTTTACATAGCCACACCATTCAACAGAAATACTCATCATAAATGTTGATGATAACACAAGTTATACACATGGAATTATAGATATACCTCTCCCTAATGCAACCGCTGTGTCAGATTTCAAAAAAACTTTACGGAAAAAGAAACGCATATATACTTTTGAGACGGCGCTCAACAGTAAAAACATCACAGCCGCAAAGATGGCGTCAACATAAACAAGAAATTACATGACAAATGTTCCCTTACCTTTGATGATCTACATCAGAAAGCACTCCAGGAATCCCATGTCCAAAATAAATGATTGTTTTGTTCGAAAATGTCTTATTTATGTCCAAATACCTTCTTTTCTTAGCGCGTTTGGTATACATATCCAAACGTTAATTCTGGTCAGCGTTATATCGGACAAAAACTTCAAAAAGTGATATTACCGGTCGAAGAAACATTTCAAACTAAGTACAGAATCAATCATTAGGATGTTTTTAACATATAGCTTCAAGAAAGTTCCAACCGGAGTACTCCTTCTTGTCTTTGTGAGCAATGGAACGCAAGTGACTACCACAAGGAATTAACATGATCAGAAAATGGCTGACTGCCAGACACCTGACTGATTCTGCTATCATTCACTCCCACAACATCATATCGTCTCCATTATAATTTCTATTGATGGTTGACATCCAGTGGAACCCCTAGGCAGTGCAACACCATTCATATCTCAAGGGGATTTCATTGGGGACTCTGGTGAATACAGACAAAGCTCAGATTTCTGACTTCCTGTTTTGATTTCAACTCAGGATTTTGCCTGCCAATATGAGTTCTGTTATACTCACAGACATCATTCAAGCAGTTTTAGAAACTTTAGAGTGTTTTCTATCCAATACTAATAATAAAATGCATATATTAGAAACTGAGACTGGGGAGCAGGCCGTTTACTTTAGGCACCTTATTCATCCAAGCTACTCAATACTGCCTCCCAGCCATAAAAAGTTAAAGTTGCAGGGTGTTGTGACTAGCACTGCTGGTCCCCTCCGATACAAAGCTGTATGTGTTCATCAACAAGGCTGACGTTAAAATGCTGGGATCTGCACCTATTCCCCCCACAACCAGACCTGTCAGACACTGGTGGTGGGAGAACTTCATCACTCCGCTGGTCAGGACAACTGTGTAAGCCTGTTATGTTTCCTCATTATGAGCATAGCAGTCTTTCCATTACATTATGCTTGAAATAAGTAAATGCGTCCCCCCAGGCGATTGAACTTGGTTCTCAAATAAAGTATTTGCTTTCTGTTTTGCCATTTTTCTCCTACGCTTTCAGTCATTGTCTTTGGGAGGTCCTTCATGTTTCTGGTGGTTGTTTCCCTTTGTCTCCAGGTGACATGGATCTCTCTCTGTTGGTGGCATTCTGCTCCTGTGTTCCTCCAGCTTTGGGTGAGCTTTTTCCTTTCACTTTTTTATGTTTGAGCTTCTCTCTCAAAATACTTGACTCCAGCACATGAATGGTGACTGAGGAGCATTCACAGTGTGGTGAGGGAACTGTAATGTTTTATTCAGAGTGCCAGTGATTTAAAGAATGAGCTGGTCTCTGGTCTGTCTGTACTAACAGGGTCAGGATTTGGCAGGGAGATGCCAGGTAAGTTTGCAGTGCATTGGATGCCTCAGCTGTGTCAAATGAATGAGAAATGCAGTCTGTCTGCCTTGGAATAGACACAGAATGCATGGCCATCCTTTTTGGCTTATCAGTTGCCCTAGAGCAGTGATTCCCAACTCCAGTGCTCAAATACCCCCCTTTTTTTTAACAGTACACATTTTTATTGTAGCCCTGGACAAACAAACCTGATTCAACTTGAATCCTCGATGAGTTGAATTTTGTGTTTTTGTCCAGGGCTACAACAAAAATGTGTGCTTGCGGGGGGGGGGGGGGACTGGAGTTGGGAAACACTGCCCGGTCCCCCCAGACTTTTCACATTTTTGTTTTAACCTTAAACTGGCACACCTGATTCAATTAGTCAAAGGCTTGATGATTAGTTGACTAATTGAACCAGGTGTGCCCGTTTAGGGTTAAAACAAAAGTGTGAAATGTCTGAGGGATGGGGGCAGAGGAGAGGGTTGGGAAACCCTGTCCTAGAGTATGGCTGTCTGTAGAGAAACTGGAAAGGTCATTCACAGTGCAGTGTTTCCCCCTAGGATGTTTTTCAGCAGTGGTGGCAGAGTTAGCAGGGGGAGGTTGGGGGTTGCAGCGGATGGGGTCATCCTGGGGCAGAAATCAACATAGTAAATACATTTAAAAAAATGTCCAGTGTCGGCCAAACATGTAGGGGAGACACTGCAATGTGATAGAGGAATGTGTGCAGTGTCATATTTTAGTGAACTGTGTAGTGTCTTAAGAGTGCCAGTGATTTAAAGAATGAGCTGGTCCCTGGTCTGTCTATACTAACAGGGTCATCTATAGGCAGGGACATGCCAGGTAAGTTTGTTTTATTGGATGCCTCAGTGTTGTTATAAAGGAATGAGAAACACGGTGTCTGTTTTGGAATGGGCACTGAGAATGCACCGCCATATTTGTTATTGGCTGGTCAGTTGCCCTAGAGCAATGTTTCATCAAACTCAGTCCTGGGGTCCCCATTTTGGTTTTTGCCCTAGCACTGCACAGCTGATTGAAATAACTCCTTGTCGGGGTGGCAGGACCGACTTTGGGAAACTCTGCCGTAGAGCACACTGCTGAACTCGGCCCTCCGTGAAATGAGGGTCTGTGTGTTTTCGCTCCACCCTAATTAGTAAAGAACTCCCCTCACCTGGTTGTCTAGGTCTTAATTGAAAGGAAAAAGCAAAGACCAGCAGACTAGACCCTCCATAGAATGAGTTTGATACCCCTACCATAGAGTATGGCTCTCTGTAGAGTAACTAGCTTTGCTTTGTATGTACTTACATAGTGCGCAACTATATTGATTAAGTACTATTGTGTAAGGATTTCAAGTTATGATTAAATCCAGTTCATTTGAAATGGGCTCATCTAGACTGGTGTAAGAAAGAGCCTTTGCTTTCCTGGCCAGGATTAGCCTTTTTCTCATGTGAGGGATTTTAGTAATCGGTCATTTGAAGTGCAGCTAAGCCTCCCATATTGTAGTAGCATGTGGTGCTAAGCAGTCCTACACTGCACGTTGGGTTGGGTTGTGTTGTGCTGACTTGTTCCTGAGCAGATTACCCTACATTAGTTGTTTTTCTCCTCAGTCAACAGGGTGATTTGGGGCAGGATATGAGTTCCCCTGGTAATGGAGAGGAATGACACCAAACGAAAGTGTTTGTCGGACATTAGGCTTATCTATTGCACCATAAAAAGCCCTGCTGGCTCGGGTTGTCGTTCTCTGACATCCTTTAGAAGAAAACAAAATGAAAATGTCAGCAGATACAAGATGAGCCAATCAGAGAAGCATTTCATTGTTAGAGAGCTGAGCAGTGATTATTGTACTACACCTTGGGATCTTCAAGAAGTGGTTCTATTACCTCTGTACTCAACGAAGCAGGAGTCATTTATTTGTTATTTGGTGATCCAGATAACGTGACATCCATGTGATTTAGATGCTTAATCTAAATGTTATTGTGAGGGAAGATGTGACATTTGGTTGATTCTCAAATGGTTACTCACACTGCACAAGCCAATGTGCGTGCGCACACACACACACACACACACACACACACACACACACACACACACACACACACACACAGTGAAGTCTGCTTTATTACAGCACCTACCTGAGCTGACATGGGTCACTGGCCTTGGGAAATGACTGCTGAGTGGGTATGGTTATAAATGCATCAGGACTAAATGCAACTCTGTGTGGTGTCTTGCATCATTGTAGCTTTAGCATTTCCCCTACATTTCAACCACATTTTGCAACTTCCCCTTTACTCTTCTGAAGAGAGAGCCACCTGATTGTTGCCAGATTGTATTTAAAAGCATGCACTGTGTATCGCATCACCCAGTGGTTTAATCTAAGTGCATGCACCATTCCTAAACCTTCAGTACAAGTGGACCATATTTTTAAAAATCACAGAACACTTACAACCAGTCTTACTATCATGTGTACAGTAGTCACTATTTACATTCAATGTACACCTCTGGAACACTTGACTACAGTTCTGAAGGTAAACAGAGCCTTAAACCAGTTCTGAAAGCTTCGTAGTTCACACCAAGCACACAGTCAGAGCTATTCTCTGTCAATCATTAATGCTTTCTGTCTTTTCTTTTCCAGCATCGAGGATGGTTGAAAAGGGTAAAGGTTTCTTGTTGTTTCAGATGAACATTACTGTACTGATTGTATTTCACTTTAAAGAGCATGTTGGCAAATCGCATACTTTTTGGTCACTCACCATCTTTTCACACCAGTTGCACTCGAAACTCAGTTTATGTTTGAATTAGTTTAACTCCAAACATGGTGTTTAAGTTTCTATGGAAAGGGTTTACTATGAATGTGTGTGATTTAAAGGAGATTTAATTCCCAGCAGGGCCACAACATTTGTATAAGTCTCCCAGTGGTTCCTTTACAATGCATTCCATCTGGCGCATGCGCAGCTCTGTCCTCTATTTGCTTTGTTTTCATGTATTCCCTCTCCTTCTCCCCTCCCAGACTATGACTCTGCATTTCACTACGGTGAGTGGGGGATGGATCAACATGGACTAACTCCACTGGGGGTAAACGTGACACTTCTCAGGAAATATCTGGGAGGTCAAGACGGGTTTGCGTTTTCCCTCCATTTTTCAAGTTCAACTGGCAAACAGTCCCTCCCACTCTGCTGTAACACACTGCTCTATCCTGTCTTCAGTAGGTCTATGCATTCACAGACACATTATAGGATATATTCAGCTCTTACAGTGAATATCCTTCCACGTTTGAGGCAGTAATATCAATCAAAATATAGATACCTATAGATGTGAACCTGATAGATTTATCAATCGTGGCATATACAGTAGGAGCGTATGTTTGAATTATCTCATAGGAACATGGTGTCATAATTGCATAGCTTTGCTATGCTGTAATACACCCAAAGAGGGTACAGTGCATACATATGTACTGATTAAGATGGTTTATGTTACACTGTGCCTTGCACATGTTCTGTAGTAGTGGGCCTTACTGTGCAGGGATACAAATGTATTTCTGTTTCAGACTATGAATCTCTGAGGATCGGTGGACTGATCTTCGCTGTGGTACTGTTTGTCATGGGCATTGTCCTAATCGTCAGTAAGTCTGTCTGCCCAACTACGGTTATACTTAAATTGAAATAAAATGTGATTAGTCTCATAAGTTTATTTCTACTGTACCAATCTCATTCCATAATTGTATTTCTGCGCTGTTCAACATGCTGATCCATTGGACAGCCCTTCTTTACCAGTCCAGTCCTTATAAACAAGCCTGGGGTCAGTTACTTGCTGGGGGCTGGGATGCAGGCCAACATGCCTTGCACAACCCCCAGGACACCCAACACCTCTCTACCCTGTAGGCATCTGCACATCTAGGGCACTGACTAAAACTGACCTGGACGCTATGCAGCCTTTTCCCCTCCCTCCTCATCTCATGTTCTTGCACTCATCCACCCCACCCCAGGCATAGCTGCAGCCCCCCCACCCGCCCTAAATCTTACTCCAAGCATCCATTACATTAGTCATAGATATCACAGGGGGCAGAGGGTGTGTCCCCTCTCCTGCTACTACACATGTGCAAAGAGGCTTTGGGTCTTCAGTGTTCTGTCCAAGCTGTACAAATAATCAATCATTCAAGCGCTTAGTTTGGGTATTTTTTAGTGGATAGGGTCTTGTAAAATATAATATTCCAACTTCAAAACAGATCAGTTGCTGAAGTATCTTCATTCTAGTGCTAGTTTAGCAGGCAGTATATTCATTCTAGTGCTAGTTTACCAGGCATGTGTCTTTGACACCTAGGATGGAGAGAGGCCTGTCAACTCTGGCTATCCTCAGAGCTTATCATCTTTCCATCATAGTAGCTCTTCTTCACACCAATTTCTCTCTCTCTGCAGGCCAGAAATGCCCATGTAAATCAAGTCCGAAGTCACGGTAAGTTGGACAAAGAGATAGTGTTGATAAAACATGGCATAGAAAGAACTTTGTGCGGTCCAAACACTTAAGACACCTTCGTCCGCCTACCCTCGCCTTATGCCTTTTATGTACACAGAGAATTTACCCTTTACTGGGAATTTATTCCTTCACACGGTAAATCTGGGGAAAAGGGGCTGAACGGAACTAAAGCAAAGAAAGTACATGTCAAAGCCCCCTCTCCTACCTAACCACTACTTACCTATCTTAGCACCACCTGGTACGCTAACCAAAATACAGGGGCTGGTCCGCCCAGGTCTTTCCTAGTGTGCATAGACAGTAAATACTACGGGTTGTGTATGCCCGCAGGCCTCTTGCCTAAGGACTCCATAGGTGCCTTCCCCCCTGGAAACAAATTAAACAGAATAATACAAACTACTTCACCAAAACAAAAAAACTGAGAAACAACACAGGACATAACCATCAGCTCTCTCTGAGCAACAACTAATACAGGACATACCAATCAGCTCTCTCAGCAACAACCACAGAACATAACCATCAGCTCTTAACAACAACCAACACAGGACACACTAATCAGCTCTCTTCTGAGCAACAGAACACTGGCTTATATAGCTGGAGAGGAGTCTGTAATGGGATACAACTGTATCCCCTGACGAGAGATGGCGGGGTCAGATCTCCAATCATCGATGTGGCCCACCAATCAGCTGCTTCCTGAAACACACACACACAAACAAAACCACAACACAGAAACTGGGGAACGTAACAATGCCCTTGGGGGAATCTCCGTCGCCATCTTGGAGGGTGGTCCAAATGATTAGCCAAGCAAGGGAAGTTTGCAACCTAAGCCCCTCAGTCCTCGTTTTTATTCGGCTTTGCGAGTTTACAATTCTGTTCACTCCGGGGCCTGAAACTCCCAATAATTAAATTTGCAACGATTGTACATCCGCTAAGAAAAGTCAGTGATAACTTAAAACAACATCAATGGAGAAGTCAACATACAAGTGTAAGTAAAAACGAATGCAAATAAGTTAGAATTTGTGCTACTAATGCACATGACGGCACAAACACATCTCGTAAAAAGTACGTTTTTGGCAATTGTAGAAATAAAACATTTTCCTTCAGAAGTTCGTTAGGCAGGCTAACGTTAGTTAGCTACTTAATTTGCTAGCTATCTTACCGTAGGCGTATATTAATAATGATATATTTAATATAAGTAGACATGCACTCATGATTGTCTGTAGCACATATAAAGTAACCACAAGCTGAAAACACAATCATCACAGGATGAACGAGTGATGCATTTTCAGCCAAGGATGGTTCTACCCCAGCTGGCATGAGAGGAATATTGACTTTTTTTCCTGATATTTTCAACAACAAGGGTAATATTCTCACATATGAACAATTTATACATTGAAAGAGTTTCCAATACCTTTCAGAGAGTTTATTTCTGTGATCAAAGCCGTTCCCAGTGGTCTAACTACACTTGTGAAAAGTCATCTTAATTTTGGGAACGATCATAAAGTTTATCCAGAACTCAGATTTGAAGGCGTGGGCTTACTTGAGAAATCTTGTTGTAATAAGACAAATTCTTCATTCACAAAACCAACTTACACCGAGAGGAAAGTTTTTCTGGAACATGCTTAATCCTGACATTGTCTGGAAAAATGCATGGTTAAGGCCTTACAAATACTGTATACCAAACGAAGTTAAGGAAGATACACTTCAACATTTTACATAAGATATATCCATGTATTTCTATGATTTCCAAATTTGTGGCTATTGATGATATCTGCGTTTTCTGTGAAAAAGAAGCTGAGAATCTGTCTCACTTGTTCTTTGAATGTAAATTTGTGACAGAATTTTGGGAAAACGTTGCAAAGTACTTATTTACCATTATGAACACTGCCTATAATTTTAACATAAAATATATAATATGTTACTATTGCAATGATAACAAAACCACTGAAATGATTGTTATTTTTTGTATTCTTGTTGCCAAATACTTTATACACAAACCAAAATTCTATACCAAAATTACCAATTTTTCTGATTGATTTGAATTATCTTAGTAAAACACTAACCATAGTGAATAACAACAAGAATAACATCTTCATGAATCATTATAATAATATATTGTTTATGTTTTGTATTTTATGTATATGTTTTGTATGTTTGGGCATTGTTAATACCTGTGTTTCGTTTGTTAGACATGTTGGATGTAGCAATGTAAGTTGATTTTTGTATTATGAATTAAATCATTCCTTCCTCCCTTGCCCTGCAAGTGTATACTCGTCAGACGTCATGATACCTCATCAGAAGTGTCCACTTAATTTGAGGGCTGAAGTGTTTGGACCGCAACCCTTGACTGAGTTCATTGTAAGGCCTTTAAAGTGTAATCTCTAGACCAGTAAGAGGAGCTTTTTAGAATATTCTTAACCGTTAGACAGAAGCTTCAGTACTCATTTTGAGTTTTAATACATTTCCCCCCTATGTTTTAGGGTTTGGCTTGTTGGCTTGATGGCTTGTTTAGGTATTGTATACTTTTTAATCACTGTCCAAGTAGTGATTTTGCTCTAGTGGTTTACCTGTTTGTTTACCATTTTCCTCTCTTAGGCCTTCTGGGGTACCTGAGGCAGAGGCAGGGGTTGTGACAGGTAAAATCATCTATATCTTTGTCTTCATTGGCATATTGGTCTTTATCAAATGTCTGATTTGTATGTATCATTTTATTTATGAAACCAATACATCTCATCATGTTTACCATTCTGCTCTCAGGTCCCCAGTGATGTAAAGTCTCGCCACCAGGCGGCAGCATTGGACAGTGGAGGACTAACTATGGCTATCTCCCAGAGAGCACAAGGCTAATTTTTTAAATTTCATCCTGCTGATATGTTCTCTTGACATGTTTTTTTCTTTTCTCTTTTTTCTATATGAATGAATCTACAGCGACAGTATTCTGAAGGCATAATTGGTTGATGCAGTAGGGTAGGCTATAAAACCTGTCATATGTGATAGACACACACGAACAAGCGATTTTTTAAGTTAGAACTTGACTATTTATGACTTTTTTAAATTGTAATATTTCCACATTGTTAAATAAAGTGATGTAGATGGGTCATTGTGTGTTGTGTTCCAACTTTTCCCACTATCAGCCACTGGCATAGACTGTCTCCCTGTCAGTCACTGCTACTGGCACAGTTTTTCCCCAGTAGCGCAGTTCTAATGGATATTCAGCACACCCGTTTTGCTGATGTTGCACCTTTCTGCAGGCAATAGTAGATGAATTCATTCAACCTCCTGACAAGTGCAGCAACATCAAACATGCTGCAGCCCATTGTTTAGAACCATTGTTGCATGCTAATCTGATTAGTTTTTTGCTTAACAAAAGTGGCCTATCATTTTATCATGAAAATAACTCTGTTATGGTTATTGGTATATTCTTGGCCAAAGAGGGTCTAGCTGCAGGATGGATGAGGGAGAGGACCTGTCAAAGACAGCTTTTCAATAGTGACAGATGTATTTCCTCCATCTAGGAAAGTGGCCACAATCGAAAGAAGGGAGGGGGGGGGGGGGGGTTTGACTGCATAAGATAAACCTTTTTATCATCCCATTAGGAAAATACTTGAAATGATAATTCCCATTTGAAATGATAAGAATTCTCCTAAATTCACTTGGTCACTCAAATATAGGCTAACTAAGGCATTCCTTGTGAAATAATGTAGCTGGAGTAAAATGATTGCATGAAAGATCACATGCATTTTCTGCCTACACCAGCACCAGGGACTTAAAGATGTTTTCTTCTTTACTATACATTTACTCTGTATTTTTATATAGATGAGAAGACGGGAATTCCTTTGGGCACAGCCTCTCCCGTGTTGCTCTGTTGCTAGGAATATCTTCTCTCCTCGTGCCGCATTACAAAAGAGACACGCCAATGGGTGGAATAGGGAGAGACCTGTTAGCGCATTCCGCCTCTCGCAGTTTCCCACGCTTCCTCGGGGTATAATGATAGTAGGCTACTCGAGTGCAGTAGAAAACCATCCGCATTGGCAGGCACATTTTTTTTTCAACTTCACACGGTCTTTGGGGGATACCTCAGTAGACTGAGGCTGCAGTATTGAATAGCCTATAACCGAATGCAGTGCCTGTGCATCACCACCAGAGGACCCCCCCATGCCTTCTAAGTGTTGGTGCAATTTACTTTATTGAGCCGCAGTTTTCTTTCTTTTCTTCCAATCCTACTCCACACACCTCAAAAGTGCGCGTCTTCCCATTTTCTGTCCGCTGACCTGAAAACCTGCATCGGGGCGCAAGAGAGAGACTCAGCAGACAAAGACCCAGTATATCCAGACTGCAGTCATGGCAACTGAAAGAGGTTTGTCTTCTTCTGACTGTAGCCTATGCTAGAGCATCTTTAAATTTAAAAATACCAAAACAATTGAAACTACATGGTGCGTTTCATGATGTTTTTGTTGTTCTTCAGTTCAGTGTTTTATGTACAGGTTCTTTGCTCAGGCTGTTCTTGCACATCAATTATTTAGGCTAAGCTTGCTCCTAGACTCATCCCATCAATCTCCAATTCATGGGATTGATGAGCAATTGGTGCATTGCTGGTAGAGCGCCATTACAGGCTAGGCTACTTTTCCCATGTTTTGATCCATTTCCATGTAATATATGAACATATTGCTTATTTTTCTAATTACGTAATACTCACCGTCTTTTTTGTAAATTAATAGTTTTCTTATCATTTGTGAATGGTTGTGTTGGCTTGCCCATCAGGGTGCAAGAGGGGAGGGGTAGTGCGCTGGGGAGAAGTTGAAAGCGCCAACTTAGCCATTACATGAAGTGGGGGTTCAGCAACATAAATCCGCATTGTCGACGCTCTGTTTAATAAGTGCTGCCAAGATGATCTTATAGCCTACTGCTCGTGAAAGTCAAGAGATAGCATATTTACTTGAACTATGGCTGGGAGCTCTCATCTGAAGATATATATTGGAGAACAGTTCAGCACCAGGGGTGTGGACAGCACTTTAGTGTATAAAATAAAATATTGTACTAACAATTATTAGGATTGTTCTATTTTTTAACACATCCGATATGGATAATCGATACATGTAACTTGATTGATTGTCTTGTAAATCGCTTTGCACTGAACGCCTCTCGTGCGCTTCTAACCCACTTTCTGTGCGCCGTCTTTTCCTGCTGAGCAAAGACCCTGTGTTGATCCGCGCTCCGCAGTCAAGCAGCACCGAGACAGATGTGGTCGTCTTAAGAAAACGCCTCGTAAACTGGAAGATTTACGTATAAAATATTCCTGTTGGTGTAGCGCTTTGATTTTATTTCCAGTTGGTCTATTCCTGTGACCACATTAAGCAAAAACAACGCACCAACTCAAATTGCAATTGCTTTCAACGCTATCATTAGTATGCCAACTTAGAATCAGTGATTAATACGAGAGCAAAATCTGTCCACATTAGGCTACTCATATTTCGACGTTTTCCCAAAACCGGTCTAGTTCTGCTGTCCATGGTGCTGAACCGACTCCCATCCCAAAAGGGCGTTCCCATGAGCTTGGACTCGGGCTATTGGCTGTTCACTTCTCCGGCACTGCAAGATTCTGCTGTCTTTTATAACTTACATTACATAATGTTCGAACCTTGTTATTAGGCCTAATGTTAATGATTCTATTAATAATTTGTGTTTTCTGTACAGAATCGATGTTTCATGATCAAAGTGACTTTGAATATGGTGAGTGAATTCATTCGAATGGATTCATTTGTTATTTGAGTCGCACCATACATGGCATGTGAGTTGTACCATCTTACTACTAATGGTCATGATTATAGATTTTCTTTGTGGGTTCAGATTATGAGACACTTCGAACTACAGGGGTCATCATTGGTGTGATCTTGTTTGTGTCTGGTATCCTAATAGCTCTTAGTAAGTATACTTGCACACACTCCGCCTAGTCTGTCACATGCTCACCCGTAACTCTCTGAAGGTTACTATAACTGTTAATCTCTTCAACAGGTAAAAAACTCACATGCTCAAAATCGTCTTCCAAGTAAGAGTTTGTACAGGGCTTGGCAGTTGCTCCGCCTGTGCATGTGGAATGCATCAGTCTTTGGAAGAGGAGTCCCCACCAAATACAGGATGGCTTTACTAATACTATTTTACTGTTACCATGTCTGTCCTTTCCCCCTCTCTCCCCTCCCACAGTGGAAACAATGTCTGAATGCTGCCTATTGGTTAAGATATTACAGTCCCGCACTCCCTCCCTAAATCCAACAACACTGCCCAGCCATTCAACCAACTAAGCAATCACCCTACAGAGCATCACATTACAGTCAAATGTCTCAAGATAGTCTAGTAGTCTAACTCTGTGACATTTTTGAAAATCAAGTGTTCTTGTCAACCAAGCAATATTAAGGAAATGTCTGCATTAGGACTTTTTTGGGGCCCCTAGTTGAGAATGGGGGCCGTTGTTGCATGGGTTGGCAGTGTGGGTGGATGGCCTCAAAGAGTGTATGTTTACAGCCAATGGCATGCCGACCCAGTCTCTTCCTCTCCCCTAACCTTTGAGAGAGGACACCGATTGGGAAGATCCTGACATATCTCTGCATTTTGCCCCAAATTGAATCCTGTGATTGTCAAAACTTTGTGGCCCCAGCCCCTTCTGTGCATGGATACAGTTGACCTAATCCGTCTAAAATACCTTCTCTTTGGTCAGAACACACATGATCTTGGTTACATTGTGGTTGTTTCCACAAAGCTTTGAGGTGAACTGAACTGTCTAAACTATCCAGGATTGCTTCCTTTAATTTCATTTCTCTCCTTGTGTCAGAGTGAATAACTGTCTTCTCTTGTCTTCTCGTCTTCAGCTCTAATCCAGCAGGCACCCAAATACCAAAGACAGAGGGTAAGCCGCCATGGGAGGGGGGTAGGGAGGGAGAGAGAGAGAAAAATAACACTCTCTGTCCTCTATCTTGTGTTGCAGTGCCTCCTCAAACAGTATAGATGAAGTGTGCATGGAGGCGAGGGAGAGTCATCATGGGAGGTGCTGCAGAGAGGCCAACACACATAATAACACACACTCTCACATTTATGGCTGCCACACACCAGCACCCATTGGAACATCAAGTATGGTGCACACCCAGCCCATGCTGACCAGAAGAATGACTGAATTGTCATTCTTGATTTAAATAAAATGTATATCAAGCCAAGATGAAGATGTTACTATTAACCGTCTTTGTGACTTGTGTATTAGGTGCTATCAATCTACCTTGCCCAGGAGAGAATGTAAAGTAGCCTTCAGTGCTGATTTGGGGTTTATCCTTACCCCAATTGGCACCAAAAGCACCTAAAAGCAAAAAAACATACCTGGCGCAAGATCAGCTTTCAGGTGCACTGTAAATCTATATCATGATATGGGTAGTGTTGAAACAGAACTGAATGCTGTGCTCTCTCTGTTCCTTGCTTTTGACTTCATGCACACCCAAGAAAGTTGATTGCATGTCTCGTTTTACTGTATAGTACTCTCAATGCACTTTAGAAATCTACAACTTTATCATCCAGTCGTGAGAGAGGTCTTTTACATTTAGGATTTCACATTGGACTTGTATTATTAACCTCAAGCATGAATTAAGATATCAAACCAACCCCATTATCCCACTGTTTTACTGATGGTTGGCTCAGGATCTATCTGCTGTCATTTTTGATGGCATTAAGTGGACTGCTGTGTGTGGTTGTGTTCTAGGTAGCAATGAGAAGGATGTCAACCCCATGTCAGATGTTAATTTGAAACAGAAGCAGGAATGAAGTCTCCTGTCATTCTCTGGGGTCTGTAAGAGGGTGCCACCAGTATAGTATTGTATGCCAACAGCCTTTTTCTTTCTCCTATGGCATTTTAAGTTACATTGCACGAGTAGAATCATTCAAAGCACTAAAAAGGTATTACCTTGGGTGTGAAGGAGCGGGCATTTCAAAAGTGTATGAGTTTAAGCTTAACGAAAAGATCAATACATTAAGATAAGAACTCATAGTAACTAGCTGCAAATAAAATGTATGTATTATCATTATTTAGAGCTGTTTCTAACTTGCTGCAAGTACAATGTCTGTTATCTTCAGATATTTTTATTTACCGGTATGCAGCACTAGTAATGCCTGATACTGAGCCAATGGCGTAACAGTTAACCAAAAGCAAATGAGTGATTCTCACCAGAGCTAACCAATAAGACAGCTGCTGCAATAAAAATCACCCTGTATACAATGGTCTTATTGATGTATTGTTTACAGTTATTTCCCATATCTTTTAATCTGAACTTTTATCAATACATACATGTGGATTAAAATAGAGTATAAAATAGATGACAAATAGAGATATTTGAAGAACAGATTTAATTCCAGGGTTAAGTTTAGGCAATTCAGTTAATCAGAAGGATACATTCAGTGAAAAGTAACAGGACTATTACACTGTTACAAACTGTCAAAGTAGACCCAAGCAGCCAAAATCACCAGATTCTCTCGTACCATTTTTTTAACGATAACATCACTTATTCTCCCTCATGTTAACTCACCTATGATTTAGACCTAGGAACACATAAAGACATCTCTTTATGTTCCTTGACTAAGACTGCCCAGGTTCCAAAACTAGGGGAAATCACAGTCAAGTCTGGGGAAATGTTGTGTCATATCTCCAATGAGATGTTTTATTTTGTTGTATTTTCTATGCCACTTACACTTATGAAGTGGTATATTCACTACAGCAATATTTCAAAGGGCACATGCATGCTACCTCATTGGAGATTTTTTTTTAAAACAGTCATAAAAGGTATATGAGTAAGTGATGCATGTTTTCTTGTCAGCACAAAACATGTTGTGGTATTTTCAATCATGAGTCATGTTTGAAAATACCTGATTACTTTAAGGTGAAACGAGTCATAACTGAAATACTCCTCCTATAATGCCCTTTAAGAAATTAATACTACTGGTACTACATTGTATACACTGTTGACATGTTATATAATATTACATAGCATGTGTGGTCAATATCAACATATTCCCTTTACACAGTAAATGTAAAATGTTATTTTCATAAGTCATAGTATGAATGAGACAATATAGAGTGGTGTAAAGTACTTAAAGTAAAAATACTTTAAAGTACTGCGTTTTGGGGGGGTATCTGTACTTTACTATTCATTTTTTTGACAACTTTTACTTTTACTTCACTACATTCATAAAGAAAATAATGTACTTTTTACTCCATACATTATCTCTGACAACCAAACGTACTTGTTACATTTTGACAGGGAAATGGTCCAGTTCACACACTTATCAAAAGAAAATCCCTGGTCATCCCTACTGCCTCTGATCTGGCAGACTCACTTAACACAAATGAGTGTTGTAGTGTGCCCCTGGCTATCTGTAAATTAAAAAATTTACAAAATATTGTGCTGTCTGGTTTGCATAATATAAGGATTTGAAATTATTAATACTTTTACTTTTGATACTTAAGTACATTACAGCAATTCCATTTACTTTTGGTGCTTAAGTATATTTAAAACGAAATACTTTTACACTTTTACTGAAGTAATATTTTACTGGGTGACTTTCACTTTTAGTTGAGTCATTTTCTATTAAGGTATCTTTACCTTTACTCAAAAGTCATACTTGAGTAGTTTTTCCACCAATGACAATATGTTAGCTATTCAATGAGTGCTGTGAGTATATCAAATGTAAAAAGAAAAGACCTAGATAAGTTATAAGCAACATTGAAAGCATGAGCATAATGGTACACTGTGTCACATGCTTAGTGAAACAACAACCACCTTTCAACAAACCAATATGATTTCTGACCATGGTGGGAAGTTTTGACAAGAGAATGAGTGGGGGTGGTAGCCCAGAAACCCTCCTCAGATATACCGCTAAGGAGGGCTTCCCGGCTGGGGGGGGGGGGGGGGGGTACTCACACAATGAGTCTGTGAAGCTTTGAATATAATGTAAACGATTATCATAGAAATCAAGGTTGTACTGAGTGACAGTAATGTCAGGGGGGACTGGAATACCACCTGTTACCACTGCTCATTGCTAGATATCCATTAAACAAAAACAATAGGTGCCCATTAAGATATAAAAATACATAAACGTCATTGCTAACTGAATTCAGATAGGGACCAAAATCATGTCAATCAAACATATAGTTTCAAAGTGAATGCTCTAGTACATATTAGAGATTCACGGTGTTTGAAAATCCTCACATGAAGATACGCTAGAATCCCTCCCTGTTGGATTCAGCCTACAGTACAGACCTTCAGTACTTCCTCTGAAAAGAGGTGGAGGGATACACAGGGACATAAAAAGTAGTCCGGGTCAGTCTTGGTCCTGTAAGGACATTACACGTCGACGAGAGGAAGCACTTCGCTTCTTCAGGATGAGCTTGAGCTGAAAACAGACGGGACAGGAATAGGTGAGCTGAGATTATATGAATGAAACAAAATGGCCATTTGCAGTCTGTCTGTCTGTCTGACTGCTCACCTGTTCCCCGTGGGGTCCACTCTGCAGCAGGTGTGCAGGCTGGTCGTTCTCCAGGTTGCGGATGCTGGGGTCGGCCCCTCTGCTCAGCAGCAGCCTCAGCATCTCCTCCTGGTGTGGGCTGCCATGGAGACCAGCAGCCATGTGCAGTGCGGTATGACCGTGGGCCTGCCGGTGAGGAGTTAAAGGGAATCATGAAGCTGTGAGTATTGACCAACACTAAGGCAATAATTAGATAAGCACACACTGTCGATGAGTCTCCCTTTCTTTTCACTCTTTTCCTTTCACCTTTTCACACACTGCTGAAGATGTTCTACCTCTCCTTTCTCTTTTCATGGAGTCTCAGGACACAGGTCAGTTTCTCTACACCTTTGAAGAGCGGACAATCTCACAGCAGAACTGACCTTCATGTTGACAAAGTCCCTCATGTTGTCCAGGGGGGTTTTCAGCAGATGGCGAACCAGCTGGATGTTCCCCTCCTTCACAGCCAGGTGAAGAACAGTCTTGTTACTTTTGATTTCCTGGAAACAGAGGAAAACACTGTAGGAAGCCTCCAAAGGAAACCGCAATGTGCCGAAAGTGAGGAAAATATTCAAAACCCATCATAGATTTTTGCACGTGTGAGATTGGGTAGACAAAAAGCTGACTAATAGCTCCAGATTTGATTTATTTTCTACCAAAACGAACCATGCCATTCCCTTGGTAGGACGGAGGTATAGATGGTGTTTTCTACTTATTGAGTACTGGCACCACTTGTAGAACACTGGCTCTAAAATACTAACTCTGGTACGTTACATTTAAGTAGTGCATTCAGTACCTGGCTGGTCAGGGAGGCTCCGGTGTTAAGTAGCATCTGCAGCCAGGAGAGCTTCTCCTCTGCCAGGGCACGGAGGCTGGCATCACCCAGCCCTGTGGAGGAGAGGGAGGAGAGAGTCTTCAGGGTGCCACTGTGGGAGATGGCTGCACAGTGCAGAGGAGTCAGACCTAAGACAGGAGTGGGGGAAAAAGTTTATTCTATTGTTGTTACTTATTCTGTTGTCTTACTATATAATTTGTCAGATGTATTTTGAGTAATGGCTGTGTTCTTCTCATTTGACATAAGCTGGATGTTACCTTCAAAATTGCGAGCCTCCAGGTTCACTCCAGGCCCAATGGAGAGAATAACCTACAAATACAGATCCAAAGATTGAAAATGGTTATTCACATCATTCTGTTATTTATCTAGATTGAGCCCTAACAGATGATAACTTTGGTTGAAGGTAGTGCTGCTTGTTTACCTGCATAACCCTGGGGAAGCCATAGGTGGCAGCAAGATGAAGTGCTGTTTGACCTTTGACATCACAGGCATTTATATCCGCCCCTAAAGACAACAGATCCTGGACGATTTCCGGATGGTTAGCAGTCACCGCCACCAGCAAAGCAGTCTGGGATACAGGCGAGGGGGGGGGGGGGGGGGGGGGGGTTAATGCTATTAAACTAAGGCTCACCATGTATGGCATCCACACATTTATTTTAGAGGAAGCATCTCATTTGTGTTGAACTCAATCCTGTGTTCTCTAAAGAAGAAGTGTATTCTTGGTGCATACCTTCCCCTTGTGTTCCTTGGAGTCTAGCCTGCCCAGCTCAGCAAGCCTCTCTGCTGCAGCGAATGCATACTCCCTCAGGCCCTTGGCTGTATAGATATGCAGAATCCTGACAAGACAAGACAACGTGACAAATTGGTTTCAGGTGACTCCTAAAGTCGAACATTTTATAAAGTCTCATGAGACATAAGACACTTTATTTTTATTTGCCAAGTTTCTCTTAACATTTTCTCAAACTTAGTCATGTCTACTTTCTTAAAATCAGGTCACAAGCTGATGACACACATACACACTTACGTGTCTCCGTCGTCATCCTGCCAGGTGGTTCTGCTGTAGTCCATCCCTCTGAGGAACATCCTGGCTTCCTCCAGCTTAGTGACATCCATCTGGCCACTAAACACCTGCTGGACAGGTTCTGTGGGGACCAAGGCCCCCGACGACCAGGAGAAGACAGCGGTCTGCAGGGGCCCAGAAGGAACCAAACTAGACACAGCCTCGGTCACTGGACACTCCGTCTGTAAAGGAAAAATATTGGTATCATCATAAATGCTATAGCACATACCGTTCATGTACTGAATAGCACGTGAACAACAAGTAGTCAAAATAATGATGTAATGTCAAATTGCTTCTGTTCGAGAAACCAGTCCTCCTTACATAATGCTGAGGCATCCTGGTGTCTGGGTAGTCCTGCATCTGCTGTGTGTTATAGCTGGAGACCATCTGAGGGCTGTAGGCCGGAGTATGGCTGTAGTCCAAAGAGGAGGATGGGCTGGAGAAGTAATTGTTCCCCATAGGGGAGAATGGACCTTCCTGTATGGCCAAGAGGGCTTGGTGCTCATCCATAGGACCCCATCTCTCATACCCCACTGCCATGTCTGAGTAGCTGCTGGCTACACCTGGGAGGATCACAAGTTAACCCATCTGTCAATGTCAATGGAAAAGTATTTGAATAATTTGACAATGTACTTGACCCAGGTCTGGTTGGGTTGCAAAGGGCTTACATGGGTGCTTCAAGCAGTACTCGCCTGTTGAGGTAGACTTCTCTGGTGTTGACACCTGTTGGGAGAGGACAGTGGCAGTGGAGACACCGGTACTGGTTGTTGCCGTCGAGGAGGTTTCCCTCTTCCTCTTCTGCTCCAGGAGTTTCTTCACTGTGGGAAGAGTGTAACACGGCTTCTCCTTCGGTGCTGTGGAGACAAAGGTGATGTTGCAATGAATGATCTTTGGTGGACAGTAATGAAATCGACCATGACAATTGTTCTCTATTGGGGTGCTTTTCTACAATGGTCTACTGTTCTTATCAGACATGTATTACTACAGAGCGACACAGCTAAGGCTGTTGGTATAATGTTATGACATAATATGAAGTAATGTGGTAATTTTGGATAACGCTTCATGCTTTAGTTTTTGGATTGAAAGGATTGGCAAAAAGAGGCCATTCTCGTCCCGTTCTGTGATTTCCATTGATTCATCTGTGATATCATGTTTACTATTTTCCCCCATTACTTTCTGTTCCATTCAGCAGCCAGAGGAAAGAGAGATAGTGGTGAAAAATATAGGTATCTGAGGTTTCCAGCTTGATATTGCTTGTGTGCAGCAAAACAGGGTAGTTTTTCCTCAAAGTCATCACCCCGCACGTGAAAGACAAAGCGACATTTCCACTGAGGAGCATACACAGGTAGAGAGAGAGCTCTGAGGAACCTATTCCATTAGGAAAACAGGCTGTGAGGTCAGAACTAGCAGACAGATTCAATAGAACCACTACCGTGTGGAGGCTTGCCACTGCACATTTTCTGTGACTCTTTCCTGTCTATCTCCGTTACGCTGTCTGTGGTAAACCACAGCACCTTCCTGTCGCTGCTGTGTGTGCCGAGAGCACGTTACAACCCAGAAGTGAAGAGTGAACATATAAACGTGGGCCATGTCTGCTCTGCTGTGTGACTGGGCTGGCAGCCATAACATAGTGTCTGACTATTAGCATGATGATTCATAAATGTGGTCATGGAGTAGATTGTTTCTCGCAAATATCTCACATCACCTGTCTTTTTCTTGGAAGACAATCAAGCCATAGAAAGGGAGCTTTTTGGGGGGTGAGCATGAGTTTTTGGTCTAGATGCAATAACATATTTGAATGCTACAGGAGTCTCATCTATTCCCCAAGGGGGTTCGGTGAACATAGGAAGCAGTGATAAAAACACACTTTTGTTGTGCCATCAACACAGTTTCAGTGGAACGTCAAAATCGCTGACTTGAGAGCGAGAGTATAGTGAATGCCTGGGTGAGGGCTGTGTTGCATTTTCACTTTTCGTATCCCTCTCACAAAGAGGAAAGTTTGGTATCACTTGAAGCCACTCAAATGGATACAAAGGAGGAACTGCCTTTCTGTTCTGCAATTGTGGAAACTCCAGAAGTGATTAACATTCTGTTCCTTGTCTCTCTCTTCTCTTGGGCCTGAGTTTTACTTGTCTCTCAATTTTTTCCCTAATTTATTTTCTCTTTCCTCAGTTTACTGTCATGCTGAGTAAGGAATAAAAGACAGACTACTGGCACTTGCATAACTAAAAATAAGATGGGAGATGCCAAGGAATTGTAGCTAAACTAAAATGACAAATTACATCATTTACATGTGCAATTTTCATACCTTATAACAATGATTATAAACATTACTGTAAGAGACTCCTATTGTATTATATTATATTAAAAATGTATTGCTACTACTGTCATAGGCCAAATAAGAATCAATTTGCAAAACTATGACATATTGGTAAAATGAAACTGAAAACGTTTGTGACCATCTCAAGACTTTATTCCAATGTATCTAATGAGTTCATCTTCATACAATACATCATCAGATACTGTAAAGTGAATCCCCCTGACGTCATTTCTCAACCTTCACCACAGTGTAGGAGGGGTGAATACTAATAGAGGGGATGCTTCACAGGGGTGAGAAAGAAAGGGTGATCTATACACGGAAGGGCAGCTCTGGTCACTGGTGCATATTGTAGACAGCAGATGTGCCTCCCCCAAAATAATATCATGCAAATATTTGACTAGTAGTGCATGTTGGGGGATAGAATAACCCCCTACAGATACAGGATAGGCTACAGTCGGGTATTAACCCTTAAATGCAGTCTACTGTCCATGTCCAAAGCCAGTATTTCTTTTAAAACACCCACAGAGAGGGAGAACTGTCCTCAATAGATGTTATTTGTCACCAAGCAGGCAACAAATCACCAAGCAGGCAACAAAGGTCCCAGCTGTACTCTGTAATATCACCTACATAGTGATGTAGTGCTCTATAAAGCATATTGCTACTTGAGTTTGGTTATAGAATAATGCACGTAGTACTCTACAAGTTCATTTCTACCGAGTTACAGTACATCGTAAGGCAGACAAATAATTATATCAGTGCAGAAAGTTATTTACATCAGCCTATTGCACTAAACATCTTCAAATGTCGATTTTTACCGTTGTCAAAGTTGGGACGTTAGTTAAACGATCCATGACAAGGAGACAGGGCTGCCTGGGATACCCTGTCTGAACATTGTTACGATGTAATATTTAAATCGCGGAAACCCCTGGCCATTTAGTCATGCGCGTGGGCGGCGGGGATTCCGACGACCTTTCTGTTTACTGGCTCAATATGATACGGTGCCGAGCAGAGAAAACGAATTGAACTTCCTCAATGACTGTGGCACCGTGTAGACTAATATATTGCATAGAATTGACTAGTATGCTACACTATGTCCGTCGCCGGCAGTGGCACTCTGAGCAAAATCAAGTTCATTATTGCGTGTGCAAAATAGCCTATCCAGATTCCCCCTTCACACCCACCGTTAAAAGGTGAACTGAGGTGTAGCGAACATGGGCGAGGGTTGAGAGGGTTTCCCCGCTGTCTGTTTTCAAAACGCAAAAGTAGGCTATTGTTTTCATCATTGCCTGTAAATGCTGACTTAACTTCTTAATATTAACGTTTTTAATAATCTCACATTAGTTTGATGCATTCAATTGTATGATATGATATAGGCCTGCCCACTTTATAACAACCCTCATTTACTTTGACTTGTAGGCTACTTGCCACTTATTAATCAAAACAATGATGTAATTTAGCCATTACGAATGGATGTTCAAATCTGAGCAGACAGAGAATGTAAACAATAGCTTTTGATTGTCAATGTCACAACATCCGCTATATGATCACAATATTCGTATCTAGGCTTATTAGTAGCCTGCGAGACAATGTCATTTTCATCATCAACATAATAAACACTCACATTTCTGCCAGTGCATGTCAGAATCCCTTTTTCTTTGTAGCACCTTGTCAGCTCCTCTTGGTCCAAAATATTTGATGTCTCTTCTTCGGGGTTTGAATTCGCAGCGATTCCTGGTCCTGCTGTAAGTGTCAGACTTGTATGATCTGACTCGTGTGTCTCTTCTGTCACAGGCTCGTTGTAATCTTGCTACTATGTACACACATAACACGTTGCCGGTGACGCCATCTCCATTTCCAACACCACGCCCACTATAGTCTGTGAACATTGGGTGCGCAAGAGCGCCACATCAAAGCGCAGCGCTACGCTCCACTTGCTCAGAGATGGAGGGAGGGAAGAGGAGGGTGTAGACAGAGATAATATTTGTTATGTTAGACAACTAACTTTCCAGAATATTTTCTGAATTAACAATGTATGTTCTGATTCAAAGTGTGGGGATGATTTTGACTACCAGGTTACCTTCTAATTTGTTTGTATGTGTTTTGTGTGTGTCAGTGGGGATTTTAGCATGTACATTTTGGTGGGGCAAAAAGTGGTAGGAATGCCAGTAAAGCCACTACACAACACAACACTAAACAATACATTAATTGCAGTATAACGATCACAAACTGTGATCACAAACGGCCTACATAAAGCTGCCCCAACAGCAGACCCAACATCTTCCCACTGCTACACTTGGCTATGAGCGGAGCCTTGTTTGGCAGCGAAACAGTCCATTCAGCCTTATTTACTGCCTTTAAAAAAACATAGATGATATGGCTGACTTGCTGAAACCTTAAAATTGTGGTTTCTAATGACAATTGAGATGTGTCGGTAGCCATGAAGTGCTTTGAAAGGCTGGTCATGGCTCACATCAACAGCATCCTCCCGGACACCCTAGACCCGCTCCAATCCGCATACCGCCCCAACAGATCCACAGATGACGCAATCTCAATCGCACTCCACACCGCCCTTTCTCACCTGGACAAAAGGAACACCTATCGACTACAGCTCAGCGTTCAACACCAAAGTGCCCACGAAGCTCATCACTAAGCTAAGGACTCTGGGACTAAACACCTCACTCTGCAACTGGATCCTGGACTTCCTGACGGGCCGCCCCCCAGGTGGTAAGACTGGCAACACCGCATCTGCCACGCTGATCCTTAACACTGGGGTCGCTCAGGGGTGTGTACTTAGTCCCCTTCTGTATTCCCTGTTCACCCACAACTGCGTGGCCAAACACGACTCCAACACCATCATTAAGTTTTCTGACAACAGTGGTAGGCCTGATCACCGACAACGATGAAATAACCTATAGGGATCAGGCCAGAGACCTGACTGTGTGGTGCAAGGACAACAACCTCTCCCTCAATGTGAGCAAGACAAAGAAGCTGATCGTGGAATACAGGAAAAGGCGGGCCGAACAAGACCCCCATTAACATCGATGGGGCTATAAGGGAGCGGGTCAAGAGTTTCAAGTTCCTTGGTGTCCACATCACCAACAAACTATCATGGTCCAAACATTCCAAGACAATCGAGAAGAGGACACGACAAAACCTTTTCTCCCTCAGGAGACTGAAAAGATTTGGCATGGGTCCCCAGATCCTCAAAAGGTTCTACAGCTGCACCATCAAGAGCAACTGCTTTGCATCTGACATGTAAGGCGCTACAGAGGGTAGTGCGAACAGCCCAGTACATCGCTATGGCCAAGCTTCCTGCCATCCAGGACCTATGTAATAGGCGGTGTCAGAGGAAAGCCCATAAAATTGTCAGAGACTCCAGTCACCCAATATAGACTGTTTTCTCTGCTAGCGCACGGCAAGCAGTACCGGAGCGCCTAGTCTAGGACCAAAAGGCTCCTCAACAGTTTATACTCCCAAGCCATTAGACTGCTGAACAATTCATAAAAATCGCCATCGGACAATTTACATTGAACCCCCCTTGTACACTGCTGCTATTTGCTGTTTGTTTGTTACCTATACATAGTCACTTCGCACCCAGCTACATGTACAGATTACCTCAACTAGCCTATAACCCTGCACACTGACTCGGTACCGGTGCCCCCTGTATATAGCCTCGTTATTGTTATTCTTATTGTGGTACTTTTCATTATTACTTTTTATTGTAGTCTATTTGGTAAATATTTTCTTCTTCTTGAACTGCACTGTTGGTTAAGGGCTTGTAAGTAAGCATTTCACGGTAAAGTCTGCACTTGTTGTATTCGGCGCATGTGGCAAATAAAGTTTGATTTGATTTGATAAGAGGCAATCCGTAATTTTGATTAGACATTAATGAGCAAACTAGGACAGTAGTCAGTATAACTATATTTTTAGCACTTTTGAAATGTACAGCGACAGAATTCAGAATATATGCTGTACAGTGTTCTCCCTGTACACCACGTCAGAACCGTAAGGGGCATATAAGCAGACAATGGAAGCTCTTACAACATTCAATGATAACATTTCTCTAAAACAGCTTATAGGCTACATGTGCACCACCAAGTCAGAACAGTAGGTGAAATTAAGAGGGGTAAATAGACCAAACTATTAGGGTGAGGCACATGGGCTACTAACAGCTTACTACACAACATACACTTAGTATTACTTTCTTAGCTACAGTATACATATCTCCCTGGCATATTGCATAATTTATGCAGCGGCATACAATACATTTCTGGACTCACCTTTGTGCTCAACAGGAAGGTGGCGTGGTGGTCCTTCATGTACAAATGTCATCAAAGTCTGGCATTCTCTGAATTCATGGTGCTTTCAAGACAACTGTGAACTCAGAAAAAAAACAAGGTTGAATCATGATGACGTCATTGATCGTTAAGGTCGTAGCTCTAGAAAGAGGCCAGAGTTACAATTCCGAGTTTTTGCAGTTTCAAGTTAACAGTTGTTTTGAGCACGGCACAAATGATGCTTCATTGACAGCATGGCCAATGTTGAATGTTTATCATTATACACTTGGAAAAGAGCTCCTTAATCCCACGATTTGGGACCACATAGCCACTCCACTGAATAGCAGGCTAGTGATTGTTTTGCAATGATTGCAGTTAGCCACGGTCACTGATTCCTTCCAAACCACTCATTGTTGAATCTATAATTTCTCTTCATTATTTCTCTTTATATGACAAGGATTAAAGTAGATTGTCGATTTGATTCATGATGATGACTGCCAGCTAAGATTTTGAAAGTGTTTATTTTATTTTTATTTCACCAGACAAGGCAGTTAAAAACAATTCTTAATCACAGCAACGGCCTACACCAGCCAAACCCGGACGACGCTGGGCCAATCACAGACTCCCAATCACAGCCAGTTGTGATACAGTCTGGATTCAAACCAGGGTGTCTGTAATGATGCCTTTAGCACTGAGATACAGTGCCTTAGACCGCTGGACCACTCAGGAGTTGACATAATCAGTCCAATCAAAGCTACTGTACATACTGTATACTGTCATTTGACGTCATTTTGTCTGTGGCCAATGACCTTGAGCCTTCTTGGATGGGCATTTCTAATGTAACTCTATGGCAGCATCCAAGGGGCTAGAATTTTCTGCTGGCTTGCACCACCACAGAAAGCACTGAGCTAGGCTGAAACACCTGCATTTTGGAGCTGCCTTACTCAAGAAAACCAAAAAGAGACCATGTTTGTATGCGGCTTTCTTAACTCAATGATATATATATTGTTTATATACATTGTTTGCAAACTGATATGTGACATGTATTAATGCCAAAAGAACATGCAAAACAGGCAAGCCCTCTCATTGATTTGGGACCAAAGCAGCCAATGAGACTGTTCAATTTGTAATTGTTTTTGCTAAAAATGTGGGGCTCAAAACAGGTGGAGCTCAAAACAGGTGGAGCTCAAAACTGATGGGGCTCTCACCTGCCCTGAATGACGGGTCGCAACTAGTGTGTGTGTGTGTGTTTGGGGGGCAGAAAGAGAGGGAGAATAAGAATGAGATTTCCTTGATGTAGTAGGAATCTTCCTATATGCCATCATCACACACTACTGTATTATTTAGAAGCCTTTAGTTACTCTCCACTGCAGCGGTTGGTATCTGCATGAGGAAATCTAACTGAACAGTCTCATTGGCTGCTTTGGTCTCAAACCAATGACAGGAGGGGAATCCGGCATCAAAGCATACACCCACTATTCCTTATCAAACTGTTAAGCGTCTACATGCATGCTAGGAAAGACATGAATCTGGCTTGTCTTATTTTAGCACAAAGTGTTTATATTGACATGTTTAGGCATGGTTAAGATCAAGTCCATTTGAACTCAGTTTATTGGGGAAAATAATTAAGTCAGTCATTTATTTGAACAATCTGCATATATTCTTTAATCCAATGGCAATGTATCCTAGATTGACAAAATCGAAGGGTTATTCAACCCAGACCCTTTAGCCTACTAGCAGCTCTTGTTAGCTTTTCAGGACAGGACAAAGCCTCCAGCATATGATTTAATCATTTTTTATACAGCTGATTCAGTGTTTCTTTGTCCTCATGGAAAGGCTACGATGCCCTCTAGTGTCTGTTTGATACACTTTAATACACTCACCCCATCTAGTGTAAAGCAAGCTCAACTACCACTTTCCTCTGTGTTAGGAGGGCTGAGGAGCAGTCTTGACAAGGATAGCGGAGTCTTTTTAACTTCATGAATTGAATTGAAGTCTTAATTAAGACACATGATAAGTATCATTGGATGGTTTGAACTGTATGGTTTGGAAACAATGTGGCATCTGTGTAGCCTATCCCAACTCAGACTTTTTAAACAATATAGAACTTTTTATCAGCAAGTTACCTATGTTCACAATGGCAAATACACTTAAAAAAAAAAAATTAACACCCACAACTTCCTGTGAATGATTATTTTATAGGTGACCTTTTTCACTAAATAGTCTGAAGGTGTTAGTCTGCTGTTTGTTGACAAGATGAGTTATCATTGTTTGACTGATGAGAGTGTTACAGCAGGTGAAGGGCCTCAGTAAGTGTTACTGACTCATTCAACATGCTAATCCCTGATTCAGACAGAGGCAGTATCCACTGTAACAGAGACCTTCACAGGTAACACCTTCAGAGGATGGAGAATAAAGTGGTTCCTGATGTATGGAAAGACATTAGATATGAGTTTGCAGTGTTGGGGTCTAGAGTCACTGGAACTGAACAGAGACAACACAAACATACCATAATTAAATCAAATTGAGGTATGGACATAATCTCATTATTCATCATACATTTTATTCACTAAGTGTATTTCTTGTTTTCTGTGTTGGAACATTTTAGTGGCGTTAACGTTTTATCTCAATTGTATCTAATACTCACTGTATTGAATTATTGCCTGCATCTTCTCCCAGACTCTATACTGCAGGTTACCCATGTGCTTTGCCACATCAATCAGTCCTCCTGAAACCCTCTCACGGTCTGGCAATGTGCACTGGGTTCTGGAAGGACAGAGAGGAGTCAGTGGGGTTGGATACTGAACCACTGAGAAGAGAGAGACTGGAGGCAGATCACTTACCTTTCCAAGGTGGCACTGTAGTGCTGCAGAGAAACAAAATACATTTGATCCATCTCTTATTATAGCAGGTATTTTGAGAACACTTTCTTACTTATAACAAAGGCCTGGGGAAGAATGCTCTCTATAAAGTACAGTGGTCCTTACCTGTAGGAATGTTATGGTTTTAGGCCCCAGCTCCTCTTCTATGGTTCTGATTGTGTCTGACAGTGATGATATCTCTCTGCTCATCTCCTCAATCTTCTGACTCTTCTGCTTCTCTTCCTCCCTTAATGCAACTATCCTGACCTCCTCTTCCTCTTGTAGGTACAAAGGAAGCTTCTCAAACTCCTCCTTGATTGCCTCTCTGTGTGCTGAGCCTGGCTCTGGAGATAGCAAACAAGAATGTATCTGATAGTAACATCAGTCACCAGTCTATCATCCATAATTCCACAGGGTGGAAATGTGGCTGCGATCACATGACGTTAAACAGGTCAATGACGTTAAACAGGTCAGTTTAACGTCATTGAAGACATTCAGCTTCTCCTGTAAGTGCTTCAGTGCAGGCTTAACCACCTCCTGAAATTAAAAAACATAGAAGTTGGGTGTAAAACATTGAATTATCAAAGACATTCAATTGGGGTGGGCATTCTTTGTTTTGTGTTCTATGTTTTCCATTTCTGTGTGTTTGGCCTGGTGTGGATCTCAATCAGAGGCAGCTGTCTATTGTTGTCTCTGATTGCGAACCATACTTAGGTAGCCTTTCCCACCTTTGATTTGTGGGTAGTTTTCTGTTTTTCTGTCTGCACCTGGCGGAACAGTTTCGTTCGTGGTGTTATTCAGTGTTCAGTTTGATTAAAAATCATAAACACGTACCACGCTGCATCTTGGTCTCATCCTTCAAACAGCCGTTACACCTAAAAACAGTCAATGTAGTGTGTCAGACATATAAGGGAAACAGAGGAGGAGTAGGAGGAGGAGGAGCAGTGAAACATTTATTCAAAAGTGAACTCCTAGCAAGCCCTAGTGAAAGACAGTAACTGATCATTGTAGAAGGTCCTGTAGATAAGTTTACATTAAGGTAAGATCATTCTGTTTGTCATGTATTATTTTGTTTATTCTGGTTAAC